>NC_000086.7:164207028-164555778 GCF_000001635.26 Mus musculus | reverse complement strand
CCCACTTCTAGACTCTCCAGGCATCAGCAAGCAGACATGTGCATATGCCCACACAGAGGCATACCTGCACATGTATACATAAATAAAAACTAAAATAAATCTTTGAAAATAAAAAAGAACTTGCTATTGTTTAAGCATTCTCATTTAGGGCAATGAAGGCTTGAAAGATTCCTGAAGAGTTTCTGGTCTTTGATCTATATTAGAAGTCCAGAGAAAATGGATTTTAATGTTAGCAAAGGCAGCACAGAGTAAATGTACATAACAACACTAAACAATGGCAAGCATGCAAAAGCAATACTGGCTTTCCCATGGATCTCATATCTGGGAGCACTGAGGAAAGGTACTAGCCACTCTGGAAGAGGTACATCCCCCTTTACCTAATCCTTACGGGAAACGTTCCACACAGAGGAAAGTCTTTTACTGGTAAATAGATCCAATCTAGATCATAAGCAAGATTAACCATCATAGCTACCTTAACATTTTGGCCTGCTGTTTAGAACTGAAATTTTAAATTTAGAGTAGCTATTTTTAGTTGCAATCTGTGTCATGAGAACTAATTCTGTATGGTTAGAGTGGGCCTAAGCCATTCTATTGAAATAAGAAATGCATCTATATGATCCTAACCCCTGGTCAGGGCCTGAAACCTGTTGATTATAGTGTAACATTGAATGTGAGGAGAGAGGCTGTGGGAAGTTTGAACCAGCTTGTCAGAACAATACATTGATGACAGTAAGATTAACAGTTTGTAATCAGCCAGAGTGAGACCATCAGAGGTCTCAGCTGCTAATCCTGGTTATATATCAGGGATGTGCATATGAAGCCAACAAAAAAAAGTCAAGAGCCCTTTGTAAAATCTCTGTTTCTCAGTACCATTGGTCAACGTACAGCTGTGTGACTCCTGGTAAAGAAAAAAATCCTGACTCTTAGTTTATTCAAGACTCAAGCAAATCCACAACCAAGGTTAACCATCACAATCACCTTGACATTTTTCCCATGGCCATGGATCTTCCAAAGAAAGACCAATGAATCCCTGGCCCAGATGTCTCCAAATTCCTTCTTCAAGATGGCCTTTGGTTGATATCTTAGTTTCTTCTTGATGCTGTGATAAAACACACTTGATATGCACTCACTGATAAGTGGATATTATCCCAGAAACCGAGAATACCCAAGACACAACTTCCAAAACACAAGAAAATCAAGAAGGAAGACCAACTCGTGGATACTTCATTCCTCCCTAGAATAGGGAATAAAATATCCATGGAAGGAGTTGCAGAGACAAAGTTTGGAGCTAAGATGAAAGGATGGACCATCCAGAGACTGCCCCACCCAGGGGTCCATCCCATAATCAGCCAACGAATGCAGACACTATTGCATATGCCAGCAAGATTTTGCTGAAAGGGCCCTGGATATAGCTGTCTCCTATGAGGCTTTGACAGTGCCTGGTAAATACAGAAGTGGATGCTCACAGTCATCTATAGGATAGAACACAGGACCCCCGATGTAGTAGCTAGAGAAAGTACCCAAGAGTTGAAGGGGTCTGCAACCCGATAGGTGGAACAACAATATGAACTAACCAGTACCCCCAGAACTCGTGTCTCTAGCTTCATATGTAGCAGAAGATGGCCTAGTGGGTCATCATTAGGAAGAGAAGCCCCTTGGTCTAGCAAACTTTATATGCCCCAGTACAGGGGAAAGCCAGGTTCAAGAAGTGCGAGTGAGTGGGTAGGGGATCAGGGCGGGGGTGGGTATAGGGGACTTTTGGGATAGCATTTGAAATGTAAATGAAGAAAATATCTAATAAAAATAAAAAATAAAGAAATTATCAATGAATTTAAAATTCATTAGTGATTTCAATAAATAGGTCTTTTTCATTTATTTTTCATTACAAGGAAAACTAGGTTACTATTCTCTTTAAAATGGTGTGTGTGTTCTATGTGTGTATACAGTTGTGTGTGCATTTTTATACACATATGCACAGGTGTGTGGAAGCCAAAGATCAGCCCAAGTGTCCTTGCCAAGAAGCTATGTACTTGGTCTTTTAAGACAGGGTCCCTCACTGGGACCTAGCTCTTCCAGACCAGTCTAAGAAGATAGCTGACCATTAAACTACACAAATCCACCGATCCCAGTGCTAAGCCACCCTGTGCAGTTTTTCTTTTTCACATGGGATCTGGGAATCAAATTCAGGTTTCCCCTGCTTGTATGACATGTGCCATACTGTCTGAGCCATCTCCCCATCAAGGAAAAAAACAGTTTTCACTCTCAAAGCAGTGAGATCCTTTCAGGGGAGACTATGCAGTTTGCTGCAGGCTTAGGTAGTGTGATGACTGACATCTTGTTTCTGTCTTCTGTTCATTGTTCAGTTGTTTAACATCCCCTAGGGAAAGTTAGACAAGATGCACTGTAAAAAAAAAAAAATGGACAGCAGTGTAGGCTTGCTCTTGACTTGGTTTTGAAGGTGGTGGCTGTTTGGGGGGCTTTACTTTGTTTTTTCTTTGCTTTGATCTTTTTCCTGTTGTCTCCTTTTGTTGCTATTTTGTTTTGTTTGGAATCTTTAGCCTCTTTTATTCCAAGAGCCAAAAGTCTGAGAAGATGGGAGGTTAGCACCTGAAAGGCTGGCTTGCATCTCCTCTCCAGCCATCTGGTTAGCTAGAGTGAAGATGCTGGAGACACACCAAAGGCAATCAATCATCCTGGAGCCCAGTCTTGGGCCTCTGGACAGGGGAGGAGCCATATTGCTGGGACCTGGGATGTTTGTGGCTTCCTTGGTATCATCCAGGGTACTTTCTGAGGTTGTTTTGAGAGATTCTCCCTCTGTGGCCTAAGACAGCTTAGAATTCACCATGTATCCTAAGTTGGCCTGAAACTCACTATGTAGCCCAGCATACTTTTGAATGCATGGGCACTTCTGCCTCAGCCTCCCTAGTGCTGGGATTCCAAGAAAGAACCATCATGCAGACTCTCATATTTTGTTTTGATTCATAAATTATGGTGAAAGAAGCATGATTAGCATCTCTTGTCAACTTAACGTAACAGGGAAGAGGGACCCTCAAGAAAATCGCCTCCATCAGATTGGCCCATGGGTATGTCTTTGGGACATTTTCTTAATTGCAAATTGATGTAGGAGAATTCAGAACACTGTGTATGTAAACCCTTGAGCAGGTGGTCCTTAGTTATTATATAACGAAGGTAGCAAGGTAGGCCCGATGATACAAGGTCTGTAAGCATCCCTCCATGGTTCCTGAATCCCCTCTATTGTGTAAGCCAAATAAACCCTCCTTGCCCACAAATTGCCTTTAGTCATGGTATTTATAACAGCCATAGGAAAGCAGAGTAGAGCAAGAGAGAGGAGATAGGTGGTATATGATTTTCCCCAAAGCAGAAACAGCCAGTAGTAGCTTGAGGACCTTCGGAGGGAGAAGCAAAATGTTTTCCACAATATGCTACCACCCCCAGCCCAAGATATAGTTCTTTCCACAATTCTGTATTACACAAATATGAAATGGAAGGTGGTCGCACACAACTCACTGAGAGTAACCAAATAAATCCTCTTTGAATCCTGCAGGCTCCTCTTCAACTTGTATAAGACAAATAAACAAGACACAACTGAAAAGAACATCATCAAAACATCTCTCCGAACTCTCCTCACCAGTGACAATCTGCTGAAGCAGTTAATGAGGGCCAGTCTCGATGTATATGATAAGTCACTAAGAAGTGATTAGGTCTGGCACCAGCTTGTATTAGCTTCCAAAACACCTGACTGTGCAAATATATTGCCAAGTGCCATATTCCATAGCATTATGTTAGTAATTTAAGATTGGCTGCTAAAGACACACTTACAGCACAAGACTTGGTAAACTGTACAAATCGTATGTTAGGATTTTTCTGCTTCTCTTGTATGTTACCTTCTTTACCAGCATCAGAGGCTATTTCCAAAGCCAAAGTAGACAAAAGCCAACTGCTGCTGTGTTGTTATTATGGTCAAGTTAAGCACTTATTAAAAACTGTCTATGAAACACTGCCTGGTTGTTTTTCACCAGGAGAAAACAAAACCCTCTCACTAATTTCTGAGTCATTCTTTTAATGACAAACAAAAAATGAATTCAAAAAAGAAGCCCATTATTTCTTTGGCTCATTATTTCAAGAGCTCTCTTTGTCCACTGTGACAAGCCTATGAAGATGAAGGTTTATGGGGTAAAAACCTGTTTTGTTCCATTATTGTTGTTGTCATTGTCGTTGTTTAATCAGTTGGTTTGGGTTTTTCATTTTTGTATTTATTTCTTTATTTGTGCTGTTTATTTTCAACACAGTACAGCTGAAGCGAACATGTCAGAGTAAAGTTTTCCTCTCCTAAAGTGGCTGCCTCTGGTCCTGACATGGAATGGAAGTCGCATGAGATACAGAGATTCACAACCCAAGGCAAAGGATCTGCCAGCCTCATTGAACAACCAATTTGGCATCCCCAGCACTGATGTGGGCACCCACTGTACAACAGCTGCCTCCAATGCACAGCTTATTGAACTGAAGACGGAAAACTGCTTAGTCATTAATCAGAGGGAAAAGAATCATCATTGAAGGCAAGGGAATGAGAACACATTTAAAGCCTTAGAACTTGAGCTATCAGGATTCCAATTGCCCAGTCTTTCTAGGTCCCTAATGTAGTGCCTTTCCTTGCAGACATGTACATATTTCCCCCTGCTCTCTTGTTGTACTACAAATAACTCTGTGAAGTTTCACTAAACCCAGTTAACATAGAAGCCATGGCATCAGAATGTATTAATGAGCCAAAAGCCTTAACAGGGAATGTTTCCATCATAAACAGCTGGCAGCTATAGGCTATGCGGAAATTTACTAAGTTTTTTTCATCACCAGCAATTACAGTTTCACAGCACAACTGAGACATGACATTTAAAATAACAAACACCATAGTTAATCCCGGTTTGGGAAAGCACAGAAAGGAGAATGGCCATGTGATACACTAGTTACAAAAATCTTCTAAAGTTACAATGTGTACCTTCAATGTTGTGTGTTAGCTTTATGTAAAGAATCCTTAGACTACATTCGGGTGGCAAATGACTGCCATGACCTTTAAATTGAATAAAGTCAATCCTTTCCATTAAATCTAGGCAAGTATATCCATTATGAACTGTAACCATGAACTCTACTTTCGTTAAGTTCATGTCATCAGTGGCTTTTCTAAAAGTATAAATTTGAATTCTTTGCTCCCTCCATATTCTCCAGTGACACTAAGCAAAGAGGACTACTGATCTAGGAACTACATCTTATCTGAAATCCCGAGACAACTGAGTGTTGTCTGATTATAACGGTATCCACAACTATTTCATAATTCTTTGGTTACAATTAATTGAATATGTTTGCACTAGTTCAAGCAGAGTGAGAAAAAACATCATATAAGAGGGCTCCGTATGGATTCTAGGTTCCAGAAGCAACAGAAACAAAGAAGTTTCAAAAAGTAATGAGATGTACTAATACTTACTCTGTTCTTCCAACACTTGACTCAGCTGTCCGTTTACCAAATTACTATACTGTTTTATCCGTATCTCCCAGAGAAGGAATGTGAGTGACCACAGTCAGGCCTACAGATTCACCACTATGCAAGTGCTGTCCATATCTGTCTCCTCAGATCATGGACAAAGCAATGCAAGATAGTTTCCCATTGTTATAAATAACAAGTATGAATAAAGTAAGCTAGGAGGTGAACTATAGGTCCACTAGCATCTTCAGGCAGAGCCTTACTGACATAACCTGACATTAAGTTTGTAGTAAATGCTAATCCAAATTTACATAGGAGTTAGTTACTTTTCTCACAGCTAGGATAAAATACCTGTCAAAAAACAACTTAAGGATGGACAGATTTATGTTGTAGCATAGTTTTAGGGGGCAGTCCATCATGACAAGGAAGGCATAGCCGCAGAAGCATGAAGCAACCAGCTGTATTCCAGTGCTAAGATCACTGTTCATGGGATAGTGCTGCCTATATTCATGGTGGGTCTTCCCTTCAAAGTTAAACAGTTCTGGAAACACCTTCACAGACATGTCCAGAAGGATATTCCATGGTGACTTTAAATTCTGTCAGCTTGATAGCCATCACAACTTATATTGAAAGTTACTTCATGTTAAGGCTAAGACTACCTTAAAAATATGCCCTGCCCCAGCCATCCTGTGAGCTGACTCACTGGGGGAAAAATTCATCTGTGTTACAGTTGTTCATCTGGTGACCTACACTAGGCCCACACTAAGAAAAACAAAGGATTTGACATTTATGCTGTCAAAAAAACATATTAGAATATTAATTATGCTTACTTCTCAGTGTAAGGTTAACATTTTGGCTCTTCATTGTTAATTCTAGATCAGAGATAAGAAAAACTTTTTTTTTCCACTTAAAGGACCAGGCAGTATTAAGTGATTTAGGTGTTTTAGTTCACGTAGTCTCTGTTAAAAATTCGTTATTGCTGTAGTGCTATTCATGCACAATAGATAGACAGAGCTAGATTTCAGACAAAGTTAATTATAAGAACAGAAATCCAGGAGTGGGGCTTGAATTTCACCTTACTTTAAGGCTACCTTAGGCTGTAATTTCAGCACTTGGAATGCTGAGGCAGAAGAATTGTCATGAGCTTGAAGCCAGTGTGGGTTATATGTGAGTTTAAGGCCAACTTGGGCTATAGGGTGAGAAGTAGCTAAGAACAATAGAAGGCAAGAAGGAGTTGTTCTGGTGACCAACCTTTCTTTGTTTGTTTGTTTGTTTGTTTGTTTGTTTTGCCAAACATTTTTACATCATTTCTTCCTCCTCCCTGAGATGCCTAAGTTCTTTTAAATTCACACTGTCAGAGGACACAAGTCACCTCTCAGCTTTACTGTACTCATTAAGAAATGTGTGCTTTTAAAATCCTGCCTCCCATCTTCCTCCTAGGCATTTCTGTTTTTCACTGCTGTGGGGCAACGTTTCCATTCACGAGAAGACAATTCAGATGGCATCTGGGTCTCTCTGTCCTTGAGGACTTCAGTTCCAATGATCTTCTGCTCTAACCCACCTGATCTACTTATCTTCTCCTGGGGGCTCTCTCCAATAACCCAAACTACCCTTAAAATGTGGATATCAAGATGCTCACCAAGAGTCAGTCTTTCCTCTAATTCTCTGTGGAAGAGTGACTCAGGTGATGACAGTCTTTTGAGTCACTGAAACCACTGAGACTTTTGATAGACCAGTTTTATGACATCAATATCGGCTACCCTGGTCTTCTCAAGTCCTGCCATTCTCCTTGCACAGTTTAGGCAAGAAACATCCAATGGCACCCTCCTCATTTACTCCATTACCTCCTTTGCCCAATTCTCCACCTCTGCCACACCTGCACCTGAACACAGAATGTGGCAGGAGGGTAAACACAGCCACCAACTTCAGCTCTCACAAAGGCATCCCACACACTAACAATCATACCACATTTCTATTAGAAACAGAGTTCATTTTTCCACTTGGGGAAAACGTTTTATCCTTTCTATCTCTTAATTCCCCCTCAGAGTCACTACCCATACCCAGTTATCCTGAGTAATTGGGAAAATAGGTACCACCTAAGCGTGCACTTCCCTGGCTTCCAAAACATTGCCTTTGGTGAGCTGTGTCTTGTGGCAATTTGCTGAGTGCACACGTCCTCAGGCAGGATGCCCAATATTTGATTCACTAAGGGAACTGTATTCATTTTCCCAGAAATGAAAAAGAGAGAACAATAACATGGCACTACATTAATTCCTCCCAAATGAAAGAGAACTGTGGCTTTTAAGTGGGTCCCAGAAGTGGGTAGTCATAGCCTCTTCCCACACAGAGGCTTGAAGCGATAGCATAGGATTGAAAGGGAACTACAGGTTCTCTATAGGAAGGTTAATCTCAGGCAGTAGGGCTCCCAACTCCTAAGTTTCATGGCTACCTGAGCCTCTTGTCTCCAAAGACCCACGGGAGGCTTAAAAAGAAGCATTGTGAATTGTCAGAGTATCCTTCTTGCGATATTCTGGGCAGCATAAAGCCTTTAACAGTCCTGCTTAACCCTTCACCGGAGTTTCTATTGTGAATGAGCTTGAATTTCCAGACAGATTGGTGGTGGCTCATGACCAGCTAAATTCATTTCAGAGAATGACAGGAAGGAAAACATTTTTATGTGCTATACTGAAAAGGAAAATTCAGCCCACTACATTTGATCCTGCACAATGCAACTCGGAGGAATAAATTTCTGCTGGTGGCTTTCTGAAGTGCATTCCTTTTTTGCTTTTTTTTTCTTTATTTACTTTACATATGCTTACTGCTCCCCTCCTGGTCACCCCCTCCCACAATCCATCCTCCCCCTGCCTTTCCCCTCCCCTTCTTCTCTGAGAGGGTGGAGTCTCCCCAGGTATCCCCTACCCTGGCACATCAAGTCTCTGTGGGGCTAAGCACATGCTTTCCCACTGAGGTCAGACTAGGCAGCCCAGCTAGAAGAACATATCCCACAGACAGGCAATGGCTTTTGGGATAGCCTGTGCTCCAGTTGTTCTGGATCCACATGAAGACTGAACTGCAGATCTGTGTAGGGTAGTGGTAGGTGTAGGTCCAGCCTGTGTTTGTCCTTTGGTTGATGGTTCAGACTCTGAGAGTCCCAAAGGTCCAGGTTAGTTGACTCTGTTGGTCTTCCTGTGGAGCTCCTATCCCCTTCAGGGCCCTCAGTCCTTCCTCCTATTCTCCATAAGAGTGCCCACTGTTTGGCTGTGGATGTCTGCATCCCTGAGTCAGCTGCTGGGTGGAGCCTCTCAGAGGACAGTCATGCTAGACTACTGTCTACAAGCATAACAGAATATCATTAATAGTGACAGGGATTGGTGTTTGCTCGTGGGATAAGTCTCAAGTTGGGCTCATTATTGGTTGGCCATTCCCTTAGTCTCTGCTCCATCCCCACCCCTGCATTTCTTGTAGACAGGATAAATTGGGGGTTGAAAGTTTTGTGAGTGGGTTGGTAATCCTTTCTCTCCACTGAGGTTCCTGCCTGGCTACAGGAGGTGGCCTCTCTGAAGTGCACTCTTATTTAGGTAAAATGCACGACATGTAAAGTGAATGAAAGTGAGGGTGATATTATCTCCAGTCTTCATGGCCAGGGCTTGGCTTCAGAGTAGAAATTCTTGGGCTTCCAACTATGATACAATAGAGCTATCTTCTTTAACCTATTAAGTTTACATACCTAGACTATCACATTAAAATTTCCATACAGGCCTATGGAACACTATGATTCCACTGTACTCAACAAATAAAAGAAAGAACAAGATGTGCTCTTCAAAGGAGTATAGAAAGCTAGAAAATCTCGTATCACCAGGAGTGAGCAAAGAGGCCTTGGATGGGGAAGAAAGTGAGTGGAAATCAATTTTACTTGCTTAGGTCTCACAATGGATTTTGCAAAGTAAAGGGTAAAAAATCAATCTTGTCAAATCAGTGAGTATTTATATACTTGAAGAAGTCTAAAGGTCTCAGACTGTGTATTCGGCCATAGAACATTCTTGTCCCCTTTCACATCATGAAGGGCTACAACATGAAAGTTGAACTCATTTCTGTACTGAGAGAACAGTGACAAGGAGTTCTGCCATGTTCGTCATCAAGATGTGTCCAAGGCAGAGGCCAAACCTGGTATTAACTATCCTCAGTCTCATTTTAAACCCCTTGAGGACATTACACCTAACAGAAGCCTCTGCCGCCTCCTCCTGCATCTGATGGTGTGCACTTCGAAGCTGGATGCTAGACTGGATGATAAGACTGATGTCCTGGGATGATAGCACATACCATAGTGAGGAGCAAATGATTACTCTGACGGTGGCCTCGTGGAATAAGACAAGAAATCAGAGTATAGAAGGTGTGTGCCTTGAGCAAAGAGATGCTGTGTCACTCTCTAAACTTCCCTTTCCTGGGTATGGCAGAAAGATCACAGATAAGTGCTAAATAAAGATCAGGAGAGGCAAAGAACTGTGACTTCTTTCCTGAGAAAGTTAGCTAAGAGGTGGACTTACAGGGAGTTTAGTGGCAGCAAACTAAATTGCCTACTGTAAGAAAGTTGTCCAACATCACTTCTGGGTTCCATAAACTCTACTGAGTCTTTTAAAACATCTGTCTGGTCCAATTGCCATACTTAGACACACAGATGAGTCGTGAAACCCAACATAAATGACAGTGGTGCCCCACCATGACACTTGACTCCCTAAGCAGCCATATCAGTGGCTTTGTTCTTGTGGAGAAGTCCCCAAGATGAGTTGACTTTTCTGTACTTCAGCTTCTCTGGCTATACAATTAATTTACATTTTATATCGTACATTTTATATCATAATGTATTATAATTATTATGTGTGGCAATATCTGTGAAAGGTCTTTGCTCCAGGTCCAACATGGGAATCATATATTAACTGCTATATACATCTTTGATGAAATGACAAAAATAACCATCATTATGTTACTGTATATTAGACTTCAGGCAAATCAACACAATTTGATGGCTATTAGCCATCAGCAGATATGGCCAGCCAGAGGCATTCTAAAATGTCTCCAAAGCATTTGACCTTAAAGTCAGGATATTACCCAGATAACCTTGATCTAACCAAGTTATCTATTTAGAAGCAGACAGTATATTCCAGCTGTTCACAGAGCAGAATGTCGGGGAGATGTGTTCCTTCTGCTCCTGGCCTGACAGGAAGTAAACCTCTATGCTGGGACCTTCAAATACATGTCAAGGGACTTAGTGGTCCCTGGAGGCTGAGAGCAGCCCTTGACTGACAGCCAGCAGGAAAACAGGAGTCACAGTGTTAAGGCTACAAGGAACTAGTTTCTGACAGTAAGCATGAGCTCATAAAAAGAAAAAAAAATGATCCATAAACCCCAAATTTAAAACTTACAGGCAAATACACGTGTTAAGAGTAATCATGATTGCCAAATTAATCAAATTAAGAAATGCCTGAGTCATTAGTGTTACATACTTTTGGGTGTGTCTATGAGGCAGATTTCAGAGAGGAACTGATGAGGGGGAGAAAAAGAGACCTGCCATGAGTTTGGGGTTGGGGGCACTATCCATCAGCATAGCCAGGCTGAATAAAAAAGGAACTAGGAGAAAGTCAATGTCAGTGTTCCTTTTTCTCCGCTCCCCGGTCCACTGAGATGTAAGCCAGCAGCCTCAGGAGTCGAGTGCCTCAGCTGAAAGCTGCTCTCTGTCATGATTTCCCTTCCACAATGGACTGTATCTCCTTAAATCATAATGCAAAGTAAAACTTCCCTCCCTTAAGTTGCTTCTTCTCAGCTATTGAGTCAGAGATGAAAGAAGTCTCTAATACACTATTGTTCCAGTCCTGTAGAAACCAAGAATCTAGCTCTCTACACCTGAAATTCAGACCTATAGGAATGATGAGATAAGCAATTTGTGTTGCATTAATCCAGTAAATGTGTAATAATCTGTTGGGTAGCAGCCTAAGATGATTACAGATGGAAAGAAAACAGCGAACTCAGGAGCAGCAAATGAGTAGTCACTGTTGTCTAAAGTATAGGTAATATCTCTGTCACCCTATCCCATGACAGGGGAATTTTGGTCACTGACAAGGTCAGTCCACAGTGTTCTTGGCTCATAAAAACAAGTTAATATGCAATACCAAGCTTAATCTTCCAAGATGGAGCTGTACTGTATCTACTCGACTCACTGGAAGGCAGGGGTTGACTTGCCCCAAGAGTTACCAAGTTTGGGTTCTCTCAGGCTGAATCATGTGATCCTAGAAAGCGCTGTGTAATGTCTACACCATAACAGTGTTTCTCAGTGTCACAGTGAAACCTATGACTTACAGAGCTGCTTCCCAACCCATGTTCCAGGGACACTAGGAAACTGGAAAGGGTGTTTAGGATCTGTAGAGCAGAGCTCTATAGTTGATTAAAGAAAGGACAGGGCAAAGCATGTGATTGGTAAGAGATTAGGCTTCTGCGAGTTAGCCTGGATTTACCAGCTGCTGAGACGTTTTAGAATCCCCTTAGCCTTTCTGTACCCCTGTTTGTGAAGGGGGGATAAAAGTTTTAAGGTTAATATGAGTCACTAATTCATCATGCCTATCTTTTTGTGAGCCCTGAGAAATAGGAGCTATTTATCAACATGTAATCCTGACATGATCTTATTTTGAACCCTGAAGGCTGGCCTTTAATCATATTGTAAAGCCCCACCCCTGTGCCCAGAATAGACAGCTGAGCACATGTGAGTCCCTTCTTTCGGAACCCTACGTGCCTGTTTATTGACTGACCACTCCAGACTGGTACACGGAGTACCAGACACACGAGCCAAAGCTAGAATTAAAAGGCCATCCTTTTCCTGTCCTTTTCTCTTGCTTTCTTCATTTATCATAACATGAATTATGCTAGCCATGTACACCTACTCCAAAACAAGAAAAATATTGGAAAGCAACAACACACTAGTCTACATAATAGGTTAGACTGCCATCTGAAAACAGATAGAATGCTTACTTGTTTTAAAAGAAGGCATCATGAAACCAAGCTTACATTCTTCATTCTTTAAAGTGGATATCTGAAGGGTTTTAATGCTGTAAACAAAACAAAACAAAACAAAACAAAACAAAACAAAACAAAACAAAACACGTAACCAAAAGCCACTTGGGGAGGAATAGGTTTATTTTGCCTATTGTTTCCATATTACAATTCATCATCAAAGTCAGGGCAGGAACCTGGAGGCTCCTAGTGTATAGGCCATGGAGGTGTGCTGCTTAATAGCTTGTTCATCATAGTTTGCTGTTTTCTTATAGAACTCAAGATCACCAGCCCAGAGCTTGGCATGGAAGGTGAGCTGGGCACAGGCTTAAGGCGTTTTTCTCAATTGAAGTTGCTTCCTCTCCAGTGACTTTCGTTTATGTCAAGTTGCCATAAACCTAGCCAGGACAGTGGGGAGGGGTGTTTAAGTGTCATTTATACAGCTTTGATGATATAACTGCTTGCACTGCATTGGTTAACAAAGCATTCATAGATGTACACCACTAGTAAATGCAATCACATCCATATTCATAAAGGTGGCTCGTTTAAAGAAGGACTTCTTTCTACCGCTAAGTGAAGTGCTTTTACATTTCCCTAAATTGCGACAAGGGGCATTGTGCTGACATTTTTGGGACAATGACCATTTGCTGTATGGATTTATGACTTGCTTAATTGTAATATTCTTCTAGTAATTCTGTTAGTTTTGGATTACGATAGAAAGGGTTTATCAGAAACATTTTACATGAGACACCAGGCTACTGTTTGTGTGTGTGTGTGTGTGTGTGTGTGTGTGTGTGTGTGTGTGTGTATGTGTGTACCCTGTTCATGTTTATATGTTTAGTATGTATGCATGAACATTTGTCCCTTTCTGTGTGGAGACGAAAGGTCAACACTAAGTGTCCTCCTCCCTCGAATGCTCCTCCCCTTCTTTTCCTTTGAGACAGGATCTCTTCCTAAACCTGCCTGCAATTTGCCATTTTGGCTAGATTGCCTTTGCCCCTGCTCCAAGTAGGTGGAAAAGTGTGCGTTGCTGTGCCCGACTATTGCATGGGTTCCGGGGATCATCCTGGGTACTTGGTTGCCATGCCTACACTTTCTGGGCCAATTTCCTAGCCCTAAACTGATGTTTTCTGAAAAACACTAGCAAAATTGCTCACGGCTCCTGCCCCTTGGCAAAAGGCTGACTACAATGTAAGAGCTAGGAAACCGTATCTGTTGTTAGACTATGCCAATCTCATTAACTTTTCCTCCTTAGTGTCTAGAATAGTGACTGCCACCGACAAAGCCACTCACTAAATAATCCCTGAATAAACAAACTCAGTGACTGAATGGAACGGAATAAACTAGAAAAATGCAGGAATGCCTCTGTTCATTAGCTATCTATAAATTCTGAGTAGAGAAAAGATAGTCCAGTTAAAAGCCAGACAGACTGGGGGGTAAGGGGGGTTTTTATTCAAACTAGAAATATATGGGTTATAGAACCAAAGAAAGAAACCATTGTCGGTAGAATCTATTATCACAAAGTTTTCATTCCCAAATGGAAATTTCCAGAGGCTCTGTTGTAAACCATTTTGTGACTGGACATTTATGAGTAGCAAGGCTTTTGCTTTAGGAAGTATGTGCCAATAGCGCCATCTTCTGGAATAACTTGTGATTTTTAGAAGCGTATTCTAGGCATTTTCTTTTTTTTTTCTTTTTTGTTTTTCTTATTAGATATTTTCTTTATATACATTTCAAATGCTATCCCAAAAGTTTCCTATACCCTCCCCCCCCCGCCCTGCTCCCCTACCCACCCACTCCCACTTCTTGGCCCTGGCATTCCCCTGTACTGGGGCATATAAAGTTTGAAATACCAAGGGGCCTCTCTTCCCAGTGATGGCCGAATAGGCCATCTTCTGCTACATACATAACCATCTAGAGACACGAGCTCTGGGGATACTGGTTAGTTCATATTGTTGTTCCACCTATAGGATTGCACACCCCTTCAGCTCCTTATGGCTTGCTCTAGCTTCTCCACTGGGGGCCGGTGTTCCATCTTATAGATGACTGTGAGCATCTACTTCTGTATTTGCCAGGCACTGGCATAGCCTCATACCAGGGTCCCTTCAGCAAAATCTTGCTGGCATATGCAATAGTGTCTGGGTTTGGTGGCTGATTGTGGGATGGATCCCCAGGTGGGGTAGTCTCTGGATAGTCCATCCTTTCGTCTTAGCTCCAAACTTGGTCTCTGTAACTCCTTTCATGGGTATTTTGTTCCATATAGCAAGTTAAATTAAGAAGCACCAGAAAATTATAACGGATATATCTTTCAAGATCATGTAGACCATATGTAATCTCATATGTAACGATTTCCCTTAAATGACTGCAATATTTTCTTTATAATGATATTAATGGAACCTCAAAATTCATCTCTCAAAACAAGAACTACAACCATCCACACTAGGTTTTGTGTAAATCTGAAATGGAAAAGCAGTTAAAATCCATTAACTATCTCAGGAACCCTGTCTAATAGAAATTTCTGCAACTATATCTTGGTCATACAACACAGTGGCCACTTCACCTGAATGGTTAGAAACACTTACTTCATGGCCGGTGACACTAAGGTGAAGTTTCCATTTTCCTTGGCTTTAACTGATTCTGTTTTGTTTTAATTTGCCATATATATGTATTTCAGGGTCTCTCAACCTAGGCACCATTTGCATGTTGACTAGATAATGCTTTGTTATGGGTGAGAGGCTATCCTGTGAACCATATGACAACCAGCTAGATGCCAAATCGTACACAGTTGAGAATACCCAGTAGTACAAATCTTAGTAAAAACAACTAAAACTGTTTGCAGCCATTGTCAATATTTGAGTATGAGGGAATGGGAGAGTGATGAAAATCACCCACAGTTGCAAGCTCTGAAGAGCAGCTACTATACTGCCCAGCAGAGTTCTAGAATATACTTACTACGCATATGGGATTTGAGGTGGAAAATAAACGTGCTTCTACATCTAATGCAGCCAGTTGTGCCATAAAGGAGAAAAGGTTAAGAGCACAGATACAAACAAAGAAACACTGTCCTCCTTCATCTCCTGTTCCATGTCATGGAGATGCCAAGACCATAACAACAGAAAATTCTGTCTTAGCTGAAACTGTCCAGGCTAACAGCAGACAATTTACGTTTGCATCTGGCTCCTCTGTCCTTGATCTCAGTAATTGGATATATTGATCAGTCTGAGCTTCAGTGTATCACCTGGCAAAGGTAGTAAATAGTACCACCTGGGCAGTTAGCTGTGAAGGCTCAATTAGACGATGCATAAAGTGTTCCTTGCTTGGTGATTGGCATGTAGGACATGTTCAAGACCAATAGCTATTTTTAGACAGTCACGTTTAAGCAGAGGACAACCAGTCTTCACACTCTCTAACCAATACTATGAAGTACCCTGTGTGCTCTTTTTAAAATAAGGGTCTTACTAGAAAAAATAAAATCAAAAGAAACCACTCGTCTACCATTATAAACCTTCATTTATTTGAAACTCCAGTGGTAAGAGTTTCAACACTGTTTTTCAGTTGCTTGCGAATCCAGTCCCTCCACAATTAGAGGTGTAAAAGGAAGCGCTTCAGGTCTTCCGGGAGGAGGAGCTCAGAAATCTTATGATGCTGCCGAATGCCAAAGCATTTCCGGATTCTCAGGCGGCATAGCTGCCTCAAAGACTGGGGTCCTGGAGGAAGAACATGGGACAAGTCATGCTTGTTTTGCTAATCTAGGACGACCTTTTTCAATCATACATTATATATCACATTCTTATACAGATACACTAAACACTTTAAGTCCATGTTTCCTTGGTTTTCTTTTTCATTTTTTACTTCTGTTTTTGAGATTATAATATAATTACATCAATTCCCTCTTCCCTTCCTTTCTTCCCAACATTCCTGTATGCCCTTTCTTTCAAATAAATTCATGATCTCTTTTTACATTGTTATGTGCATAGATGAGGGAGGCATTTTTTAGTCCATGATCTCTCTTTTCCTATATTTAACTGAAGTAAGATCATTAGATATTTTCAGATACTTTTATCTATATGTATGTGTATACATGATAGTATGAGCACATGCTTGAGGGCACCCATGGAGGCCAGCAGAGAGCATAGCATCACCTATGTTAAAGATGGTTGTAAGCTGCCAGATGTGGGTGCTGGGAACAGAACCCCAGTCCTCTGCAAATGCAGGAGTCACTCATAAATTGCTCAGCCATCTCCATCCCTGGTTGGGTTTTAGTTTAGGACAGACTAAAAACTATCTAAAAGTTAGCCACCTCACTAATAGAGGTTTAAAGAAACTAACGTGGGAATTAACAACTATACAACAGTTTCAATCATAAAAAGTAAAATTCCTATTTCATGGTGTTGTCGTTTACCTTAAAATTAAACCATACTTCTAGATGCAAGTATGTTTATAATATTAGCAAGTTAAAAATATTCAAATATGCTTAGCTCAAAGTAAATCATAAGTTCATGTAGTTAAATTGTGTTTACTTTTCTATTCTGTACTCTAAGCTTTCCCAAACTTTAGCTCATTTGTGAAAAAGTGAACTAATATAAATATGCACAGGGAACAGCCAAGAGCTTGCATTTTAGAGTGATAGTTCTCAACAAGCTGGGTAGGAAAAAAGAAAAGGAAGGTATTTTCTCCCTAGGGGACATTACTCAACATCTCGAGGCACTTTTTGATTAGCATTACTTGAGGAAAATATTAGCACTAGTTGCTAGCATCTGCACACAGCACAGCTCCTAACTCCAGCTATCAATGGCACCAAGGTTTCGAATCCCTATTACACTACAAAAGGTAAGGTATAATCACCATCCCCACCCCACTCTTTGCACCAAATTAAAATGGAAATTCTTCTTTGGTATTTTTTTAACAGAAAACTGTATAGTCATAATAAATTTTATAAAACAATAGCTCTCAATCCATGGTGAAATTTAGATTTGTCTGGAGCTGAAGAAGTTTATATGAAGCTGCGTCCCACTCCAGAAACATTGGTTCAATTATTGTTGGTGTGTGCCTGTGCATCTGGATTTTTTTTAAAGCATGGGCCCCAGGTTATTTTCTTATGAAGTCAGGCTTGAGACTGCAGTTGAAATGATACTGTGGCTTCTACTGTCCTGTAGCCTTTCCATGAGCTACAGGTAAACTTAGTTTTGGATCTCTCGGGTGATGGGGAACAAGAACTGAAGATGAATAGAGTCAAAGGAGTGTGTGTAAGCTCTAGATGGAGCGCTAACAGCACGTTCCAAAAGGGACTGGTTGCAAGTGAAGGCAACATCAGATTATGTTCAAGGCACAGGTCAGCAAACTTCACAGCACACACTTTGAGAGAAATGGAAGTTAACCTAACTTCACTAAGGAGTGTTAGAGGATATGACTAATTAGGGGCAACTGTAGGTAGCCCTCAAAATGATAAATGAAGAAGAGGACTTCAGAGCAAGCTTGGTGGGAGTCATTGCATGTTCTCCATCTGTGCCATGAGAAAACATGCTTTAGATGCCAAGCACGGGAGGGGTGGGGAATAATATTTTTGAAATTCTTCCTTTTAGCTTCCAGAAAAAGGGAGATCTCCACCATTCCTAACTTCCATGCCAAGCCCAACTCAGAACACAGTTAAGTTCCAGCTAAGACTCCCAAGTTCCCATACCCTTGAAGAAAGACAGCAATTTAATTAAGTTGCCTCCCTGAGCACAGAGCACCAGGTAAGCTGAATCATCAAAGAAACCCAGGGACAGAAGTTTATGTGTTCTATCTGCAGGTCTTTTTTTTTTTTTTTTTGCTTGCTTGCCTAGGACCATTTCTTGTGGGCTATTGGACTGCTAAGAAATGCCTCGCCCAAATCCTAAAAGTGACCAAGCCAGGCATGGTGGGGCATATCTTTAATACTAACAGTCATGCAAAGGCAGAGGGATCTCTGTGACTTCAAGGCTAGCCTGATCTACGTAGCAAGTTTCTGGATAACCAGCACTAGGCACAGAGACCCTGCCTCAAAAAAGAAAGAAAGAAAGAAGGAAGGAAGGAAGGAAGGAAGGAAGGAAGGAAGGAAGGAAGGAAAGAAAGAAAGAAACAAAGAAAGAAAGAAACAAAGAAAGAAAGAAAACAAAGAAAAAGAAAAAGAAAAAGAAAAAAGGAAGGAAGGAAGGAAGGAAGGAAGGAAGGAAGGAAGGAAGGAAGGAAGGAAGGAAGGAAGAAAGGAAAAAAATACCAGTGAAGACAATCTGAAAATCTTATAACATCATACGAAAACGATATATTCACCACACTATGTGAATTTGCTAGACCCTGAGGCACAGTTGCCTCTGTATATTACATTCCCAATAAAAATATTAAAACTGGTATTTTAGAACTATGTTAGTATAAAGATGAATATAATTCTGGTTAGGTTTTATTCATCCTTCTTCTGTTTTAATGTGAACTGAAATATTTCTGTGGGCCCTGAGGAACTGTAAGAGAAGGTAGCTCTATGTGTATAACATAGAAATTTTTCAAAACAAGAAATCGTCAAGATACAGGCAGAAATGCCCAGTGATTATCCCACAGTTTAATGGAAAGAGAAGTCTGGTTGGTTCCTTCTGCCTCCATCAGTCTTTCTTAGCCTGCCCTGCAGTGCTAAGGAGTGCAGGTAACTGCAGGACGGGCAATTGCCCTGGGTCAGTGGGAGCAGAAAGAAGTTCTTGGACCATTTTATCACTCTACCCAGAACCAGCCCTACTTCTCAGCCTGTGGTTAGAAAATAACCAGCTTACTTGACATCAGGGTCCCTCAGATCAGAAGGCCTACTTCAGAGTCTCACACTCCAAAACCAAAGCACAGTCAACACTCTGGTAGAGCAACTAATAAGGCAATCAGGTTTCCTTGCAACCTGAAGGGTTCTTTGCTGCATGAAATGCCCTTCTCCTGTGCAGACCACTGTTTAGTTATTTGTGTGGGTAGTGTGAGTTCTTATTTGTGGTAAACTTGCAAGAGTAAATGTATCTTGATTGGTGTAAATCATTAAACAAATGCCCTAAACTCTTAGTTGCTACATCTTAACCCCAGCAATCATTTACTCAGTGATTTGACTGGTATATGGGGCAGTTCAGACATCTTGAGAAACCAGACAATACCTTGAAGGCATCTGCAGAATCACTCTAAAGAAGTGGTTCTCAGCCTGTGGGTTGAGACCCCTTAGAAGGTTGAATGGCTTTCACAGGGATTGGCTAAGACTATCAGAAAACATAGGCATTTACATTATTATTCACACACGTAGCAAAATTACAATTATGAAGTAGCAACAAAAATCACTTTATGGTTGGGGGTCACCACTACAGGAGGAACTTGTATTAAAGGGTCACAGCATTAGGAAGGTTGAGAACCACTGCTCTAAAGCATGTTGCATTTAACTTTAATATCAAATATTTTTAAATCATAGCTGACCTCTTTAAAAACTGGCCAAACAGCCTGACTCCAACATATCAAACAACAAAAGGCTAAATTTTACTTCATTAGCAATGATGTGCCTTGTTGAATTATCTCAGGTTCCCCATGCATGATGAGGGCAGAGAGTGATCTTTATAGAACTGGAAGTCAGAACTTAGTAAGTACCTGCCTCACACTAGGGATCAAAGGAGTCTCTATGGGTTAGGGCTTCGATTAGGGCAATAGAGAGGCACCTTCATTCTGCAAGAAGATCTGGATCAAAGGACTCTCCAGAGGCACCAGGTCCACAGGACGTTTGCCATCAGCATTCTTGGCTTGAGCGTTTGCTCCGAAATCCATGAGCAGATGCACCAGCTCCACACTGGACATCCTGGCCACTACGTGAAGAGGAGAATCCAAGCCTTTGCCTTGATTCACAGATACTCCTAAATGGTCACAAGAACAAAAGAGGTCACAGAGCAGTGCTAGCCATCCCCTTTCCCAAGAGACTTTCAATGTGGGGAATTCGTGATGAACAGAATTCTTTAAGATTGGGAACTGATTTCATTTTATGTCATTTAAGATAATAAGAAACTTGGGCACTGGATATACAACTGTGTTGGTAAAGTGCTTGCCGTGCAAAAAAAAAAAAAAAATCAGTGTTCAGTCACCAGCACCCAGAGAAAAATGTGAATATGGTAATACACACTGGTAATGAGCTGGACAGTGAGACAGACAGACAGACCCTTGAAGGCAGCCTAGCCTAATCGGTGAGTCCCTGGTCCGAGAGACTGTGCTCCAAAATTCAAACTGGATGGCTCCAGGGGAACAACATCTAAGGATGACCTTTGACCTCCACAAGCATGAGCACACCTGCACATGCACGCTCACATTCACTCACACACACATGCACACATGCATCCCCCTCCCCACATGAACACACACATGTTCATGCAAATACAATAAAAGGAAATTTTATTTGACAACATGAAGGAAAGGACCATGTAAGTCGTGTAGCATATGGCATTAGCAATTCACCACCACAGAGTATTATGCATGGGCATGGTACAATCAAGAGAAAGTCTGGGTAGCATGAACACTGCCAATTCATTATTAATGCAATCTAAGTATTAGTACAGACCACGAATAAGGCTAAAATGAGGAAACCCCACATACATACAGAAGCTGGATTCATACACTGGGCAGCACTGCGTTTAAAGCTATGGGATGTGAGACTGTGTGAACTGGATCATTAAACACAACCAATTCAGGGAGGCATTTCTCCCCCTAAGTTGGAATAATTGATTCTGTTACCGCAGGAAAGCTGACAAGTTCTCTTTAGGAGTAAGGACCATCCCTACCCAATTCTCCCTCCACCATCTAAATAAATCCTCACCCCTGCTCAGAGCTTGGTTCTCACTGACACGTATGCAGGCTCCCACTTTTTACCTGAACTAGGGACTCCACACACACACAATGCCCAGTCGCCTGGTCAACAAATACTAGTTTTACTTTGTGAGAGATGCCAAGTATGGCCCTGCCCTGGATACGAGCGTTAAATGCCTTGAAGCTTAAAAACTCTCCCTAAAATAATAGGCAGGAGGGAGAGTGGCAGAGAGAACTTATGAATGAGAACTGCTATCAAACAAGGGAAAATGAATAGGAAGGTGAAAACAGTCAGTGTGGAGAGAGACTCCTAGAGCCTTAAAGGAAGATCACAATGTAGATAAAGAGTTGCCCTAGTGCTCCCAGTGTTGGGAAGGGGACTGGACAACCATAGGGGAGTGAAAAGGAATGATAGTGCATCCCTTCAAGAAAAAAAAACAAACAAACAAAACACTGTTTATGGCAGACAAATGTGGAAGATGGTCCCAAAAAAAGAAGAGTCAGCTACAACCCAGCAGCTCTGCACACTCTGCAGAACTCAATCATTTAACTGTCCAGCTAGAGAGAGGCAGAGGGCAGGGAGGAAAAGCTTGTAATAAATGAGGACCACCCTGGAAAAAGGTATAGATGTTATCATCAACATCTTCTTCTTCCTCCCTCATTGTCTTGCTAGTTAGAAGTGTGACAATTAAAATGTAGACAGTGTAGAACAACTCTTCCCGTCAGAACAGCAGGGTCTTGCTCAATCCCCTTGCCCACACTCTCTCCTCTTGGATGACAGGAGGATCTTTAGGAGTCGTGTAATTTGCTTTTCATTTCCATGCTCTTTTTGCCTTACCTGATTCTAGGAGCTTCTTGGCACAGGCTACTTGCTGGTTTTTACAAGCCACATACAGAGGTGTTCCGAGATGGCTGATGTTATAGTCAATATTGGCCCCATGAGCTGCGAGGGACTCAATGCATTTCACATATCCTGTAGCACAAAAAGAAAGAAACAAACAGAAGAGTTACAGCATAAATTTACTAAATAACGGTTCCTATTTTGTGTGTGTTTAAATACATCCCAACATATCCAGCAATCAAAAGTCATATTCTTTTACTTACAATAGAGAATATTTTAAATACAGCAGAAAGAGTAAATGTCTGTCCCAAGCCATTAGATCAGCTCCCCACTGGACATCCTAGCCCATTCATCTCCTCCCATGAAGAGAAGAATAGGGCTTTTTGCCTTGCTTTCTCCAAAACAAAAGGAGGATCATCCAAAGAAGCAATCTCCAACCATCAACAAAATGTCGCCTGCCACTGAGAGTGGAACTGCATTCACTAGCCATGGTAAGCAACCCGCAGCCATTTACTTTTATGGATCGTGTGTTTATAACTAGTCTGATCAGGGAAGAGACATGGAGAAACAAGGCTAATTGCATATGCCAGCAAGATTTTGCTGAAGGAACCCTGGTATAGCTGTCTCATATGAGGCTATGCCAGTGCCTGGCAAACACAGAAGTGGATGCTCACAGTCATCTATAGGATGGAACACAGGGCCCAATGGAGGAGCCAGTGAAAGTGTCCAAGGAGCTAAAGGGGTCTGCAACCCGATAGGTGGAACAACAATATGAACTAACCAGTAGCCTCAGAGCTTGTGTATCTAGCTGCATATGTAGCAGAAGATGGCCTAGTCGGCCATCATTGGGAAGAGAGGCTCTTTGGTCTTGCAAACTTTATATGCCCCAGTACAGGGGAATGCCAGGGCCAAGAAGTGGGAGTGGGTGGGTAGGGGAGTGGGGGCAGGGAGGGTATAGGGAACTTTCAGGATAGCATTTGAAATGTATATAAAGAAAATATCTAATAATAAAAAAAGATGGTCCTGAAGAAAGACATAGAATGAATAAAGAAAATATGGTACATATGTAACACAGAGTTTTATTCTGCCATAAAGAAGAATGAGATTTTACTGTTTGCATGGAAATGAGTGGAATTGGAGAGCACCATATTAAGCAAGTAAGATAAACTCAGAAAGACAAATACAAACTATACATTCATTCACTCATATGTGGAACCCAGATTATATGCGCACACATGCTGTCTCTTGCTCTCTCCTGTGCTCTCTCTTCTCTCTCTCTCCCTCTCTCTCTCTCCTTCTCTCTCTCCCCCTCTCTCTCTCCCTCTCTCTCTCTCCTCTCTCTCTCTCTCTCTCTCTCTCTCTCTCTCTCTCTCTCTCTCTCTCTCTCTCTCTCTCTCTCTCTCTCTCCCCCCATAAAAGTAGAAGGGAAGCTACTTGAGAAAGAACACGGCTGGGAGAAGAAGGGCAGGAGAGGGAAATGGAGCTGAACATGATTGAGGTACATGATAACTTTGAAAGAAAATGTTAGTATAGAGCCTATTACTTCCATACAATTAAATATGGACCTTGCTTTCTATGAGATCATATATTCCATAAAGATCCATAACTTCCTATGTATTTACCATTGCCTACTCTAGCAATATAGCTCTGAAAGGGTGATTCTCAAACATACGTGTGCATCAGAGCCTGGAGCAGGTCCCAAGAGCCTGCACTCACATGCCTGGTCATATGGATGCTCCTACCAACACACCTTTTGAAAACTACTGCTCTAAAATATCCCTCTGCTTTTCTATTTCTGTAGTTAGAGCTTCCTTGAAGGACTGGATGAAACCCCTAAATATTACCAATGGATTTACCTCTTTTAGCAGCCTCATGGATGGGAGAGGCCAGCTCAGTCTCAGGGTGGGGAGTGGCTCCATGCTGTAGCAGCAGATTCACACAGTCCTGACTGCCGCTGACACATGCATTAAACAAGGGAGTTCGCCAGTCTATGGTCATGCCATTCACCTGCAAAGAAAACCCAACTCCAGGGTAAAGAGAGGGACTGATGTGAACTGAACTCAAGCTTAATCCTTCCACTTTCACTGTATGTGTGTTGTTTTAAACTTCTCTGAGCCTTAAACTCCATCTTTTTCTATTAAATGAGAACCACCAAATTCTGAACGATTGTCATGGAAAAAAAGAACAAAGTATAAAACAGAAGGCAGTAATAATATTACTCAATGTTCTTTCTTCCCTGCCCTCTTTCGGGGTCTTGAATCTAGTAGTGATGACTTCCATAGCATAGCTTTCAAATTAATGTCTCTATTTTAAACACCCATCCTAAGACAGTAGTAGCCAGAATAATCTGAAAATGATTTTTAAAAAGAATATATTTTTCATTTAAAAGGATGATACTCATGTAGATATGCTTAACAGATATAAAAGATTTTATTCAGTTTATTCATTTATAAGAGAATTGGTAAGAGGGTAGGATTAGATCAAAGAAAAATTTATATGGTTAGTCAGTATGAAACTTAAATATGTTTGCAAATTGATACAGAACTGGTTAACAAGACTGTAAAACTATAGATTTCAGAGGTAGTTTTTATTAAAATAAATACAAATCTCATAGACATTTACAAGCTAGCATCCATGTCATGATGTTTGGGCTACAAACAATAGATAACAAGTCCAAATCCACATGGACGCTTCTATCTTGTCATATGGTCATGTGCATCTGTTAAATGAAGTCACTGTGGGAATTAAACTGAATTCACCACTACATTCTCTTTCCAGGGAAGGCCAAGACCTAGATGAGATACAGAAGATACAGGGTGCAAATTTCAAGGAGATGCTCAATCTCAAGATGCCATAGTGCCACAGGACCATAAAGTGACTGTTCCTTTAACGTTCCATTCCAGCTGCTTCTTTTGTATGTGGTTTTGTCATGAATGACAAGAAACCTCCTCACCCACTCTACTCTCCTGCTCTAAGAAATGGGTTAATAAAATTTGCCCAATTTTACTTCCAGACTTTTGTGTTAGTGGGGTCTTGTGGATGGAAGCCCTTACTTTCCTTTAATTCACCATTTGGCAGACTGGTTCTAAGGTCCTTCTGTTTCAGATTAGACATCATTTCCTATAGGAAGCTCCTCTTTAAATCCCCCACTGGAAAGAGATGAACACTTTTATGTGTTCCCAATAATCCCTACTAACACCCTGACTCTTTGTTAGTTTCCAAACTGGCTCAAGCTCTTTCCATCTCACAGTGCACATGTCTTTACCATAGGGCTCTGAAGCCCCTCCCATCACAAGATGGAGGCCATTTTTTCCAATACTTGAATGCAGGCTTGTCTACAAGCCTTACTTTAGCCAATATTACAGTAGCAAATGGGATGCAAGAAAAAGGTCTGCCCTCTTCTGCTTCCCTTGCAATTCATGCTCTCCTGCAAACAATTGTAGACCACTTGCTAAAAGATGAGAGACTACACAGAGATTTTCTTACTCCAGCATGACAGCCATCCCAAGCTAAAGTTCTCACCTTTTCTGCAGGATTTCATTCCCTGCCACTCAGAGACATGAAAGCAGAGATATTACAATTACATAGCAATACTTATTAATGAAGTCTAATAAATAAAATGGTTCAGACTCTAAGCACAGATTTTGGAGTGGCTTAAAATAGACCCCATAGACCAGATGTGGCATGACTTTAATGCCAGCAGTCAGGAGGTAGAAGCAGGAGGATCTCTAAGTTTGAAGCTAACTTCGAGTTCCAGGATAGCCAGGGCTACAGAAAGAACACGTTTCAGAAGTAAGAGAAGGAAAGAGAAGAAGCACAAGAAGAGACAGAGGCAGAAGAAGAGGAGGAGAAGGAAGAAGAGGCCGAAGCAGAAGCAGCAGAAACAGAAGGAGGAGGAGGGAAAGAGAGGGGTAGGGAGGAAGGGAGAGAAGGGAAGAAGGAAAGAGGGAGACAGGGGGAGGGAGAGAAAAAGAAGAAAATGACAACTAATCAAAAGATACTATAAATTATTCAGAGGAATAGAAATGGCCATTTTTAATTTTTGATGTTTCTATTACTTAAGCTTCACATACCTGAGCTCCATGACTTAGTAACACACTTGCACAGGACAGGTGACCTCTGAGGCATGCTTCATGGAGGGGAGACACGTGATCTGCTGTGATGATGTTTACAGGCCAACCCTGGAAGAAGAGAAATAGGCTCAAAATGCAGTACAAGGCAGCAGTGCCCTCGGGTTGGTCCTCTGATATCATTCCAGTACTGTGTGAATTCTTCAAAAAGTTAAGTTGTAGGGTCAGGTAAAGCAGTCGACTAACGTACTATAATGTAAAAACACAAAAGGCAAGAAGGGCCCATCACACTGTGCAAGTGAGAGCCTAATATAAGATAACCACAAAGGAAATGACTTTACCAGATTCTGCTGGGGCTGACAACTCAATGATTTCACTGTTGGTTATGTTCTTGTTTGTGGAGCACTTGGCATTCTGCTCCATTTAGCATGAGGCCTCACCAAACATTTACTGAGAAGGACAGGTATGGCATGGGATGGTGAAGGCAAGAATAGGGTGAGCCTTCGATTACCTGGCTTACATCTGTAGGACTGGGGAGCCCTCCAGTGACTCATGTCTCCTGGCGGTAACATCCCATGTGACCTCCTCCCCTTTAGTGTGGGATTTGATGATGCTGCCTCTTCCTCCTCCTTCATTTCCTTCATTCTTCCTTTTCCTCTTCCGTCTCCTGTCTTCCTCACCCACCTCCTCCTTATCCTTTCCTCCTCCTGTGCTCTTCCTCCCCTTTCCCTAGTCTTCCCTTTCCTCCTCCTCCCTCACCTGTGCTTCTCCCTCTCAATTATTCTTCCCCTCCTCTTCCTTCCCTGGTCTAATTCCTCTCTTCTGCTTCCCCTCCTCTCTTCCCCATCCTGCTCATCCTTTTGCACACCCTAAGGCACTACTCTCCGCCCCACCCCCAGCCTTATTCCTGTCAATATTTGCTTCTAATTAAGAAGATATGCAAAGATGATAAAGGGTTGTGTCCAAGATTAAATGTCAACCTATATTTGGCTCACTCTCTCTTTAGTGTTAGCATCACTTTGGCTTATTCTACTTAAAGTCCTTGACAAGAAAATGAGGGTGGCTTCTACCCAAACACCAGCCAGGAAGTGAGACCCTCAGTGCAACAACTCAGGAGGAATGGGATCTTGTCAGCTGCTGCCTCAGTGAGCTTGGCTATACAGATCTTCAGTTAGACAAGCCTTACAAAGACTGCAGCTTTCGAGACTCCCTGCCCTAACAAAACGTTTGAATTCCTGACAGAGTTGTTAACAAACCCACATGTCTGTTGTTTCAATGTTACTAACTCTGGGCCATTTTATTTTTACATAGCAAGTGGTGTGGACCAAGTGATACAGGGACAATGCACTAGGTAAGCCTCTGTAGATTAAAAAGTCCCCAAAGCAAAGGAACAATTGCATTCCCACACTAAGCCTTTGAAATCTGGAAAATCACAATGTCTATATGTTTACCCTTAGGATCCATCACCCTCTGGGGATACTTGTTGTCCAGGAGATAATAGATCATGAGCCAAATCCAAGCAGAACATGAAAAGAGGTTCAGGAAGAGTTCCCCAGCCTCAGCCCCACTCCATCTTAGAACACACTGTCCTGGGAAACATGGATACAATACAAATACTTTTTAGTCTATGTGTGCTTAGGGTTGTTTTGTAATTTCATGTGTATGTATGTGTGTATATGTATGCATGTATGTACATGTATGAAGGGTGTGTTTTACGTGTGCAGGTGTGATGTAGAGACAAACACACATGTGTGTTCATGTACATGTGTCCTACTTTATCACCATCTTCCTTATGCCCTAGAGACAGGGACTCTCATTAAACCTGAGCTTTGATTGGCGGTCAGAAAGTCCAGTAATTCTTCTGTCCCTTCCCTCCCTACCACAGTGTAGTGCTGAGGTTGCAGGTGCATGTGACCAACCAAGTTTTTCCCATGGGCTCTAGAGATTGGACCTTAGGTCCTCATATTTGTATAGCAGATGCTCTTATCCACTGAGATATCTCCCTAAACCCTGTGCGTGGTTAATTTAATCAATGACTCAAATATAGGTTGTAAGTTTTCTTCCTGGAACAGTATAAAGTTGCCCAAAATTGCTCCAATAAAAGACCTCAGTCTCCATTGATCTCAACACAAATTTTTCTACTTCTTGGACATTTATGATATTATTAGTCAGCCTGTGCTTTTGACCTTTACCTTCTGATCAGCAGGATCACACATTTTGAGATATCAAGTCACTCTCTGCTTACATCCCAGTACACAGGGGCTCAGATCCAGAGCCTAGGAAAAGGTTCTAGGAGACTCACCCTAATATGCTTGTAAATGAGAGGCTCCAATGCCCTTGACAGTCTTTCTCTGTCCCTGTTCCTCTGTTCACAGGGAAGGAAGAGGCTGTATTTTCCCTCCCTAATCCCATGAATCCTCAAAACATGGCTCCCAGTGCCTGGACACAGGAATAACTTACCTGATTGGATTTATTCCTTCCCAAGTATCACCATGGACTTTACAACATAGCACCTGGTATTTGACTATTTCCATTATCATTCACTTGTGAATTGTTTCATTTTAGGGAAAGCACCACCCCAGATCTTTTGGTTTGGTTTGGTTTCCATTCTCAGTGTTCTCCTATCTAATCTGCCCCACTTAGCCTGTAACACACGAGGGCAGTGGGAGGGGGAGGGGCATTCATTGCAAAACTCTTAACTGCAAATATAGGTCTGGTGGCACAGGCCTGCCATCTCAGCTGCTTGGGAGAATGAGATGGTAGAATCAAAATGTCAAAGTCTGACTGGGCTGCAGGGCAAAGTTCAAAGGCTAGCACCAGTAACAGAGGTCCTTTAAGTCTCCTTCTGAAAGCTTTGGACCTTAGAATTCATTAAGCCACAGCTGTACTTTCAGTGATCTTATAATCTAACTAATTGATAAATCTGAATCATATAACATCAGGGGGTAATCTTAACCAATTACCTCACAGCTTTTACTCCACAGTAGGATCTGCATAAAGAACACATATTGACTAGATGGCTGGTTCTTAATGGTTCTATTAATATTTGTCAACTCTGCTCAGCCCATGGCCACACACAGTTTTTGGTAGATTGTTTGGGCTGTACAGGATCAGCAACTTGACCAATACAGTGCTCAGTCCCCAGAAACATTCTATTACAGCACAAAGCATCATTTGGATACCTAAAAGAAGTCAAACAACTACAGAGACCTGTAGGCTTGCCAGCTTTTCTGTCCATGGGTTGCAGTTCCTTCTATACTAAGCAGAAAAGAAGCTGATGACCGACAAATACAGAGGTGTATGCTCACAGTCATCCATTGGACGGAGCACAGGGTCCCCAGTGAAGGAGCTAGAGAAAGTATCCAAGGAGCTGAAGGGGTTTGCAGCCCCATAGGAGAAACAACAATATGAACTAACCAGTACCCCCAGAACTCCCTGGGACTAAACCACCAATCAAACAAAACACATGGTGGGACTCATGGCTCTAGCTGCATATGTAGCAGAGGATAGCCTAGTCAGTCATCAGTGGGAAGAGAGGCCCTTGGTCCTATGAAGGTTCTATGCCCCAGTATAGGGGAATGCCAGGGCCAGGAAGCAGGAATGGGTGGGTTGGTGAGCAAGGGGAGGGGATGGGGATTTTCGGAGGGGAAACCAGAAAAGGGGATAACATTTGAAATGTAAATTAAGAAAATATCTTAAAAAAAAAAAAGAAGCTGATAAGCTCTAGCTTTTCTCAGGTTTGCTCCCTTCCTACTCAAGCAAGGCAATCGCAGCCATTTCATGTAGCATTCTTATGCCCCTTTGCCCCACCCGTACGGTCTCCTGCTCCTTCACAGTCTTCCTTCCTTGTGCTCTCTTCTCTGGGGAACAAATGCACGAAATTGCTCTGCTAGCTCTTGGACTTATGAGGTCTCTCCTTCACCATGTGATATTATGTCATCTACCATCTTTCCTGTACCCATTCTCCAGTTCTGTCCCTGTCACATACTTCCCAAAGCCTCTGCCAAGCCATCATTCAACACCCTCCATCCTTTCACTATCCCTACACACACACACACACACACACACACACACACACACACACACGCACAAACTATGCTTTTCTTTTTCCATTACCTGATATTCCTCTCTACTATGCATCCTTGCCTGAGCTTCTCTTACTGATCTTAATGGAAGGGGAAATCCACTGGAGGGTGGAAGGCTTTAATTGGGATTGGGGGAGTGAAAAGAGAGTCAAGATGGAAAGTCCACCAAAACTAAGACTTATGCAAATGTAATAAGCAAACCAGGATTGTGTAGAAATGCTATAAAAATATAAAAAACCTGCTGCTTTGTAAGCTTCACCAAAAAGAAAAACAAAACTAAAGATCACCGTGGCTTCTTTATAAAACCCAATATGCAGTGTTCAGTTCACCAAACCCTTCTACCTTGGATTTTGCTATTTATTCATCTTGACTTCCAGAAACCTTTCCTCTGGCTTCTAACATACTGTTCTACCTGATTTCCATCTTCAGAGCATGGGTTTCTCTCTTTCACTGACTCTGTCCTTTCCTCTGTACCTCTCTTAGTATGGGCATTTCCCCAAATATTTTGCCTAAATTGTTTCCTTTTATCGAAGTTCTTTTCTACATTGCTTACATGTGAATACATTCAAATACACACACACACACACACACACACACACACACACACACACACATCAGCCCTGGTACATTTTATAATACTATACCAAGACATAATTACTAGGGACTCAACCAGCAATAAAAACTCAAGAATTTGCAGAGAGAGAGAGAGAGAGAGAGACAGACAGACAGACAGACAGACAGAGAAAAGGAAAGGAAAGGAAAGGAAAGGAAAGGAAAGGAAAGGAAAGGAAAGGAAAGGAAAGGAAAGGAAAGGAAAGGAAAGGAAAGGAAAGGAAAGGAAAGGAAAGGAAAGAGCCTTCTCACTCCTAGTTCTCTCAGTGGCATTAAGATCATGCTTGATCCCTAGAACTGAGTGAGACCTCAGGAGTTCAGGATGACAGAGTGGCTCCCAAGTTCAAATACCCATACCAGCATCAGGACCTACCAAGCAGTATGACTGGTAGTCAGTGACTTATCCCTAAGCTTCAATATGCTCATAGGTAGAATGGCTACAATTCCACCTGCCTGGTAAGGTTCTTATGAAGACTAGAAAATGGTGGCTACAAAACTAGCACTCAGTAACTGGCAGGCCATTCCTATCTGGGATTTCTTCTTCTTTCCCATTTAGCCTTCAAGCCAGTTACCAACTCCTAAATGCAAGTGATTATCCTTGTTTTTGCCCTGATCTTTCATTGGCCCTTTAAAGATCCCAGTAGGTATTGGCGCTGGCTAATTTTAAATCAACTTGACAACAGCTAAAGTCATTTCAGAAAAGGGAACCTCAACTTTAAAATAAAATGCCCCCACCAGTGTAGACAAGCCTTATTGCATTTTTCTTGATTGATGATCGATATGGGAGGGTGGGGCTCACTGTAGGCCGTGCCAGTCTTAGCATGTGGTCCACAGTGCTCTAAGAAAGCAGGCTGAGTGAGGCAGGAGTAGCAGCCAGTATGTAACCTTCCTCTGTTGCCTGTGTATCAGTTCTTGCTTTCTGGTTCCTGCCCTGACTTTCCTCACTGATAAAACTTCCGGTAGCCAGCCGGGGATCCATCCCATAAATAACCACTAAACCCAGACACTATTGCATACACCAGCAAGATTTTGCTGAAAGGACCCTGATATAGCTCTCTCTTGTGAGTCCATGCCAATGCCTGGCAAATACTGAAGTGGATGCTCAGTCATCTATTGGATGGAACACAGGGCCCCCAATGGAGGAGCTAGAGAAAGTACCCAAAGACCTGAAGGGGTCTGCAACCCTATAGGTGGAACAACAATATGAACTAACCAGTACCTCCAGAGCTCGTGTCTCTAGCTGCATATGTATCAGAAGATGGCCTAGTCGGCCATCACTGGGAAGAGAGGCCCCTTGGTATTGCAAACTTTATATGCCTCAGTACAGGGGAATGCCAGGGCCAAGAAGTGGGAGTTGGTGGGTAGGGGAGCAGGGCAGGGGGAGGGTATAGGGGACTTTCAGAGAGGAAACTAGGAAAGGGTATAGCATTTAAAATGTAAATAAAGAAAATATCTAATAAAAAAAAAGAAGAAAAGAAACAAATCTTTTCCTCCCCATTAAAAAAAAATCATACCTTTGGTGATGGTATTTTATACAGCAACAGAAAACCCTAAACAGGCAGGTAGGCTTATTCAATTTTCTGGGGGATAAAACTCTACTCCTCCCTACTTGCTTGTGGTGAGAATTTACTGAGTAGCTGCTTGGATTTGACTACATGGAGGAATCATATAGGAAGCTTTCATAAAGTCCCGGTAGCCAGGCTGCATGATGACAAAATAATGAAAGGAAGCTCAATTCAGCTGGCAGGTTGATTGGTGGTTTATTGCTGTAATATATAGGACTGAGCCTTGGCCCTGTCATTCTCTAGCCAAGTGGTCTATCACTGAGCTATATCTCAATCCCTTTTTGTCTTCTTTTTTGTTGTTGTTTCTTATTCCCATTTTCATGTTTGTGCTGGTGTTGCTATTGTTGGTGGTGGTGGCGGTTGCAGTAGTGGTGGTAGTGTGTGTGTGTGTGTGTGTGTGTGTGTGTGTGTGTGTGTGTGTGTCTGTGTGTCTGTGTGTCTGTGTGTGTGTTTGCATAGGTGTGAGTGGACATGTGTGGATATATATGCATGTAGGTGCACTTACTTGTAGAGGCCGAAGGTCTATGTCCTGAATGAGCCTCATTCTTCCTCCTGATTCATTGGAGGGGAGTGTATCAGTGACACCCAGTGCTCGCTGATATGACTAGTTTTGCTAGCCAGCTTGCTCAAGGGAGCTGGACTCCGCTTGTGAGGCTGGGATTACAGGTAGGCCACATCCGTACCTGGCACTTATATGGGTTCTAGGATGCCGTCTCTAGCCCTTCTGCTTGGGCTGTGAGTACTTTAGCTGCTGAGCCATCTCTCACACAACTCTGGCCCTCTTTAAAAATGGGAGATAAGGGCTGAGTTGCACAGACTGGGCTTCAACATAGTCTGTAAGCTATGCTGGCCTTGGTCTGCTTGCTTCTGCTCTGGAGTATCTTACATTGCATTACCAGGCCCAGTGATGAGTCAGCAATTTTAAAGGCTCCTCCCAAACAGTACCCTATGGGAATTCTAAGCCAAAATCTGGAGGAAAAGCCACTAAATTAAGTTCACTGTTATATCTATGGCAGCTTAATTACTTTTGCTGACCCAACAAACCACCATTGTTGTTTTTTAACTTTTTTAAAAATTGAAATAGAATTGATATGTTAAACAACTCACAGATTGTGTCACCTTGGTGAATTACCACAAAGAAAATATAGCTGTGTAACCACCATACAGGTAAAGAAAAAAGTCAGGTACTTTTCAGATTACTCCCATATCTGGTACCCAAAAGGTTTGCTGAGCTGATGTCTACCACTAGACATTCAGTTTTCTCTCATGTGTTTAACATTTCATTAACAGACCAAGGAATCATGTGTTCTGTACATGTGTTTGTCACTTTGAGTCAAAGCATTGGTCAGATTCATACATCTACTTTCACTGCTGTGTGTACGTGAGAATTAACAGAATATATTCTTCCTTGACCGCTTGCCTTTGGACTTGGTCATGTGATTTGATTTACCCAGTTCAATGTCAGCAGATATGGCATATGCTGTGATTAGAAGCATTTTGTCCTTGGATGGCTCAGCTTGCCCTGCTATGCAACAGCCGTTTACCAAGAAAAGTAAAGCCCTCAGGCAGCCAGAGGTCAAAGAAGGATGAGAGCCATGTGTGCCGCAGCTTAGAGCTGAGGCCAGCCAAGTCAAACTTATGTCAACTGACTCAAACATTCATTAGCAAGAAGTCATGGTTATTGCATCCTGCCACTGAATATTGCGATGAGCATTTGCTCCTGAGTTTCGAGGTGGACTCATAAAGGTGGATATTGGAAGTTTCGTTTTATAAAGGCAGGAATTGATGTCCAAACATGACAACTCACTTAACTGACTTGACAGAATTTAGATAAAGACCTGGCTCTAAGCTGATAGTAAATATATGTATATCAAATATAAACCAGCATCATTCCTGTTAACAAGAGATACATAGGGCTGGAGAGGTGGCCCTAGTGAAAAGCACTTTATGGCCTTCCAGAGGACCCGATTCACAGCACCAACATGGTGGCTCAAAACTCTCTAACTCTAGTTCCAAGGAGCCCAACGCCTTCTTCTGTCCTCCTCATGCACTGCATACACATGATACACAAACATACATGTAGGCAAAATACCTATACACATCAAATAAAAATAAAATAAAACAGAAAACAAAACAAGTGACACATAAAAGCTTCCATAATCATTTTTGTACTATCCAAATAGTGCAAATCTTCTTTTAACCTGAGTAAACTAACTTCTTTTAAATAGAGTTATCTGATAGAATCTATAATAAGCTGCTGCTTGCAAAAGTACCTTAAAGCAGTGTCTTGGGGTAGTATAAATTTTTCTTTGGAAATAATCTTCTTATAGAGGAATTTGTTCTTTTAAATAGGTCCATGAAATTGGGGTGTTTTCTGAGCTCACTTCTATCTTTCACTGCTTTTATGTGCCATGTTACTAATAGCATTATGATCGATAGCAATCACAGACATCTTCAGTGAATAGTAATCATTAAGGAAGTCTCACCCTGCTTAAAAATCATGGCAGTTTCAAAACCACAGCTCAAACTTTAACAAATAAATCTAAAAGTCCACATGTTATTACATCACACATTTGTTTCAATATTTTAATAGGTTGTCCAGGATTTGTATTTTATGAATTTAAATTTTTCTTTAATAATGAGTCCATAGATTTTGCAGGATTGCAACAGAGTAAGATATATTGTTCTATAGAAGGTCCTGGGTTCCACCTCTAGCTACATACAAGCATGTGTGAGACAGACACACACACAGAGAGAGAGAGAGAGAGAGAGAGAGAGAGAGAGAGAGAGAGAGAGAGAGAATATGATATTTTAGAGAACAGAAGTTTTCAAAGACTTTGTTAGGATGTAAACTGCTTTTTAAATGGTGTCTTTGCATAGAATTCTACTAATTTAAAACCAACAGAAATCAGTGCATGCTTCCTGGATCCCTCTGAGACTAGTCTGCTCAGGTGAGACTGTGGACTACAGAGGCTAGTGGCTCCTGGGACAGGCAGAGGAGACGCAGCTTCTGAGGCAGACCCCTTTTCGGGCTCCAGACATTCGGGCACCTTTCCTGCCAGGAGGGCTTTGCCAGAGCATCTGGGGGAGCCATCTTGGTTCCTGGATACCTCCTAGACTAATCTGCACAGGTGAGAGTGTGGACTACAGAAGCTAACAGCTTCTGGGTCAGGCAGAAGCAACACAGCTTCTGGGGCAGAACCCGTTTTGGCTCCAGACATCCGGGCACATTCCCTGCCAGAGGAGACGTGTTGGCTCTGCCCGGGAGGCCTTTGCTGGAGCACCTGGGGGAGCTATCTTGGTTCCCGGGCCCTCAGAGACTAGTCTGCACAGGTGAGAGTGCAGACTACAGAAGCAACAGAACTTCTGAGGCAGACCCCATTTGGAGCTCCAGACGTCTGGGCACCTTCCCTGCCAGAGGTGAAAAGTCTGCCCAGCTCGAGGGGGCTTTGACAGAGCACCTGGAGGAGCCATCTCTGGTCCGGGAACTCTCAGAGTCTAGTCTGTGTAGGTGAGAGTGCAGACTACAGAAGCTAAACAGGTTCTGGGACAGGCCACAACATACCCAAACTTATGAGACACAATGAAAGCACTTCTGAGAGAAAAACTCATAGCTCTGAGTGCCTCCAGAAAGAAACTAGAGAGAGAGCACACACTAGCAGCTTGACAAAACACCTAAAAGCTCTAGAACAAAAGGAAGAAAATTCACCCAAGAGAAGTAGATGGCAGGAAATAATCAAATTGAGGGGCAAAATGAACCCAGTGAAAACAAGAAGAACAATTCAAAGAATCAACCAAACAAGGAGCTGGTTTTTTGAGAAAATCAACAAGATAGATAAACCCTTAGCCAGACTCACTAGAGGGCACAGGGACAGCATCCTAGTTAACAAAATAAGAAATAAAAAGGGAGACATAACAACAGATCCTGAAGAAATCCAAAACACAATCAGATCCTTCTACAAAAGGCTATACTCAACAGAACTGGAAAACCGGGATGAAATGGACAAATTTCTAGACAGATACCGGGTATCAAAGTTAAATCAGGATCAGGTTAATGATCTAAACAGTCCTATATCCCCTAAAGAAATAGAAGCAGTCATTAATAGTGTCCCAACCAAAAAAAAAGCGCAGGACGAGATGGATTTAGTACAGAGTTCTATCAGACCTTCAAAGAAGATCTAATTCCAGTTCTTCACAAACTATTCCACAAAATAGAATCAGAAGGTACTCTACGCAATTCATTCTATGAAGCCACAATTACTCTGATGCCTAAACCACAGAAAGACCCAACAAAGATAGAGAACTTCAGACCTATTTCCCTTATGAATATCAATGCAAAAATACTCAATAAAATTCTCACTAATCGAATCCAAAAACACATCAAAACAATCATCCATCCTGACCAAGTAGGCTTCATTCCAGGGATGCAGGGATGGTTTAATATACGGAAATCCATCAACATAATCCACTATATAAACAAACCCAAAGACAAAAACCACATGATCATCTCATTAGATGCCGAGAAAGCATTTGACAAAATCCAACACCCATTCTTGATAAAAGTCTTGGAAAGATCAGGAATTCAAGGCCCATACCTAAACATGATAAAAGCAATCTACAGCAAACCAGTAGCCAACATCAGAGTAAATGGTGAGAAGCTGGAAGAAATCCCACTAAAATCAGGGACTAGACAAGGCTGCCCACTTTCTCCCTACCTATTAAACATAGTACTTGATGTGCTAGCCAGAGCAATTCGACAACAAAAGGAGATCAATGTGATACAAATTGGAAAGGAAGAAGTCAAAATATCACTTTTTGCAAATGATATGATAGTACATATAAGTGACCCTAAAATTTCTACCAGAGAACTCCTAAACCTGATAAACAGCTTCAGTGAAGTAGCTGGATATAAAATTAACTCAAACAAGTCAGTGGCCTTTCTCTACACAAAGGAAAAACAGGCTGAGAAAGAAATTAGGGAAACAACACCCTTCACAATAGTCACAAATAATATAAAACACCTTGGCGTGACTCTAACTAAGGAAGTGAAAGGTCTGTATGATAAGAACTTCAAGTCTCTGTACAAAGAAATTAAAGAAGATCTCAGAGGATGGAAAGATCTCCCATGTTCATGGATTGGCAGGATAAATATAGTAAAAATGGCTGTCTTGCCAAAATCAATCTACAGATTCAATGGAACCCCCATTAAAATTCCAACTCAATTCTTCAACGAATTAGAAAGGGCAATTTACAAATTCATCTGGAATAACAAAAAAACCTAGGATAGCAAAAACTCTTCTCAATGATAAAAGAACCTCTGGTGGAATCACCATGCCTGACCTAAAGCTGTACTTCAGAGCAATTGTGATTAAAAACTGCATGGTATTGATATAGCAACAGACAAGTAGACCAATGGAATAGAATTGAAGACCCAGAAATGAACCCACATACCTATGGTCACTTGGTCTTTGACAAGGGAGCTAAAACCATCCAGTGGAAAAAAAGACAGCATTTTCAACAAATGGTGCTGGCACAAATGGCGGTTATCATATAGGAGAATGTGAATTGATCCATTCCTATCTCCTTGTACTAAGGTCAAATCTAAGTGGATCAAGGAACTCCACATAAAACCAGAGATAGTGAAACTTATACAGGAGAAAGTGGGCAAAAGCCTTGAAGATGTGGGCACAGGGGAACTATTACTGAATAGAACATCAATGGCTTGTGCTGTAAGATCAAGAATCAACAAATGGGACCTCATATAATTGCAAAGCTTCTGTAAGGCAAAAAACACTGTCAATAAGACAAAAAGGCCACCAACTGATTGGGAAAGTATCTTTACCAATCCTAAATCAGATAGGGGACTAATATCCAATATATATAAAGAACTCAAGAAGGTGGACTCCAGAAAATCAAATAACCCAATTAAAAATGGAGCTCAGAGCTAAACAAAGAATTCTCACCTGAGGAATACCAAATGGCTGAGAAGCACCTGAAAAAATGTTCAGCATCCTTAATCATCAGGGAAATGCAAATCAAAACAACCCTGAGATTCCACCTCACACCAGTCAGAATGGCTAAGATTAAAAATTCAGGTGACAGCAGATGCTGTCGAGGATGTGGAGAAAGAGGAAAACTCCTCCATTGTTGGTGGGATTGCAAGCTTGTACTGCCACTCTTTTAGAACCAGTCTGGTGGTTCCCCAGAAAATTGGACATAGTACTACCGGAGGATCCCACAATACCTCTCCTGGGCATATATCCAGAAGATGTTCCAACTCATAAGAAGGACACATGCACCACTATGTTCATAGCAGCCTTATTTATAATAGTCAGAAGCTGGAAAGAACCCAGATGCCCCTCAACAGAGGGATGGTTACAGAAAACGTGGTACATTTACACAATGGAGTACTACTCAGCTATTAAAAAAATGAATTTATGAAGTTCTTAGGCAAATGGATTGACCTGGAGGGCATCATCCTGAGTGAGGTAACCCAATCACAAAAAAACTCACATGATATGTACTCACTGATAAGTGGATATTAGCCCAGAAACTTAGAATACCCAAGATACAAAATACAATTTGCAAAACACATGAAACTCAAGAAGAAAGAAGACCAAAGTGTGGACACTTTGCCCTTTCTTAGAATTTCGAACAAAACACCCATGGAAGGAGTTACAGAGACAAAGTTTGGAGCTGGGACAAAAGGATGGACCATCTAGAGACTGCCATACCCGGGGATCCATCCCATAATCAGCCTCCAAAAGCTGACACCATTGCATACACTATTAAAATTTTGCTGAAAGGACCCGATATAGCTGTCTCTTGTGAGGTTATGCCGGGGCCTAGCACACACAGAAGTGGATGCTCATAGTCAGCTATTGGATGGAACACAGGGCCCCCAATGGAGGAGCTAGAGAAAGTACCCAAGGAGCTAAAGGGGTCAGCAACCCTATAGGTGGAACAACAATATGAACTAACCAGTACCCCTGGAGCTCATGTCTCTAGTTGCATATGTATCAGAAGTCGGCCATCATTGGAAAGAGAGGCCCCTTTGTCTTGCAAACTTTATATGCCTCAGTACAGGGGAACATCAGGGCCAAGAAGTGGGAGTGGGTGGGTAGGGTAGTGGGGGGATATGGGGGACTTTTGGGATAGCATTGGAAATGTAAATGAAGAAAATACCTAATAAATTAAAAACAAATCAGTGTGTACAGGCAAATTACACCTAAGGAGAAGCAAACTAAAATCAAACTGCTGAGAGTTGTAGGCAACTGGGGATTTTACCAAACTGAAAATGCACTGAAATTCTAAGACCACATATTTAAAAGACATTTTCAAGCATTTATTTTACACTAGGAGTCTTTAGTCCTTGAGTTGCTGACATTTTGGAGCTGCCTAATTCTTGACACAAGCAGTCCTGCGCACTGTAGGACACTTAACGGGACCAGTGGTTTCCACCTACTAGATACATTAGCACCACTCTAGTATGATGACTGAAGGTAACCGGTTCTAGCAATTATCCCCCGAGAGACAAAATTGCTATAGCTCAAAATCCCTACTTTACATTAGAAACTTTGCTCATATGTTGCAAGTCTGTGTGTACTTCTGTGTAAGCACATGTGTTCATTGTGTGCACACGGAGCCTAGAGGTAGACAAGGGGGCTCTTTCACTTTTGCTCACCACCTTATCCATTAACCCAGGATCTCTTATTGACCCTAACACTCGTCAACTGGCTAGACTGCAGCTCCTGGGGGTCTGCTCACCTCTGCCCTCTGAGTGTCACCATTACAGACATGTGTCACTGTCTCCACTTTATTTATTTGTTGTTTTTAGGTGCGTTCTGGGATTTCTGCTCAGGTCCTTAGCCTTGTACAGCCGGCACTTTACTAAATGAACCATCTCCCCCTGATAAATGTAAGACCATGATTTGTTTATAAACCGACACGGCATGAATTATCACTTGCTGGTAATCCACTGAACAAGTATTTAGCTTGCTTCCCACTGTGCACTTAGGTTTTCAAAAAAAAACAAACAAAAATAAAACAAAACAAAAAAACACACTGATGATGATACCCTACAATGAAGGAAAGGGTTATTATTACAGTGAGAGTCTCCTCATTTTGCTGATTCAGCTTAGAGGAAATGTTTATCTTACTATTATTCTGTGACTTCTCTTTTATCATTCTGGTAGAACGAGAAGATACACTTGATACAGTTATTAGCAGTTATTATTTCTAGAGCTACCTGGCTGATAAGGTTCCTCAGGGTCAGCAGACATCCGTGGATTGCAGCATCATGAAGAGGAGACCAGTCAGACACTACATCTGCATGGAAAGGGAGAAATGAGTTACATCATGCTAAGACACTTGGACTGAGAGGTTCATCCGGCACCCAAAGTAAGGACCAACCAACCAAAGAGGGAGACTGGAAAACATGTTGAGTGAGTGAAGTCAGCCAAGCACAGAAAAACAGTGTAATGTAATCTAGCTCCTATGCAGGAAAGGAAGAAGAGACCAGTAGTCACCAGAGACTTGGAGATTATGATGAGAAGAGAGATAGGAAAGGTTGACTGGTGAATACTAAGTCACTATTTTATTGAGGAGCAAGATGCTGTGGTCCACTACTCCTCCCTAGGGTAATTATAAATAGGAACTTCCTGATACAAATTTCAAAAAGGTACAAGATCTTTGATATTTTTAGCGTTAGAAAACAATCAGCATTTACGGAGACATATCTATAAGTGGCTTCCATAGTACATGGAACAAGCCATTAAGAGCATCTCATGAATGCATACAATGTCTGTTTTTATGTATCCTTCAAAAAACAAATCTGATTTAAATTGATATTTTAAAGAGGCAGGTTGGAATGACAAGTAGATGACTGAACTCCTATTTTCACACTGGTCTCAAAGGCAAATGGCCCATGTCATTGTATGAGAGGTTTGCCAATTACCAGCATTAGGGAATTTAGCCGTGATTGCCAGTCTTGCTTCCTGCATGAAACACAAACTTTGGCATCTCAGCAAACACTAGCATGCACTAATAGTAGCAATCATATAATTACATACACCATTAGGCTTGTAATAAAATTTAAACAGAACTGTATCTATTTATAGGTTACCTTCTGTCCCAATATTAAGCACAAATCAGAATTCAGTCTAAACTTGAAATCATGGCCTTATTTGTGACCCTCCCCTCTAACCAGTGTGCTAATGTGGTTAAAAGAACATTCTGATTTCAGACTCAGTTGACCTCTTCTGAACAGTGGCTCCATGAACAAATTCCAACTCTCAGTTTCATTTTGGGTAAAGACAGAAACATACTTACCCATGGCTCAATACATACTAGCTATTATTATTATCTTGTCGTGACACTAAACAGTGTCTTGATTACATCCCATAAGCATTGCGTTTAAAAGAGCAAATGTAGTGTACCACCATATAAGAGGACTACAAAGTTTCAGGAAAGAAGCCTGTAAGCCCTATCCAACACAATGAGCTTTCCTCTGGCCTCGTAATTAAGTGTAGATATAATTGAATTTAGCATAGACCAGATTTGTTCCTCATCTCAAGCTGCATCTGACTTCCAGAACAAACAGATGCGAGAAGCTACTACGGGGGAGGTTTGCCTGAGCCTGCATCAGTTCCAGCTCTGCCTTTCCTTGATAAGCACATGATATGCAAGCAAGGTGCAACTGTCTGATGTTACTTGTTCCTTGCATGAGCACTTAAGAGCTGTTAAAGGCTGAGAGAGCCTGAGAGCAAGGGTAGTTGCAAATGCCTTGCAAACCGAAAGGCCATGAAAAGACAAGAACACTTTGTACCTAACGAGTGTTAGCTGAGGACTGCCTGCCACCTGGAGCCATCAATGCCCTGGAAAATCTGTCCCAGTGAGCAAATTACCGTCCTTGCAGATGGACTCATTAAGCATTTAGTACATGAAAGGATGCTGTGTGGGCCGCCTACACGCAGCCCATCCAGTGCTTTCTTACTGGGGTCACTAAGGTCTGCAGACAAAAAAACTTAAGGGAAATGGCTTTTCCTGGCTCTAAAAATCTTGGGCTTGGTACATGCCCAGTGTCCTCACAGCCTTCACAGAGGTTCCTAATTCTCTTGAGGAAAACACTGGTGCGTCTATCTGGGGAGTCTTAAATCCAGATTATAGATGTAGAGAAATCGGCTTCTGAATCAGAATTTTACCGTGCAATACCACTCTTCAGGTGCTGATAATGGAGGACACCATTTATACAAAATCTTGAGCAAGAAAAGACAAAATGTGAGGAAGGTCTTGAAAATCAGGTTTTGATACATGCACAACTGGACGCCAATCGCTCTCTGAGTGGGAAATGATTAGCTCTTTATTTTTCCTTCCAAGGACTCAGCTGCTAAGAAATACAATTGTCAAAATCCTCTGCATCTTTAATGCTGTCTCAGATTATAATACTTGACAGGCTAAACAGTCCAGAAAGGTAATTTAGAGGCTAAATTACAACTCAGTTCAGATGGCATTAAAGTACTTCAACGGTTTTATTAAAGGAACGCCAAAATCTGGGGCTTGACTCCTACTTATTCATCATGGGAACATTTTTCTTTGTTACAGCAAATACAGAATAACGTTCCTCCCAAGATCAAAAGCAAGTCTATTTGATACTTTGAAATCATGCAGAATTCAGCATTTACAGAGCAGAGACACCTTGTGTCTTTTAGAAGTAGAGAGTGTGGTTCAGAAACACACCCCAAGGCTGACAATACTAATATCCATCTCTAGATTGCTAGTGAACATCTTCATTGAGCTACAACTCACATTAAGATCTGCCCACTGGAAAGATACAACCCAATGCTTTTCCTTATAAATACAGACTTGTGCAGCCAACACCACAATCAGTCTCAGACTATTTTCATTACCCTGTGAAGAAATCTCATGGCCATTAAGATTCACTCCACATCGCATGTGTGCTAGCCCAACAACCATTGATCTTTTTCTTGTCTTTACGGATTTGCCTATTCTGGACAATTCGTCTAAATGAAACTCTACGCGATGCACTGCTCCAAGCTGCATCTACCCTGTAGAATGTATTAGCACTTCATGACATCTTTAGTCAAATATCCATTCTATAGATCGATTACATTTTAGCAAACCATTTATCAGGTGAAGACAATTTGTGTTGTTTCCACTTTAGGGTTAGAAAAATGCTGCTACAAACATTCATTCCACATTTGGGGGTAGATACTGATTTTAAATTATTTGTGCCTACCCCCAAAGAATGGGACTTCTATATGATATGTTTAGCCTCTTGGGAATACTTTCCAAAGTGGACACCCAAGCATATATTTCCATCAACAATATACAAGGCTTCCCTTTCTAACTCCAAAGCCATTTTAATATGATATTTGTTAAGCCCATGCTCCTTCCTTGAAGAAAAACATAGGCCCTGAGCCTAAACTTATGTTAACCTTATACAAAAAAAAATGCTTCAGCAAATCTCAGGGCACTGGAGTATGTAAAAACCTAAATGCTGATACTGGAAATATTAACACAATAACACTTTTCTCGAGTTGTCACAGCACAGATTGTGCATGCAAGAGAGAAGGGAGAGAGGGAGGGAAGAAATAAGGGGGGAGGGGGGCAAATAAGTATCATAATTTTGCAATGTAGAAGTAATCCACACATCCCTTTGCTCTATAAACTTTGAACTGAGACTTGCTCCTTGTGACAGCCAATAGAGGAAAGACCTAGAAATGCCAATACTGCTCCAGGCATTTCTAGGGCACACGCCTGGAGAAGGCAATGTGCTACAGGCTCAATATATGGCCAGTTACATCCTAAGGCCCCCCTCACATGATTCTTAACAACTGCCAGCTGGAAAAAGCAGAACAAGCAGAAGATGGGACCTATTTTCCTATCAGATCATGGGTGATGCTCATGGTAGGAGACTATCCATGGCATGACAGAGAGATCCAAGGCCACACTACCCCTTTTTCATCAACCCTACCAGAGTCTTTGAAACCTAAAAGTCATTATAAGCAACAGATTGTACACACCCTTGGCATGGACTGAGTATTCATTCATAGTATTGGTTCATCCATGGTCTATATTTGGTTTTACTGCCAAAAACAAAAGAGATGCTAAATGAGGTAATGCCATGGATCAATCAGTGTAGCTTATGGGTAAACTAGGGAATGGACCTCTTATGACACAACTATTCCACAAGTCCTCCAATTAGTGTCATTAAACTTGGCCTTTAAAAAGGAAAGTATCTCCATCAAGCCTGTGGCAGATTAAGAAGGTTGCTGTTTCATTTTTATTACACTTTCTGGTAAAATTTCTAAGATTTCCATTATTTCAGGAGAGATTTAAAGTGCACTAATTGCTCCATTCTGAAAAGAGCTATTAAGAAAGTTCCAAGAACCTTAGTAAATGTGAGGCAGTAGCATAAATCCATTTTAGGAAACATTTTGCAAGGTCGAAAGTGGGAGGGGAAGTTGCTCTGAAGAGAATGGAGTATCTGGGATGTGAAAAAGGTGCATTCGGGGGCATGAACAAATACTCAATCACTGAAGAAGATTCCTGCTATGGGGAGGGTAGAGCAAGCATGACACCTCTTGAGCAAGACAGTCCTGTCTAAACCTGATATAGCTGTCTCTTGCGAGGCTATGCCAGTGCCTGGCAAACACAGAAGTGGATGCTCACAGTCAGCTATTGGATGAAACACAGGGCCCCCAATGGAGGAGCTAGAGAAAGTACCCAAGGAGCTGAAAGGGTCTTCAACCCTATAGGTGGAACAACAATATGAACTAACCAGTACCCCCAGAGCTCGTGTCTCTAGATGCATATGCTGCAGAAGATGGCCTAGTCAGCCATCATTGGGAAGAGAGGCCCCTTGGTCTTGCAAACTTTATATGCTCCATTACAGGGGAAATACCAAAACCAAGAAGTGGGAGTGAGTGGGTAGAGGAGCGGGATAGGGGTGTATAGGAGACTTTCGGGATAGCATTTGAAATGTAAATGAAGTAAATACCTAATAAAAAATTGGGGAAAAAAGATGGTCCTGTCTACTCCATCCATTATCCAGGTCCTCCCTCCCTTCCTTCCCTGCTCCTCCTCTTTCCTTCTCTGTACCCTCCTCCCTTCAGCTCTCCGTAATTTCACATCTTCACCTCTTCAGTTTATAGAGACAAGACACCCTCAGAAAGCATCCTCTGCCAAATTGACCCAATATCGAAAAGTGCCCCACCAGAAGACGCAAACTACTCTTTTTTTGCAATGCCTACTCTTGCCTGCTTTCTGCTTAAATGTGAATTTTTTTTTCTAATTCGGTAGACTCAATTTTGGAAAGAAAGAAGTATCTCTAGAGACATGTGCTCTCAGGCAAGCAACCAAAGAGAAACCAACGTGTGTCAGAGAGATGGCTCAGCAGGGAAAGATACTCGCCACCAAGCCTGCTACCCTGAGCTCCAGTCCAGAACCTACATGGTGGAAGGTCAGAGCTAATCACACAAACTGTCTTCCAACCTCCACAGGTAGAGGCACACACGCGCACACAAAAGGAACGAATGTCAACTTTTAAATGTAAGCTTTTAAACTTAAGAGTAGATGCTAATAAATGGGTAATTAGTAGGATTATAAAGGTTAATTTCCCCTTCGATGCATTTTGTGATTTGTCTACAAATAGAGTGAGGGAGTTTCTTATAATGTTGTAACAAACTCCCTCATACTACTCCAATTTGCTTACTACAATTGGAATATATTTTCTTGCAGTTGTCAAGGCTGGAAGTCTAACAGAAGACTAAAGGCTTTAGCAAGGCCATGCCCTTTCTAAAGTCTCCAGGAAGCAGTCCTTCCTCACCTCCTCTAGCTTTTCACATCTGATGCCCATCCTTGGCTTTCCTTGGTTCGTAGATTCTGTGCTCTAATATCTGACTCTTGCTGCATAGCATCCTCTCTGAATGTTCTCCTTTTCTTATTGACACAGCAACCTTGTGGGATTAAGGATTAAAGCCATGCCAGGGAGGGTTCAGTTTATCTGCACCCACTCAATTTCCTAATGGTAGCCTCTTTTTGAAGTGCAAAGGCTAGTTAGGATTTCAAAGGATCATTTGAGAGGTATAATTCAATTACTAACAAAGTACTTTCTGGGGAGGAGTGCTACTCTTTCCCTGTTCCTATGACAGCAGCCACGCATTAAAGAAATCTCTGTAAAGAGTTGGCTCTCCATCTTCCAATCCTTTTCTCTCTTCTGGAGAAGAGGAGAGAGAAAAAGAATGGACCATAGCCAGCCCTTATGCTTGCCTCTGATTTGTCCGTGTGCCAGAGGATACCCTCAACTGAGCTGAGTGTCTGAGAGCCAACTTGGAAACAACATTCTGAATGTTCCACATTCCACACTTCACCAAGGTCAAGGCCTCAGAATCGTAAACAAATGTAACCAGCTACTGCAGAGGGCTCCCACCCCCACCCTAAGCTGAGAAGAACTAGTGCAAAGCAGAGAGCAAAAAAAAGTCTACTGGAGAAGAGGGAAAAACCTGGGAGGATTGAATGGGAGCAGTGGTTGGCTATACTGGGTGTGGGAAATGGGGAGAAAATGGTTGTTCTGGGTCAGAGAAGGAGAATGTAAGCCAGCCGGGGTATCCAAGAGTCCAGGCATCTATCCTGTGACTTTTCATGTCTTTGAAAACTGCTTGGGACTGGAGAGATGGCTCAGCAGTTAAGAGCACAGACTGTTCTTCCAGAGGTCCTGAGTTCAATTCCCAGCAACCACATGGTGGCTCACAACCATTTATAATGGGATCCAATGCCCTCTTCCGGGCTGTCTGAAGAGAGTTACAAGTGTACTCATATAAATAAATAAATCTTCTTTAAAACAAAACAAAACAAAACAAAAACCTGCTGTCCCTTTAGGTCCCTTGGAATAGTAACATCAAAATCCCTTCCTATTTTTTTTTTTTTTTTGGTCCAACTTACTGACCCCACATGTCAATTCTTGGCCATTGGAAAGTTTTCTCTGTCCACTGAGTTTCAACCACAAGCCTTCTGCTGAACATTCTGAGGTTTCTGACACTCAACCTGTATTCACTTCAAACCTTAGCCCCATATCACCAGGCTATGAGGATTAGGCAATGTTACTCACAGTTTTATGTCAAAACTGGAACCCCGGGAGAGCTAGAGAGACGGTTAATTGATTTTAAAAAGAAAAAGGCAGCTTGCCACATAGGCAAGAGGACATGAGTTCACATACACAGCATCACATTTAAAAAAAAAAAAGAAAACTATTCCAATGTGGCTATAATACCAGCGCTAGGGAGATGGTTGTAGGAAGGAGCTCTCTAGCCAATCACAGTTTCTGAATCAGGAAGCTCCAGCTTCAGTGAGAGACCCTCCTCAAAAAATTAAGATGGAGAGAGATTACACACGACACTGACCTCTGACCTTCACATATCTACATACACATGCATGCATACTCTTCTGTACACACACTCACATGAGCGTGTACATATAACAGAGTGAGAGAAAGAAAACTCTGCCCCCCGCCACGCCCTACTGCACTAAGCCAGCTCTCTTTCCAGCTTTCCTCTTATCTGGTTCTTCTGTCTAACCTAATTTGGGGTTTAAAAAATAACTTCACAATTTAAGATGCTTTCTCACCGTTTGCCACAATATTGAATCAAATGGCACAATGCAATCTCTCTTTCCTTCAGAATTAAAGCCCTTTCTCTGTCATATCTGAAGTTTGGGTAAATAAAAAAACAAATGAACAAACAAAAGAATGTGCAGCTCTGTCTCCTCAATCAGTGAGGGAAGGCATTTCGTATTGTCTACTTTCTGTTGTGATCCTTTCACAAACCTGTTCAGAAAGACATCACTAAGTCCTAAAGGACTTTGAAACCTCTTTATTGTCCTTCTAATAGAAAAGTGTTGTGGGCAGCCGACCAGTGTTCTGAGTGTGATGCTGTCTCCTTGAATGCTTAAGCCCAGAATTCACTCATCTGGAACCTGCTGAAGTTTACAGGAAAATAACAGTGAGTGAATGTGGGAAACCTCTGTATTAGCCAATGCATCCATCAGCCAATGGGTGCAACGCATGCCTGGAGGAAATCTTTGCGGTGTTTTAAAAGTCTCATTTCTAAAGTCAATCAACCTTCCATTATCCTTGAGAAAATCAGCTTCACCAGATATGAAATATCTAAGGGAACTTTCAACAGTGTTCCTATAATACACACACACACACACACACACACACACACACACACACACACCTAAATCTCAGCACTTCAGAGGCTGAGACAGGAGGATAATGAGTTTAAGGTGAACCTAAACTACACAGGAGACCAAAACACAACTACTTATAAGTAACTCTTAAACCTCTTATTTAATAAATAATATACCTGACCCACAAAAGAGTGAGTGACTCCTTGGAGCAAAAGTTTTCGCCACTAGAAAAATGCTCTGGGATAATAAATTGATCTCACCTTTGTGAATCTACAGATAAAGTTTTTTTTTTTTAATAATCACATAAAGGATGAAGACTAACAAGCTGTGGACATCTGTCCAGTAGTTACCCTATGGACACCCCACAGAAAGACCCACTGACTTAGCCCAGCTCTCTTCTCTCCCTTGAGCACGTTAACCACCCTCCCCAACACTCTGATTCGCCATCTTCTATGACTCACCTCCCATCAACGGGTTTGAAAGGAATGGTAGGTGAGGAGAGCCTCCTGGCCTGTCACTCCTGCCCCTTTGTTCACCATCCATGGTATCTTCCTAGGCCAGCAAACTCTTATGTTCCACTTCAGTTGTTTAGGAAAAGTCGAATGCCATGTTCCCGGAGCCCCTGGGAAATTCCAGTTCTGTGGCTGGTTAAACTGCACACGTCTTGGTCCAGGCCGACTGCAGCAGAGAACAGCACAGGCAGGGCAATGTGAGTACTACCTGTGGTCAGATTCCCATGCAGACACACACACACACACACACACACACACACACCACTCCACCTAGCAGGCTGGAGACAGGACAAAGTACACAAGAGCACCCCCACCCCCCCACCCCCAGGTCTCAAGTCTGAAAAGTTGCTGATGTCATGTCCTTTTCTACACTGAGACCAATCAGGGAGCAAGCATTAGAGTTTATCATGAAGGAAATCCACACTTTGTAACTTTTGGGGAATGGAGGCAGCTGAGTAGTTGTGTAGGAAGAAGATGTTACAGCGGCAGAGAGCTGTTTGCTACTTTAGGGACTACTTAGACGAGCCCCAGCATCCAGGAGCTGAGGAGGCTGCTTTTGCAGCAGCTCAGAGAAACTGCTTGCACACGAACATGCACAGCCCAGCCTGGCCATCTGCACATGTGTTTTCAATTTTGCTGGGAGTGTCTTATGGAAAAATGTGTCTGTATGTTACAAAAAAAATGCAAGGGGTAGAGGTGGGAGAGGGATAGAAAGAACTCGTTCTCCAATTGAGGGTGGGGGCGCTGCAAGTTCATGCCATGCCCTATTTTGCCCTTCCTGCACACATTTGGATTTAACTTACAAATAATTGCGGAATGCAAGGAGAAAACTGAACTACAGGGTCACCACAGGTGTGAAAGGGAGCCGCTATCCTTCCTTATGAAGGCTACTGCTTTGGTAAGGTACCCTCTGTCTGCCTCTAGGAATGTTAAGGTTTCAGTCCAGGTGACTTTTCGGCTTTCCAGTTTCCACCAGACTCCCAGGTGTTGGTTTCAGTCAATCGCTGGTGTTGTTACCATCCCTGGGTTTGAAAGGAGCCTGGTGTGAGCAAAACCTCCTGGTCTCAGCTGCTGCTGCTTTTCCTGCCTATCCCCGCCCCTCCAATCTGTTCACCATCCATGACACTCTCCTGTACCAAGGAACCTCATGCTCCACTTGACTTGCTCAGGAAAGACTCCCACTTTTCATCTCTTGCAGGTTGAAGAGAATGCTTTATCCTCGGAAGCCTCTGAGCTGCTCTCTAGCACCAGCCGGCTTCCAAAGGCTGGAGATTTGTTTCTGTTTGAGATCTTTGGCTTCTCAGTTGAAACATTTTGTAACTATTTTTGAACCACTTTGTGCTTGCAGGTGTGCTTGCTTGCTTTTGTTCAGATTGAGTATGACTATTGAGGGTGACCTTGAACTCGCTGTATAGCCAGGCTAGCCTCAAACTTGTTGCAAACCTGCCTCCATCTCCAGAGTGCTAAGATTGCAGGTGTGCACTAAAACACCTCGTGGCATCCTTCATCATTTTAATGCATCCCTTTGAACATATGCTCTTACCCATGCACAGTTTTACTCCAGTGTAATTATATCAACATCCTGTCCAAGAGTTTTTACACTTAGTCTGGACTGCTTTCTATTGTCCCACATATAGCTATACTAATTTCTTTATTCTCCACTACATTTCACATTGTACCAAAAGCATTTCTTTGCACCGGACAGTGGTGGTGCCCACCTTTAATCCTAGCACTCCAGGGGCAGAAGCAAGAGGATCTCTTTGAGTTCTAGGCTAGCTTGTTCTACGGAAAAAGATCTAGAACCACCAAGGCTACACAAAGAAACTAGTAAAACTAAACAAAACGAAGCATGTCCTTGTCGCCCAATGATGCTAGCATGCTTTTGCCATTTCTTGGACTACTAGATCAATATTGTAATCAGTGTCTCTGCGCATATTGCTTTGGCTGCACTTGAAAGTCTCTCTAGAGAAAAGATTTCTAAGAATGGAAATACTGATTCAAGGTTATGTTCTTATGGGGCTGGAGAGATGCCTCAGCCCTTAAGAGCACTTACTGCACCTACATCATACAGCTCACAGCTGCCTGGAACTTTTGTAGGGTAAAAGGTCAGAGCCCACTTCTGGGTTTGAAAACCTACCAATCCCTGAGCTCAAATCCCACCAACCCCTGGCCCTGGCTTGAAATCCCACCAATCCCCACCCTGGAAATCTCCCCCCTGAGAAACCTGCTCAATTTCCTGCTGTTTCTCTCCAAAGCGGAGAAAGCCACTCTCTTGTGCCTTTCTCCATAAATCTTTTCTTTTTTCATGAGGTTTGTTGTGGGGTGTGATTATGTGGTATGCTTTGCTTCCTGACTAACCTTTTCCCTCAGAGCTCTAACACAACTCTAGCTCCAGGAGATCCAATACCATGTTCTGGTCTCCCTTGTCACTCAAGATCACATACCTGCCCTGACACACACACACACATATCTCAATTAAAAAACTTAAAAATAATGTTTTAAAAGTATGGTCTTATACATGTGATAAATGATATGAAACCAAAGATACACACACACATGACTGGATACAAATACATTTGGGAAATTCTGAAAAAAGATTGGTAGATTTTTTCCCCAGCACGTATATGTATGTTTGGTATGCATGCATATGTTCATGTGTGTGAGTAAATGCATGTGCATATATTAGTCAGACATAAGTGGCAGGTGTCTTTCTCAATTGTTCTCCACCTTATGTAGTGCTGCAGAGTCTCTCACTGAACCCCGGAGTTCACAGACTCAGCTATTCTTCATAGCCAGCTTACTCTGGGGATCCTCTGTCAAACACTGGGATTACAAACAAGCCTCCATACCTGCATGGAATTTACATGGGATCTGAACTCAGACCCTCATCCTTATATGGCAACCACATAACTCACTGAGCCACCTATCTCCCCTTCCTAGGAAAAAGTGACTTTCAGTTATGACATTTTACTGTGCTGTTGCAAAGGGGTCACCATTGAGGGGAGCAAAGTGCACAAGAGAGCTCGTTTTATTATTTCTTGAAACTGCACGTGAACCTATAATTTTCTCAGTAGAAATTTTAATTTTAAAGAGAGGCTGCTCATTTAAAATTGGGATAAGCACAGTCAAATTGCTTACTGTCTCTGTTTGCAGAATTTACTAAGAAGGATATATACATGCAAATCCTTCAGTACTGTACCAGGAGAGACATGCAAAACCATAAACATATTTGGTGGAAAGTAAAAAATGTACTTCCAACATAGAAGGGCTGGGAGGGGTTTAAACAGAGGGCCATCATGGGGCAGCTGGATACTACTGCTATTTGTGCCCACTACTATCCTCACATTCCAGCTTATTTACATTAGATTCAGTTTGAATAAGATGCGATTTCTCCAATGTCAAATCTTAAGCTTCAAAATGGCAGTAAAGGACATTCCCAGCTTGCTACACTAACACTTTGAATCTTTTCATTGGATTGATTGTGTGGAGCACTGCTAGCAAATAAGATGGGAGCTGGACTTTTAAACTGCTTGATAATAGTTTCCCTAGAGGAGAACTGCATGCATTTTAAAGAACTAATTTAAAAAACTGAATTACGCTTGAATGTGTACGAGCTATGATTATGGGGGGTGGGGGGGAGATGCTTGACCACAACCTGGAAGACAGCAATAGTAAGCCCTATTGTGCTCATCTGTGTGTGTGTGTGTGTGTGTGTGTGTGTGTGTGTGTGCATGGGTGCATGTTGATGTCTTTGTGTTGAGTGAAATTGGTCCAGGTTGGGTAGTAACAACAAAACCAAAACCACTGTAGTGTGCAGTAAATGGCAGGGACACACACATTCCAAGGGGCATTTTTCACAAGATCCTGCTTCTGTGCCGCATGCTCACTTAGATGACCAAATCACACCTCACTTACAGATTAGTAGCCCATTTATCTCTGAGGATTTGGGGATCCCTGAAAGTCACTTCCAATGAAGAAATATGGTGGGTCACCCCTGGAGTCTTAGGTTTCCTGAGACTGAGGTGGAAGGTCAGTCTAGGCTATTCAGTAAGCACCAGGTCAGGATTGCATAACAAAGCCCTATCTCAAAAATCAAACAACAGTACAGTAAGCAGAGACAGGGTGACAAGAGATAGACACACAGAAAGAGGGGTGGGGTGGGGGAGGCGGGGATACTTCTAATTAGTCAAGGTTGATCCAGAACCAACCACCCAGCACTTTTCCCAGTGCAGACCCTTTAGGAGCTAGGAGGCACTGGGCTTCTGGGCCTCGGAATTACGGGCTTCTCTGGCAAAGCTGCTGCTGTCTTTCAGCGGGCGATGCAAGTGCTGCAAGCCGAGCACTCTGCTGCTGCCTTAGACAACACCCGTACATTCCTGTCTGCCAAGGAGTAGCGGAAGAGTCAAACAAGAGCATACTTTTAAAAAGTTAACGTAATGGGGTATTCTTGAGGTGAATATAAATGGCAAAAATGTCTATGTAACCATGGAACTAGACTTTAAAAAAAGATTTTTTCATAACCAGTGAGTCCATTTTTCCTGCTTGTATGTGAATAAAAGAAGGAAAAGCAAAAGGGAGGAGGGTTGGAGGGAGGGGAAAGGAGGGTAAATTGGTTCCAAACACATTATATCCATGCATGTTTAAGAAAATGTCACTATGAAAAAAAAATAAGAAAATAGAAACATTTTGTTTTATCGTTTAAAAAAATAAACAAAACCAAAAACCAAGCAGTGGCCCACAAGGCCAAATGAGCAGCTTTCTATGTTAAAGGAGAATGAAGAGTCTTGATGGTTATCTGGTCCTTGATGGGACCCTGGATGGCGAAACAAGATGAGAAAGGCACCGGTGGCCCAGTTGTGGAAGTGTACATCTGCATGCTGTCTGTGCTGGACTGGATCCTGTCTCACCTCCACCCTGTCATTGCTGCACTGTGGTCTGGGAAAGAATCTCTGTGCTCTTGGGAAAGGTGTGAGAGAGTACTGGGACAGAGTCACATGGGATTATGAGGCCAAAGAGGAAATGTGCCGGCCGCAATGCTTGCACGCATAGAAAAGGCTGATGAATTCCTTCCCAGTAGGGCAACAACCTAGAATCTGTCATTTTGGAATGTAAATTTGACTCTACATTGGACAGTAATGCAAGCTCTTAACAACAAACAACAGCCCATCTTGCTTACATTATTTTTTTACATTTTGATCATCATTATCTCTTAACTTTAATACCAAACCAAAAAAAAAAAAACTACACTATAGCATTTACCTTAGAAATTGATATTTGTTGATTCCCAATTAGATGTGTGAGGTGGTTTAGTTAGTAAAAGGCTACTGCTACCAAGCTTGATGACCTGAGTTCAATCCCAGGGAACCACATTGAGGAAGGAGGAAACAAACTTCCAACAAGTTGTCTTTTGCCCTCCATACAAGGAATGGGGTATGTGAATGTACATATGTACAAATGTAAAGGCACACAAAATAAATAAATATTTTTAAAACTGTTTTTGCCCATCTCATCTCTTGTTAAACCTAGCCATGATGAGAGATCACAATGTTCATAACTTACAAATAGTTCATTAAAAATATATATAAGTACTAATATACTGTTTCCCATAGAGACATGTGCATATACAGAGGTACATATATTATACAGTAGTCACATACATATGTCTGCAAACATACATACATACATAATAATAATGCATACATTAGGAGAAACAACCATGACAAAATGCACAGTAAATTAGGGCAATAAACGCAAAGATATTCATTGAGTTGAGTTATTCTTGCAATTCTTGAGCAGGCTAGAAGCTTTCAAGATATAGCAGTGGTAAGTGGGAATCGGATAGCAAAATCAGTAAACAGAAATTAAAACCTGGTACACATTCTTTACCAGTTAAGTTGGTTCATTTATGTGAATAATAGTGTATTTGTTGTCATTTGAGATCTTCTAAAGAAGAGAATACATTCCTACATTCATGCACGAGCAGATCTTAGCCATGATTTGCAATGGGAGGAAATATGAGGTCCTTCAGTAGGGAGAACATTGGCTTCTGATATGCTGTGAATATTCAGTGATTCCTTCCTCAGCCTAGCAGCTTCAGGCAATGTCTCAGAAGCTCTGAAGTATCAGTCATGCTGTTTGTATTCTGTGCATGCATTCTTGACAATGAACATTGTTACCATGAAAAAGAAGGCTTATACATGAGCCCCATCTGCATTTGGCATGGCCATATTAAAAATATGGGGGACAAGAATTGCTTTGGAGGAAATATTATGATAGTTAATACTGTTAGATTCATAGGGACTAGAATCACCTAAGGAATAAGGCTCTAGACATACTGTATGAAGGAGTTTCTAGACGTGGTTAACTGAGTCAGAAAAACCGACCCAAATGTGAGCAGCATCATTCCATAGTTAAGGTCCTAGACTGAATAGCTTGGAGAAAGGAAATAGCGCAGCAGCATTTCTCTCTGCCGAGTCTTTGCTACCATATTACACTGTGTCTTGAATTGTAAGCCAAAATAATCCCTTCCTCCATTATTAAGATGTTTTCGTGAGCTTATTTTACTACCTCAATCAGAAACATAACAAACATGTACATCTTCAATAAAATGGGAACAAAGAATCAGAAATGTTGAATGACCTATGTATGTAAACATGGGAATCACTTTAAGAGTTTAAAAACATTGCGGTTTAAAACTGTTAAGTGATACAGGCAGGCTTCATTTAAAGATAATACTTTGGTGGAGTGGTGCACACTTTTAATCAATGCACTCAAGACGCAGATGCAGGCAGATCTTCATGAGTTCATGGGCAGCCCCTGGTCTAAATAGTCTACACAGCAAGTTTAAGACAACTAGGGCAACTGAAAGAGACCCTGTCTAAAAGAAGGAGGAGGAGAAAATAAAACCAAAAATAATGTGGCAATGCATATTGTAAATACAGATCAGTTGTATATCTCCAAAGATAGACACATATATTTATCCATACATGTATATATGTATATATGTATGTATGTATGTATGTATGTATACATGTATACATATATACATATATATATATATGTGTATACATGTATACATATATACATATATATATGTGTATATATATGTATTAGGTTAGGAAAATATTTTCCCCAGTGTTAGTGGTATACCTTGGCAATACAATGCTTGCCTAGCATTATGAAGCCTTAGGGTTCATCTCCAGTACTGAATATAAATATTACAGGTTTTTCCCCTGAAAAATTATTCATTGTGCATACATTCTAAATTTTTAAAACTGTTAGTATATATAAAGCTTACATCTAAAAATTGAAAAAGAAGTTAACTTAGTTAGGGTGTCTATTGCTATGATAAAAACATCATGATCAAAAGCAACTTGGGAAGGAAAGGGTTTATTTCACTTACTCTTCCACATCACTGTTCATCATTAAAAAAAGTCAGGACAGTAACCTGGAGACAGGAGCACATATGGAGGCTATGGAGGGGTGCTACTTACTGGCTTGCTCCCCCATGGCTTGCTTAGCCTGATTTCTTATAGAACCCAAGACCACCAACCCAGGGTGGCACCACACACAATGGGCTGGGTGCTCTGCCATCAATCACCAAATAAGAAAATGCCCTACAGGCTTGCCTGAAGCCCCATCTTATGATGGCATCAGTTGAGGCTCCTTCCTCTCTGATTGCTCTAGTTTATGGAAAATTTTGACATAAAACTAGCCAGCAGAGATGTCCTTCAAATACTGTGTTGAGCAAAGTAAACACAGATTTATTAAGGAAAAGAGAGAAAGTCAAAGAGTCCTTAAGAAAGAAATATTCTCGTTCAAACCCTAAATTCAATTATGCTTTTTATATATAATGTGTATATAATTATATACCATAAATTGTATAGTTATAATTTTTTCTTTAATTTATAATTTTTTCTTTATAATTATAAAAATTAAGAGGTAGAGAGATGGCTAAGAGAACACACTGGCTGCTCTTGCAGAAGACCTGGGTTTGATTCCCAGGACCCACATGGTGGTGTGCAGTCATCTTTAACCCCAGTTCCTGAGGATTCAACCACATTTACTGATCTCAAGGAGAACTAGGCACACATGTAGTACACATACATATATATAGGCAAAACACCCATAGACTTAAATATTTTTAATTATAGAGAAATGAAAGTTAGGTTAATATCACACATGGTAAGAAGAAATTATAAATAATCTAAGCAGCTAACATTATGGAATGTGATAGAGTAATTTTCATACCAAAACGTTGAAACTTACAAAACTTTTTCCATAAGGCTTCTGAAAGAAGGGGTCATCACAAATTCTTTTCTGATAGGGTCACTGCTTTCAATTAGAGTAAAATGATAAAAGACATACAGTAGTCTTTCTTATCTACTGTTTCACTTCCCAAGGTTTCAGTCCCTTGGGGCCATCTACCTGTGAAATCATTCAATGAGAAAGCCTGAAAGTAACTCACAAGTTTTCAATTCTGCACCATTCCGATCAGTGCAATGAAATGTCTCTTACTTTGTCCTGCCCTCCATCTAATAATATCTGTACTCTCCACTCCGCTGGTCATACCCCATCCTAGTTAAACATTTAAGTAATTACCTTGGTTATCAAATCAGCTGGGACAGTGCCACACATGTGGAGTTCAAGCAGACCGGATGCAGTAGCCTGGTGCTACATCACAATGCCCCCACTGTTCCTATGTCATCTGCTTACATAGGCATTGGTTGTACCATCTTACATTACCACTAAAAAATGGAGGGGAAATATAGCCCAGTAGGGTATTTTTGGAGAGGGCACATTCAAATATCTTTATTACTACTGTTTGAATTTTATTGTGTGGATTCATCATAAGCATTACTATTCTACACAGAGACATTTTCCATACAATTATGCAATATATATTAAGCATATTCCTCACCATACCTCTCTATGGTCCTTTTTTGAACCCTTCCTCATCCTGTTAGTCTCCATATTCCTGTAGCTTATACTTTCTTGTCATATATGTGTGTACATGCTTTTATGTTTCTATATGAAATCTAGGAACTACAAGTGAGAGAAAGTACATACTTGTCTCTCTGGAATGGACTTAATTCATTTAGACTACAAATAATTACTTCAAACCGTACAGCTTCATCCCTCCTAATGGCTGGGAAAATGTTTCATATATATGTATATATGTGTGTGTATATATATATATATATATATATCACATTTTATAATTTAAATTTTAATTTTTCTAAGAATATATATAACCTACTGTGTCCATTTAGTGTTGTGTATAAGTACATGTGTTTAGGGCTGACCATTTGGGACTGGATAATCTATCAAGGAGCTGGTCTCCAGAGAAGACTGATTCTCTCAGCAGGCACTGTCTAGTTCTTCATCTAGGGATATGACCTTGTGAAATTCCACCTCTGCAGACTGGAATGACACTTAGTGTTGTTATTATGCAAATTTTGTTTCAGCAATTGTATTGTTGAAATGTCATAGGGCAGCTTTCCTATGTTTGGAAGACACTATTTTAGCAAGTGCTAGTGATATACCTTGGTGATACAATGCTTTCCTAGCATTATGAAGCCTTAGGGTTCATCTCCAGTACTGAAAAATAATACAGGTTTTTCCCCTGAAAAATTATTCATTGTGCATACATTCCAAATTTTTAATACTGTTAGTTTATTTTTTTTCTTTCCATTTTTTATTAGGTATTTAGCTCATTTACATTTCCAATGCTATACCAAAAGTCCCCCATACCCACCCACCCCCACTCCCCTACCCGCCCACTCCCCCTTTTTGGCCCTGGCGTTCCCCTGTTCTGGGGCATATAAAGTTTGTGTGTCCAATGGGCCTCTCTTTCCAGTGATGGCCGACTAGGCCATCTTTTGATACATATGCAGCTAGAGTCAAGAGCTCCGGGGTACTGGTTAGTTCATAATGTTGATCCACCTATAGGGTTGCAGATCCCTTTAGCTCCTTTGGTACTTTCTCTAGCTCCTCCATTGGGAGCCCTGTGATCCATCCATTAGCTGACTGTGAGCATCCACTTCTGTGTTTGCTAGGCCCCGGCATAGTCTCACAAGAGACAGCTACATCTGGGTCCTTTCGATAAAATCTTGCTAGTGTATGCAATGGTGTCAGCGTTTGGATGCTGATTATGGGGTGGATCCCTGGATAAGGCAGTCTCTACATGGTCCATCCTTTCATCTCAGCTCCAAACTTTGTCTCTGTAACTCCTTCCAAGGGTGTTTTGTTCCCACTTCTAAGGAGGGGCCTAGTGTCCACACTTCAGTCTTCATTTTTCTTGAGTTTCATGTGTTTAGGAAATTGTATCTTATATCTTGGGTATCCTAGGTTTTGGGCTAATATCCACTTATAAGTGAGTACATATTGTGTGAGTTGTTTGTAAATGTGTTACCTCACTCAGGATGATGCCCTCCAGGTCCATCCATTTGGCTAGGAATTTCATAAATTCATTCTTTTTAATAGCTGAGTAGTACTCCATTGTGTAGATGTACCACATTTTCTGTATCCATTCCTCTGTTGAGGGGCATCTGGGTTCTTTCCAGCTTCTGGCTATTATAATACTGCTAGTTTAAATGTTTTGATATATAAAGCTTACATCTAAAAACTGAAAAAGAAGTTATCTTAGATAGGGTGTCTACTGCTATGATAAAAACATCATTATCAAAGCAACTTATGAAGGAAAGGGTTTATTTCACTTACTCTTCCACATCACAGTTCATCATAAAAGGAAGTCAGGACAGTAACCTGGAGACAGGAGCACATATGGAGCCTATGGAGGGGTGCTACTTACTGGCTTGCTCCCTCATGACTTGATTAGCCTGGTTTCTTATAGAACCCAAGACCACCAACCCAGGGTGGCACCACACACAATGGGCTGGGTGATCCACCATCAATCACCAATTAAGAAAATGCCTGAGCGCCTTTTTCGAGCTCCAGACATCCGGCCACCTTCCTGGCCAGAATACAGCGGTCCATCTGGCCCGGGAGGACTTTGCCTGAGGATCAGAGGAAGATATCTTGGTTCTGAGACTCCACCGAAAGTAATCTGCATAGGTGAGAGTGTGGAACAGTCTAACAGCTTCTGTGACAGGCCAAAGCAACACGGCTTCTGGGAAAGGTCCTGTTTTGGGCCTTCATCTTCGGCCAGGAGGGAGGTCCGAACGCCAGATATCTGTGCACCTTCCCTGTAACAGGAGAGCTTGCCTGCAGATAGTGCTCTGACCACTGAAACTCAGAGGAGAGAGCTAGTCTCCCAGGTCTGCTGAAAGAGGGTAAGAGAATCACCAGAGGAACAATCTCTAAACAGAGACAACTATAACAACTAACTCCAGAGATTACGAGACAGGGAAAGGTAAACGTAAGAATCTTAATAACAGAAACCAAGACCACTCACCATCATCAGAACACAGCACTCCTACTTCGCCCAGTCCAGGGTACACACCCAAAAAGCTAGACCTGGATTTAAAAGCATAGCTCATGATGATGGTAGAGGACAACAAGAAGGACTTTAATAACTCACTTAAAGAAATACAGGAGAACACTGCTAAACAGGTTGAAGACATTAAAGAGGAAGTACAAAATCCCTTAAAGAATTGCAGGAAAACACAAACAAACAGGTGATGGAATTGAATAAAACCATCCAAGACCTAAAAAGGGAAGTAGACACAAGGAAGAAAACCCAAAGTGAGGCAACGCTGGAGATATAAACCCTAAGAAAGAAATCTGGAACCATAGATGAGAGCATCAGCAACAGAATACAAGAAATGGAAGAGAGAATCTCAGGTGCAGAAGAATCCATAGAGAACATCGGCACAATAATCAAAGAAAATGGAAAATGCAAAAAGATCCTAACTCAAAACATCCAGGAAATCCAGGACACAATGAGAAGACCAAACCTAAGGATAATAGGAGTAGATGAGAATGAAGATTTTCAACTCAAAAGACAGGCAAATATCTTCAACAAAATTATAGATGAAAACTTCCCAAACCTAAAGTAAGACATGCCCATGAACATACAAGAAGCCTACAGAACTCCAAATTGACTGGACCAGAAAATAAAATTCCTCCTGACACATAATAATCAGAACAACAAATGCACTAAATAAAGGTAGAATACTAAAAGCAGTAAGGGAAAAAGGTCAAGTAACATATAAAGGCAAGCCTATCAGAATTACACCAGATTTTTCAACAGAGACTATGAAAGCCAGAAGGGCCTGGACAGATGTTAAACAGACACTAAGAGAACACAGATGCCAGCCCAGGCTACTATACCCGGCCAAACTCTCAATTACCATAGATGGAGAAACCAAAGTATTCCATGACAAAACCAAATTCACACAATATCTTTCCATGAATTCAGCCCTTCAAAGTATAATAACAGAAGAAAAAATACAAGGACGGAAATCACGCCCTAGAAAAAGCAAGAAAGTAATCCCTCAACAAACCCAAAAGAAGACAGCCACAAGAACAGAATGCCAACTCTAACAACAAAAATAAAAGGAAGCGACAATTACTTTTCCTTAATATCTCTTAATATCAATGGACTCAATTCCCCAATAAAAAGACATAGACTAACAGACTGGCTACACAAACAGGACCCAACATTCTGCTGCTTACAGGAAACCCATCTCAGGGAAAAAGACAGACACTACCTCGGAGTGAAAGGCTGGAAAACAATTTTCCAAGCAAATGGTATGAAGAAACAAGCTGGAGTAGCCATTCTAATGTCGGATAAAATCGACTTCCAACCCAAAGTTATCAAAAAAGACAAGGAGGGACACTTCATACTCATCAAAGGTAAAATCCTCCAAGAGGAACTCTCAATTCTGAATATCTATGCTCCAAATCCAAGGGCAGCCACATTCATTAAAGACACTTTAGTAAAGCTCAAAGCACACATTATACCTCACACAATAATAGTGGGAGACTTCAACACACCACTTTCATCAGTGGACAGATCGTGGAAACAGAAACTAAACAGGGAAACAGTGAACCTAACAGAAGTCATGAAACAAATGAATCTGACAGATATCTACAGAACATTTTATCCTAAAACAAATGGATATACCTTCTTCTCAGCACCTCACGGGACCTTCTCCAAAATTGACCATATAATTGGTCACAAAACAGGCCTCAACAGATACAAAAATATTGAAATTGTCCCATGCATCCTATCAGACCACCATGGCCTAAGGCTGATCTTCAATAACAACATAAATAATGGAAAGCCAACATTCACATGGAAACTGAACAAAATTCTTCTCAATGATACCTTGGTCAAGGAGGGAATAAAGAAAGAAATTAAAGACTTTTTAGAGTTTAATGAAAATGAAGCCACAACATACCCAAACCTATGGGATACAATGAAAGCATTTTTAAGAGGGAAACTCATAGCTCTGAGTGCCTCCAAGAAGAAACTGGAGAGAGCATACACTAGCAGCTTGACAACACATCTAAAACTCTAGAAAAAAAGGAAGCAAATTCACCCAAGAGGAGTAGACAGCAGGAAATAATCAAACTCAGGGGTGAAATCAACCAAGTGGATACAAGAAGAAATATTCAAATAATTAACCAAACGAGGAGTTGGTTCTTTGAGAAAATCAACAAGCTAGATAAACCCTTAGCCAGACTCACTAGAGGGCACAGGGAAAGCATCCTAATTAACAAAATTAGAAATGAAAAGGAAGACATAACAACAGATCCCGAAGAAATCCAAAACACCATCAGATCCTTCTACAAAAGGCTATACTCAACAAAACTGGAAAACCTGGATGAAATGGACAAGTTTCTAGACAGATACCAGTTACCTAATTCAAATCAAGATCAGGTTAATGATCTAAATAGTCCTATATCCCCTAAAGAAATAGAAGCAGCCATTAATAGTCTCCCAACCAAAAAAAAAAGCCCAGGACCAGATGGATTTAGTGCAGAGTTCTATCAGACCTTCAAAAAAGATCTAATCCCAGTTCTTCACAAACTATTCCACAAAATAGAAACAGAAGGTACTCTACCCAATTCATTCTATGAAGCCACAATTACTCTGATACCTAAACCACAAAAAGACCTAACAAAGATAGAGAACTTTAGACCAATTTCCCTTATGAATATCGATGCAAAAATCCTCAATAAAGTTCTCGATAACCGAATCCAAGAACACATCAAAACAATCATCCACCCTGACCAAGTTGGTTTCATCCCAGGGATGGAAGGATGGTTCAATATACAGAAATCCATCAACGTAATCCAATATATAAACAAACTCAAAGACAAAAACCACATGATCGTCTCGTTAGATGCGGAGAAGCATTTGAAAAAAATCCAACACCCATTCATGATAAAAGTCTTGGAAAGATCGGAATTCAAGGACCATACCTAACCATGATAAAAGCAATCTACAGCAAACCAGTAGCCAACATCAAAGTAAATGGTGAGAACCTGGAAGCAATCCCACTAAAATCAGGGACTAGACAAGGCTGTCCACTCCCTACCTATTCAACATTGTACTTGTAGTCCTAGCTAGAGCAATTCGACAACAAAAGGAGATCAAGGGTATATAAATTGGAAAGGAAGAAGTCAAAATATCACTTTTTGCAGATGATATGATACTATATATAAGTGACCCTAAAAATTCCACCAGAGAACTCCTAAGCCTGATAAAGAGCTTCAATGAAGTAGGTGGATATAAAATTAACTCAAACAATCAATGGCCTTTCTGTACACAAGGATAAACTGGCTGAGAAAGAAATTAGGGAAACAACACCCTTCTCAATAGTCACAAATAATATAAAATACCTTGGCGTGACTCTAAGGAAGTGAAAGATCTGTATGATAAGAACTTCAAGTCTCTGAAGAAAGAAATTAAAGATCTCAGAAGATGGAAAGATCTCCAATTCTCATGGATTGGCAGGATAAATAGAGTAAAAATGGCTATCTTGCCAAAAGCAATCTACAGATTCAATGCAATCCCCATCAAAATTCCAACTCAAATCTTCAACCAATTAGAAAGGGCAATTTTCAAAAACATCTGGAATAACAAAAAACCTAGGATAGCAAAAACTCTTCTCAAGGATAAAAGAACCTCTGGTGGAAACACCATGCCTGACCTAAAGCTGTACTTCAGAGCAGTTGTGATAAAAACTGCATGGTACTGGTATAGCAACAGACAAGTAGACCAATGGAACAGAATTGAAGACCCAGAGATGAACCCACACACCTATGGTCACTTGATCTTTGACAAGGGAGCTAAAAACAACCAGTGGAAAAAAGACAGCATTTTCAACAAATGGTGCTGGCAGAACTGGTTGCTATCATGTAGAAGAATTCGAATTGATCCATTCCTATCTCCTATTACTAAGGTCAAATCTAAGTGGATTAAGGAACTCCACATAAAACCAGAGACACTGAAACTTATTGAGGAGAATGTCAAAAAGTTGCAAAGCTTCTGCAAGGCAAAAGACACCGTTAATAAGACAATCAACAGATTGCGAAAGGATCTTTACCTATCCTAAATCAGATTGGGGACTAATATCCAATATATATGAAGAACTCAAGAAGATGGACTCCAGAAAATCAAATAACCCCATTTAAAAATGTGGCTCAGAGCTGAACAAAAATTCTCACCTGAGGAATACCAAATGGCAGAGAAGCACCTGAAAACATGTTCAACATCCTTAATCATCAGGGAAATGCAAAACAAAACAAACCTGAGATTCCACCTCACACCAGTCAGAATGGCTAAGATCAAAAACTCAGGTGACAGCAGATGCTGGTGAGGATGTGGAGAAAGAGGAACACTCCTCCATTGTTGGTGGGATTGCAAACTTGTACTACCACACTTTTAGAATCAGTCTGGTGGTTCCTCAGAAAATTGGATATAGTACTACCGGAGGATCCCACAATACCTCTTCTGGGCATATATACAGAAGATGTTCCAACTGGTAAGAAGAACACATGCTCCACTATGTTCATAGCAGCCTTATTTATAATAGCCAAAAGCTGGAAAGAACCCAGATTCCCCTCAACAGAGGAAAGGATACAGAAAATGTGGTACATTTACAAAATGAAGCTATTTAAAAAATAAATATTTAAAAAACTCAGCTATTTAAAAAATGAATTTATGAAATTCCTAGGCAAATGGATGGACCTGGAGGGCATTATCCTGAGTGAGGTAACCCAATCACAAAAGAACTCACATTATATGTACTCACTGATATTAACCCAGAAACTTAGAATACCCAAGATACAAGATACAATTTGCAAAACACATGCAACTCAGGAGGATTGAAGACCAAATTGTGGACACTTTGCCCCTTCTTAGAATTGCGAACAAAACACCCATGGAAGGAGCTACAGAGACAAAGTTTGGAGCTGAGAAGAAAGGATGGACCATCTAGAGACTGCCATACCGGAGGATCCCTCCCATAATCAGCCTCTAATTGCTGACACAATTGCATACACTAGCAAGATTTTGCTGAAAGGACCCAGATATAGCTGTCTCTTTAAGGCTATGCCAGGGCCTAGCAAAGACAGAAGTGGATGCTCACAGTGAGCTATTGGATGGATCACAGGGCCCTCAATGGAGGAGCTAGAGAGAGTACCCAAGAGCTAAAGGGATCTACAACCCTATAGGTGGAACAACAATACGAACTAACCAGTACCCCCTGGAGCTTGAGTCTCTAGCTGCATATGTAACAGAAGATGGCCTAGTCAGCCATCATTGGAAAGAGAGGCCCATTGGTCTGGCAAACTTGATATGCCCCAGTATAGCGGAATGCCTGGGCCAAGAAGTGAGAGAGGTTGGGTAGGGGAGTGGGAGCGGAGGAAATGGGGGACGTTTTGGATACCATTGGAAATGTAAATGAAGAAAATACATAATTAAAAAAATCAAAGAAAACAAAAATAAGATCTCCCATGCTCATTGACTGGCAGGTTCAATATAGTAAAAATGGCTATCTTGCCAAAAGCAATCTACAGATTCAATGCAATCCCCATCAAAATTCAAACTCAATTCTTCAACCAATTAGAAAGGGCAATTTTCAAAAACATCTGGAATAACAAAAAATCTAGGATAGCAAAATTCTTCTCAATGATAAAAGAACCTCTGGTGGAATCACCATGCCTGACCTAAAGCTGTACTTCAGAGCAATTGTGATAAAAACTGCATGGTACTGGTATGGCAATAGACAAGTAGACCAATGGAATAGGATTGAAGACCCAGAAATGAACACACACACCTATGGTCACTTGATCTTTGACAAGGGAGCTAAAACCATCCAGTGAAAAAAAGACAGCATTTTCAACAAATGATGCTGGGACAACTGGCAGTTATCCTGTAGGAGAATATGAATTTATCCCTTCCTATCTCCTTGTACTAAGGTCAAATCTAAGTGGATCAAGGAACTCCACAAAAATCCAGAGACAGTGAAACTTATAGACGAGAAAGTGGGGGAAAGCCTCAAATATATAGGGAGAGGGGAAAAATTCCTGAATAGAACAGCAATGACTTGTGCTCTAAGATCAAAAATGGACAAATGGGACCTCATAAAATTGCAAAGCTTCTATAAGGCAAAAGACACCATCAATAAGACAAAAATGCCACCAACAGATTGGGAAAGGATCTTTACCTATCCTAAATCAGATAGGGGACTAATATCCAATATATATAAAGAACTCAAGAAGATGGACTCCAGAAACTCAAATAATCCCATTAAAAATGGAGAACAGAGCTAAACAAAGAATTCTCACCTGAGAAATACTGAATGGCAGAGAAGCACCTGAAAAAAAATGTTCAGCATCCTTAATCATCAGGGAAATAGGAAACAAAACAACCCTGAGATTCCACCTCACACCAGTCAGAATGGATAAGATCAAAAATTCAGGTGACAGCAGATGCTGGCAAGGATGTGGAGAAAGAGAAACACTCCTCCATTGTTGGTGGGATTACAAGCTTGTACTACCACACTTTTAGAATCAGTCTGGTGGTTCCTCAGAAAATTGGACATAGTACTACCGGAGGATCCCACAATATCTCTCCTGGGCATATATCCAGAAGATGTTCCAACTGGTAAGAAGGACACATGCTCCACTATGTTCGTAGCATCCTTATTTATAATAGCCAGAAGCTGGGAAGAACCCAGATGCCCCTCTACAGAGGAAAGGAGACAGAAAAATGTGGTACATTTACACAATGGAGTACTACTCAGCTATTAAAAAGAATGAATTTATGAAATTCCTAGGCAAATGGATGGACCTGGAGGTCATCATCCTGACTGAGGTAACACAATCACAAAAGAACTCACATGATATGTACTCACTGATAAGTGGATATTATCCCAGAAACTTAGAATACCCAAGATACAAAATACAATTTGCAAAACACATGCAACTCAAGAAGAAAAAAGACCAAAGTGTGGACACTTTGCCCCTTCTTAGAATTGCAAACAAAACACCCATGGAAGGAGCTACAGAGACAAAGTTTGGAGCTGAGAAGAAAGGATGGACCATCTAGAGACTGCCAAACCTGAGGATCCCTCCCATAATCAGCCTCCAAACGCTGACACCATTGCATACACTAGCAAGATTTTGCTGAAAGGACCCAGATATAGCTGTCTCTTGTGAGGCTATGCCGGGGCCTAGCAAACACAGAAGTGGATGCTGACAGTCAGCTATTGGATGGAACACCGGACCCGAAATGGAGGAGCTAGAGAAAGTACCCAAGGAGCTAAAGGGATCTGCAACCCTATAGGTGGAACAACAAAATGAACTAACAAGTACCCCCTGGAGCTTGTGTCTCTAGCTGCATATGTAACAGAAGATGGCCTAGTGGGCCATCATTGGAAAGAGAGGCCCATTGGTCTTGCAAACTTTATATGCCCCAGTACAGCGGAATGCCAGGGCCAAAACATAAGAGTGGGTGGGTAGGAGAGTGGGTGCAGAGGGTATGGGGACATTTTGGATACCATTGGAAGTGTAAAAGAAGAAAATACCTAATTTTTTAAAATCACTTAAAAATAGAAGAAAAAAAAAAAGAAAATGCCCTACAGGCTTGCCCTAAGCCCTTATGGTAACATCATTTGAGGCTTTTTTCTCTCCAATTGCCCTAGTTTATGGGAAAAAATTGCATAAAACTAGCCAGCAGAGATGTCCTTCAAATACTATGTTGAGCAAATTAAACACAGATTTATTAAGGAAAAGAGAGAAAGTCAGAGTCTTAAGAAAGGAATATTCTCCTTCAAACCCTAAATTCGATTATAATTTTTATATATAATGTATATATATATACCATAATATATATATACCATAATTTTTATAGTTATAATTTTCTCTGTATAATTATAAAGAAATGAGGGGTAGAGAGATGGCTAAGAGAACATACTGGCTGCTCTTGCAGAAGACCTGGGTTTGATTCCCAGGACCCACATGGTGGTGTGCAGTCATCTTTAACCCCAGTTCCTGAGGATTCAACCACATTTTCTGATTTCCAGGAGAACTAGGCACACATGTAGTGCACATACATATATATAGGCAAAACACCCATAGACTTAAATATTTTTAATTATAGAGAAATGAAAGTTAGGTTAATATCACACATGGTAAGAAGAAATTATGAATAATCTAAGCAGCTAACATTATGGAATATGATAGAGTAATTTTCATACCAAAACGTTGAAACTTACAAAACTTTTTCCATAAGGCTTCTGAAAGAAGGGGTCATCACAAATTCTTTTCTGATAGGGTCACTGCTTTCAATTAGAGTAAAATGATAAAAGACATACAGTAGTCTTTCTTATCTACTGTTTCACTTCCCAAGGTTTCAGTCCCTTGGGGCCATCTACCTGTGAAATCATTCAATGAGAAAGCCTGAAAGTAACTCACAAGTTTTCAATTCTGCACCATTCCGATCAGTGCAATGAAATGTCTCTTACTTTGTCCTGCCCTCCATCTAATAATATCTGTACTCTCCACTCCGCTGGTCATACCCCATCCTAGTTAAACATTTAAGTAATTACCTTGGTTATCAAATCAGCTGGGACAGTGCCACACATGTGGAGTTCAAGCAGACCGGATGCAGTAGCCTGGTGCTACATCACAATGCCCCCACTGTTCCTATGTCATCTGCTTACATAGGCATTGGTTGTACCATCTTACATTACCACTAATAAATGGAGGGGGAATATAGCCCAATAAGGTATTTATGGAGAGGGCACATTCAAATATCTTTATTACTACTGTTTGAATTTTATTGTGTGGATTCATCATAAGCATTACTATTCTACACAGAGACATTTCCATAAAATTATGCAATATATATTAAGCATATTCCTCACCATACCTCTCTATGGTCCTTTTTTGAACCCTTCCTCATCCTGTTAGTCTCCATATTCCTGTAGCTTATACTTTCTTGTCATATATGTGTGTACATGCTTTTATGTTTCTATATGAAATCTAGGAACTACAAGTGAGAGAAAGTACATACTTGTCTCTCTGGAATGGACTTAATTCATTTAGACTACAAATAATTACTTCAAACCGTACAGCTTCATCCCTCCTAATGGCTGGGAAAATGTTTCATATATATGTGTGTATATATATATATATATATATATATATATATATATATCACGTTTTATAATTTAAATTTTTATTTTTCTAAGAATATATATAACCTACTGTGTCCATTTAGTGTTGTGTATAAGTACATGTGTTTAGGGCTGACCATTTGGGACTGGATAATCTATCAAGGAGCTGGTCTCCAGAGAAGACTGATTCTCTCAGCAGGCACTGTCTAGTTCTTCATCTAGGGATATGACCTTGTGAAATTCCACCTCTGCAGACTGGAATGACACTTAGTGTTGTTATTATGCATATTTTGTTTCAGCAATTGTATTGTTGAAATATCATAGGGCAGCTTTCCTATGTTTGGAAGACACTATTTTAGCAACAGTGCTAGTGATATACCTTGGTGATACAATGCTTTCCTAGCATTATGAAGCCTTAGGGTTCATCTCCAGTACTGAAAAATATATTACAGGTTTTTCCCCCGAAAAATTATTCATTGTGCATACATTCTAAATTTTTAAAACTGTTAGTTTAAATGTTTTGATATATAAAGCTTACATCTAAAAACTGAAAAAGAAGTTATCTTAGTTAGGGTGTCTATTGCTATGATAAAAACATCATTATCAAAGCAACTTGTGAAGGAAAGGGTTTATTTCACTTACTCTTCCACATCACAGTTCATCATAAAAGGAAGTCAGGACAGTAACCTGGAGACAGGAGCACATATGGAGTCTATGGAGGGGTGCTACTTACTGGCTTGCTCCCTCATGACTTGATTAGCCTGGTTTCTTATAGAACCCAAGACCACCAACCCAGGGTGGCACCACCCACAAGGGGCTGGGTGCTCCACCATCAATCACCAATTAAGAAAATGCCCGGCCAGAGCAGCTGGGGGAGCCATCTTGGTTACCGGACCCCTCCAAGACTACTCTGCACAGGTGAGAGTGTGGACTACAGAAGCTAACAGCTTCTGGGACAGGCTGAAACCACACAGCTTCTGAGGCAGACACCATTTCAGGCTCCAGATATCCGGGCACCTTCCCTGCCACAGGAGAGGTGTCTGCCCCACCCAGAAGGGCTTTTCTGGAGCACCTGGGAGAGCCATCTTTGTTCCCGGAACCCTCTGAGACTAATCTGCACAGGTGAGAGTGTGGACTACAGCAGAAGCTAACAGCTTCTGGGATAGGCCCTGTTTCAGGCCTTCATCTTCTGCCAGGAGTCAGGTCCCAACACTAGATATCTGTGCACCTTCAATGCAAGAGGAGAGCTTGCCTGCAGAGAGTGCTCTAACCACTGAAACTCAGTAGAGATCTAGTCTCCCAGATCTGCTAATAGAGGCTAACAGAATCACAAGAAGAACAAGCTCTAACCAAAGACAACTATAACAACTAACTCCAGAGATTACCAGATGGTGAAAGGCAAACGTAAGAATCTTACTAACAGAAACCAAGACCACTCACCATCATCAGAACCCAGCACTCCCACCTCAGCCAGTCCTGGGCACCCCAACACACCCAAAAAGCTAGACCCAGATTTAAAAGCATATCTCATGATGATGGTAGAGGACATCAAGAAGGACTTTAATAACTCACTTAAGAAATACAGGAGAACACTGCTAAGAGTTACAAGTCCTTAAAGAAAAACAGGAAAACACAACCAAACAGGTAGAAGTCCTTATAGAAAAACAGGAAAACACATCCAAACAGGGGATGGAAATGAACAAAACCATACTAGACCTAAAAAGGGAAGTAGACACAATAAAGAAAACCCAAAGTGAGGCAACGCTGGAGATAGAAAACCTAGGAAAGAAATCTGGAACCATAGATGTGAGCATCAGCAACAGAATACAAGAGATGTAGGAGAGAATCTCAGGTGCAGAAGATTCCATAGAGAACATCAGCACAACAATCAAAGAAAATGCAAAATGAAAAAAAGTTCCTAACTCAAAACATCCAGGAAATCCAGGACACAATGAGAAGACCAAACCTACAGATAATAGGAGTAGATGAGAATGAAGATTTTCAACTTAAAGGGCCAGCAAATATCTTCAGCAAAATTATAAAAGAAAACTTCCCAAACCTAAAGAAAGAGATGCCAATGAACATACAAGAAGCTTGCAAAACTCAAAATAGAGTAGACCAGAAAAGAAATTCCTCCCAACACATAATAATCATAACAACAAATGCACTAAATAAAGATAGAATATTAAAAGCAGTAAGGGAAAAAGGTAAAGTAACATATAAAAGCAGGCCTATCACAATTACACCAGATTTTTCACCAGAGACTATGAAAGCCAGAAGATCCTGGACAGATGTTAAAACAACACTAAAAGAAACACAAATGCCAGACTAGGCTACTATACCCAGCCAAATTTTCAATTACCATAGATGGAGAAACCAAAGTATTACACGATAAAAACAAATTCACACGTTATTTCCACAAATCCAATCCTTCAAAGGATAATAACACACACACACACAAATACAAGGACGGAAACCACGCCCTAGAAAAAGCAAGAAAGTAATCCTTCAACAAACCTAAAAGAACACAGCCACAAGAACAGAATGCCAACTCGAACAGCAAAAATAATAGGAAGCAACAATTACTTTTCCTTAATATCTCTTAATATCAATGGACTCAATCCTCAATAAAAAGACACACACTAACAGACTGGCTACACAAACAGGACCCAACATTCTGCTGCTTACAGGAAACCCATCTCAGGGAAAAAGACAGACACTACCTCAGAATGAAAGGCAAATGGTCTGAAGAAACAAGCTGGAGTAGCCATTGTAATATGTAATAAAAAATCGACTTCCAACCCAAAGTTAACAAAAAAGACAGGGAGGGGCACTTCATACTCATCAAAGGTAAAAATCTTCCAAGAGGAACTCTCAATTCTGAATATCTATGCTCCAAATGCAAGGGCAGCCATATTCATTAAAGAAACTTTAGTAAAGCTCAAAGCACACATTGCACCTGACACAAAAATAGTGTGATACTTCAACACACTTCTTTCATCAGTGGACAGATCGTGGAAACAGAAACTAAACAGGGACACAGTGAAACTAACAGAAATTATGAAACAAATGGATTTAACAGATATCTACAAAACAATTTATCCTAAAACAAAAGGATACACCTTCTTCTCAGCACCTCATGGTACCTTCTCCAAAATTGACCATATAATTGGTCACAAAACAGGCCTCAATAGATACAAAAATATTGAAATTGTCCCATGCATCCTATCAGATCACCATGGACTAAGGCTGATCTTCAATAACAACATAAATAATAGAAAGCCAACATTCACGTGGAAACTGAACAAAACTCTTCTCAATGATACCTTGGTCAAGGAAGGAATAAAGAAAGAAATTAAAGACTTTTTAGAGTTCAGTGAAAATGAAGCTACAACATACCCAAACTTATGAGACACAATGAAAACATTTCTAAGAGAAAAACTCATAGCTCACAGTGCCTCCAGAAAGAAACTAGAGAGAGAGCACACACTAGCAGCTTGACAAAACACCTAAAAGCTCTAGAACAAAAGGAAGCAAATTCACCCAAGAGGAGTAGATAGTAGGAAATAATCAAATTGAGGGGCAAAATGAACCCAGTGAAAACAAGAAGAACTATTCAAAGAATCAACCAAACGAGGAGCTGGTTCTTTGAGAAAATCAACAAGATAAACCCTTAGCCAGACTCACTAGAGGGCACAGGGACAGAATCCTAATTAACAAAATAAGTAATAAAAGGGGAGACATAACAACAGACCCTGAAGAAATCCAACACGCCATCAGATAATTCTACAAAAGTCTATACTCAAAAGAACTGGAAAACCTGGATGAAATGGACAAATTTCTAGGCGGATACCAGGTAACAAAGTTAAATCAGGATCAGGTTAATGATCTAAACAGTCCTATATCCCCTAAAGAAATAGAAGCAGTCATTAATAGTCTCCCAACCAAAAAAAAAAAGCCCAGGACCAGATGGGTTTAGTGCGGAGTTCTATCAGACCTTCAAAGAAGATCCAATTCCAGTTCTTCACAAACTATTCCACAAAATAGAAGCAGAAGGTACTCTACGCAATTCATTCGATGAAGCCACAATTACTCTGATACCTAAACCATAGAAAGACCCAACAGAGATAGAAAACTTCAGACCTATTTCCCTTATGAATGTGGATGCAAAAATACTCGATAAAATTCTCATTAACCGAATCCAAGAACACATCAAAACAATCATCCATCATGACCAAGTAGGTTTTATTCCAGGGATGCAGAGATGGTTTAATATACAGAAATCCATCAATGTAATCCACTCTATAAACAAACCCAAAGACAAAAACTACATAATCATCTCGTTAGATGCTGAGAAAACATTTGACAAAATTCAACACCCATTCGTGATAAAAGTCTTGGAAAGACCAGGAATTCAAGGCCCATACCTAAACATGATAAAACCAATCTACAGCAAACCAGTAGCCAAGATCAGTGTAAATAGTGAGAAGCTGGAAGCAATCTCACTAAAATCAGGGACTAGACAAGGCTCCCCACTTTCTCCCTATCTATTGAACATTGTACTTGAAATCGTAGCCAGAGCAATTCGACAACAAAAGGAGATCAATGTGATACAAATTGGAAAGGAAGAAGTCAAAATATCACTTTTTGCAAATGATCTGATAGTATATATAAGTGACCCTAAAATTTCCACCAGAGAACTCCTAAACTTGATAAACAGCTTGAATGAAGTAGCTGAATATAAAATTAACTCAAACAAGTCAATGGCCTTGCTCTACACAAAGGATAAACAGGCTGAGAAAGAAATAAGGGAAACAACAACTTTCTCAAAGGTCACAAATATTATAAAATACCTTGGTGTGACTCTAACTAAGGAAGTGAAAGATTGTATGATAAGAACTTCAAGACTCTGAAGAAAGAAATTAAAGATGATCTCAGAAGATGAAAAGATGTCCCATGCTCATGGATTGAAAGGACCAATATAGTAAAAAGGGCTATCTTGCCAAAAGCAATCTACAAATTCAAGGAACCCCCCTCAAAATTCCAACTCTATTCTTCAACCAATTAGAAAGGGCAACTGAAAATTCATCTGGAATAACAAAAAACATAGGATAGCAAAATTTCGTCTCAATGATAAAATAAAAAAACTCTGGTGGAATCACCATGCCTGACCTAAAGCTGTACTTCAATGCAATTGTGATTAAAAACTGCATGGTACTGGTACACCAGCAGACAAGTAGACCAATGGAATATAATTGAAGACCCAGGAATGAACCCACAAACCTATGGTCAATTGATTTTTGACAAGGGAGCTAAAACCATCCAGTGGAAAAAAAGACAGCATTTTCAACAAATAGTGCTGGCACAAATGGCACTTATAATGTAGAGGAATGTGAATTCATCCATGCCTATCTCCTTGTACTAAGATCAAATCTAAGTGGATCAAGGAACTCCACGTAAAAGGAGAAACAGTGAAACTTATAGAGAAGAAAGTGGGGAAAAGCCTTGAAAATATGGGCACAGGGGAAAAATTCCAAAACAAAACAGCAATGGCTTGTGCTGTAAGATCGAGAATGGACAAATGGGACCTCATAAAATTGCAAAGCTTCTGTAAGGCAAAAGACACCGTCAATAAAATAAAAAGGCCACCAACAGATTGGGAAAGGATCCTTACCTATCCTAAATCAGATAGGGGACTAATATGCAATATATATAAAGAACTGAAGAAGGTGGACTCTAGAAAATCAAATAACCCTCTTAAAGGAATGGAGCACAGAGCTAAACAAAGAATTCTTACCTGAAGAATACCGAATGGCTGAGAAGCACCTGAAAAAATGTTCAGCATCCTTAATCATCAGGGAAATGCAAATCAAAACAACCCTGAGATTCCACCTCACACCAGTCAGAATGGATAAGTTCAAAAATTCAGGTGACAGCAGATACTGACGAGGATGTGGAGAAAGAGGAACACTCCTTCATTGTTGGTGAGATTGCAAGCTTGTACAACCACTCTGGAAATCAGTCTGGCGGTTCCTCAGAAAATTGGACATAGTACTACCAGAGGATCCCACAATACCTCTCCTGGGCATATATCCAGAAGATGTTCCAACTGGTAAGAAAGACACATGCTCCACTATGTTCATAGCAGCCTTATTTATAATAGCCAGAAGCTGGAAAGAACCCAGATGCCACTCAACAGAGGAATGGTTACAGAAAATATGGTACATTTACACAATGGAGTACTACTCAGCTATTAAAAAAATGAATTTATGAAATTCCTAGCCAAATGGATGGACCTGGAGGGCATTATCCTGAGTGAGGTAACACAATCACAAAAGAACTCACAAGATATGTACTCATGGATATTAGCCCAGAAACTTAGAATACCCAAGATACAAGATACAATTTGCAAAACACATACAACTCAAGAAAAACGAAGACCAAAATGTGGACACTTTGCCCATTCTTCGAATTGTGAACAAAACATGGAAGGAGCTACAAAGACAAAGTTTGGAGCTGAGACGAAAGGATGGACCATCTAGAGACTGCTATACCCGAGGATCCATCCAGTAATCAGCCTACAAATGCTGACACCATTGCATACACTAGCAAGGTTCTCCTGAAAGGACACAGAAATAGCTGTCTCTTGTGGGGCTATGCCAGGGCCTAGCAAACACAGAAGTGGATGCTCACAGTCAGCTTTTGGATGGATCACAAAACCCCCAATGGAGGAGCTAGAGAAAGTACCCAAGGAGCTAAAGGGATATGCAACACTATAGGTGGAACAACATTATGAACTAACCAGTACCCCCAGAGCTCATGTCTCTATCTGCATATGTATCAAAAGATGGCCTAGTGGGCCATCATTGGAAAGAGAGGCCCATTGGTCTTGCAAACTTTATATGCCTCAGTACAGGGAAACGATAGGGTCAAAAAGTGGGAGTGGGCCCTTTGGGCCCACTGCAGGACCAGGGTCCCTGGCCCGGGGAGTCTCCAGACACCCGCAACGACCCACACAGGATCCACCGCAGGATCCTAAGACCTCTGGTGAGTGGAACACAGCGCCTGCTCCAATCCAATCATGCGGGACCTGAGACTGCATTAAGGAAGCAGATAACACGGCCTGAGCCGGGGCTCAAGTCCCTTCCGGCCCACTGCAGCACCGGGATCCCTGGCCCGGGGAGTCTCCGGACACCTGCAAGGACCCACACAGGACCCTCCACGGGATCTTAAAACCTAAGGTGAGTAGAACACAACTTTTGCCAGGAGGCAGGTTCAAACACCAGATATCTTGGCACCTTCACTGCAAGAAGAGAGCTTGCCTGCAGAGAGAACTCTGACCACTGAAACTAAGGATAGAGATAGTCTCCCAGGTCTGCTGATAGAGGCTAACATAATCACTTGAGGAACCAGCTCTAACCAGAGACAACTATAACAACTAGCTCCAGAGAATACCAGATGGTGAAAGGCAAACATAAGAATCCTACCAACAGAAATCAAGACCACTCACCATCACCAGAACGCAGCACTCCCACCCCACCTAGTCCTGGGCACCCCAACACAACCGAAAAGCTAGACCCAGATTTAAAAGCATATCTCATGATGATGGTACAGGGCATAAGAAGGACTTTAATAACTCACTTAAAGAAATACAGGAGAACACTGCTAAAGAGTTACAAGTCCTTAAAGAAAAACAGGAAAACACAACCAAACAGGTAGAAGTCCTTATAGGAAAACAGGAAAACACATCCAAACAGGGGATGGAAATGAATAAAACCATACTAGACCTAAAAAGGGAAGTAGACACAAGGAAGAAAACCCAAAGTGAGGCAACGCTGGAGATAGAAACCCTAGGAAAGAAATCTGGAACCATAGACGTGAGCATCAGCAACAGAATACAAGAGATGGAAGAGAGAACCTCAGGTGCAGAAGATTCCATAGAGAACATCGGCACAACAATCAAAGATAATACAAAACGCAAAAAGATCCTAACTCAAAACATCCAGGAAATCCAGGACACAATGAGAAGACCAAACCTACGGATAATAGGAGTTGATGAGAATGAAGATTTTTCAACTTAAAGGGCTGGCAAATATCTTCAACAAAATTATAGAAGAAAACTTCCCAAACCTAAAGAATGACATACCCATGAACATACAAGAAGCCTACAGAACTCCAAGTAGAATGGACCAGAAAAGAAATTCCTCTCGACACATAATAATCAGAACAACAAATGCACTAAATGAAGAGAGAATATTAAAAGCAGTAAGGGAAAAAGGTCAAGTACATATTAAGGCAGGCCTATCAGAATTACACCAGACTTTTCACCAGATTGTATGAAATCCAGAAGAGCCTGGACAGATGTTATACAGACACTAAGAGAACACAGATGCCAGCCCAGGCTACTATACCCGGCCAAACTCTCAATTACCATAGATGGAGAAACCAAAGTATTCCATGACAAAACCAAATTCACACAATATCTTTCCATGAATTCAGCCCTTCAAAGTATAATAACAGAAGAAAAAATACAAGGACGGAAATCACGCCCTAGAAAAAGCAAGAAAGTAATCCCTCAACAAACCCAAAAGAAGACAGCCACAAGAACAGAATGCCAACTCTAACAACAAAAATAAAAGGAAGCGACAATTACTTTTCCTTAATATCTCTTAATATCAATGGACTCAATTCCCCAATAAAAAGACATAGACTAACAGACTGGCTACACAAACAGGACCCAACATTCTGCTGCTTACAGGAAACCCATCTCAGGGAAAAAGACAGACACTACCTCGGAGTGAAAGGCTGGAAAACAATTTTCCAAGCAAATGGTATGAAGAAACAAGCTGGAGTAGCCATTCTAATGTCGGATAAAATCGACTTCCAACCCAAAGTTATCAAAAAAGACAAGGAGGGACACTTCATACTCATCAAAGGTAAAATCCTCCAAGAGGAACTCTCAATTCTGAATATCTATGCTCCAAATCCAAGGGCAGCCACATTCATTAAAGACACTTTAGTAAAGCTCAAAGCACACATTATACCTCACACAATAATAGTGGGAGACTTCAACACACCACTTTCATCAGTGGACAGATCGTGGAAACAGAAACTAAACAGGGAAACAGTGAACCTAACAGAAGTCATGAAACAAATGAATCTGACAGATATCTACAGAACATTTTATCCTAAAACAAATGGATATACCTTCTTCTCAGCACCTCACGGGACCTTCTCCAAAATTGACCATATAATTGGTCACAAAACAGGCCTCAACAGATACAAAAATATTGAAATTGTCCCATGCATCCTATCAGACCACCATGGCCTAAGGCTGATCTTCAATAACAACATAAATAATGGAAAGCCAACATTCACATGGAAACTGAACAAAATTCTTCTCAATGATACCTTGGTCAAGGAGGGAATAAAGAAAGAAATTAAAGACTTTTTAGAGTTTAATGAAAATGAAGCCACAACATACCCAAACCTATGGGACACAATGAAAGCATTTTTAAGAGGGAAACTCATAGCTCTGAGTGCCTCCAAGAAGAAACTGGAGAGAGCATACACTAGCAGCTTGACAACACATCTAAAACTCTAGAAAAAAAGGAAGCAAATTCACCCAAGAGGAGTAGACAGCAGGAAATAATCAAACTCAGGGGTGAAATCAACCAAGTGGATACAAGAAGAAATATTCAAATAATTAACCAAACGAGGAGTTGGTTCTTTGAGAAAATCAACAAGATAGATAAACCCTTAGCCAGACTCACTAGAGGGCACAGGGACAACATCCGAATTAACAAAATCAGCAATGAAAAGGGAGACATAACAACAAATCCTGAAGAAATCCAAAACACCATCAGATCCTTCTACAAAAGGTTATACTCAACAAAACTGGAAAACCTGGACGAAATGGACAAATTTCTAGACAGATACCAGGAACCAAAGTTAAATCAGGATCAAGTTAACGATCTAAACAGTCCCATATCCCCTAAAAAAATAGAAGCAGTCATTAATAGTCTCCCAGCCAAAAAAAAGCCCGCGACCAGATGGGTTTAGTGCAGAGTTCTACCAGACCTTCAAAGATCTAATTCCAGTTCTGCACAAACTATTCCACAAATAGAAGTAAAGGGGACTCTACCCAACTCATTCTATGAAGCCACAATTACTCTGATACCTAAGCCACAGAAAGATCCAACAAAGATAGAGAACTTCAGACCAATTTCCCTTATGAATATCAATGCAAAAATACTCAATAAAATTCTCGCTAACCGAATCCAAGAACACATTAAAGCAATCATCCATCCTGACCAATTAGGTTTTATTCCAGGAATGCAGGGATGGTTTAATATACTGAAATCCATCAACATAATCCATTATATAAACAAACTCAGAGACAAAAGCCACATGATCATCTCGTTAGATGCTGAAAAAGCATTCCACAAGATCCAACACCCATTCGTGATAAAAGTCTTGGAAAGATCAGGAATTCAAGACCCATACCTAAACATGATAAAAGCAATCTACAGCAAACCAGTAGCCAATATCAAAGTAAATGGTGAGAAGCTTGAAGCAATCCCACTAAAATCAGGGACTAGACAAGGCTGCCCACTTTCTCCCTACCTATTCAATACAGTACTTGAAGTCCTAGCCAGAGCAATTCGACAACAAAAGGAGATCAAGGGGATACAAATTGGAAAAGAGGAAGTCAAAATATCACTTTTTGCAGATGATATGATAGTATATATAAGTGACCCTAAAAATTCCACCAGAGAACTCCTAAACCTGATAAACAGCTTCAGTGAAGTAGCTGGATATAAAATTAACTCAAACAAGTCAGTGGCCTTTCTCCACACAAAGAATAAACAGGCTGAGAAAGAAATTAGGGAAACATCACCCTTCTCAATAGTCACAAATAATATAAAATATCTTGGCGTGACTCTAACTAAGGAAGTGAAAGATCGGTATGATAAAAACTTCAAGTCTCTGAAGAAAGAAATTAAAGAAGATCTCAGAAGATGGAAAGATCTCCCATGCTCTTGGATTGGCAGGATCAACATTGTAAAAATGGCTATCTTGCCAAAAGCAATCTACAGATTCAATGCAATCCCCATCAAAATTCCAATTCAATTCTTCAACGAATTAGAAAGAGCAATCTGCAAATTCATCTGGAATAACAAAAAACCTAGAGTAGCAAAAACTCTTCTCAAGGATAAAAGTACCTCTGGTGGAATCACCATGCCTGACCTAAAGCTTTACTACAGAGCAATTGTGATAAAAACTGCATGGTACTGGTATAGTGACAGACAAGTAGACCAATGGAATGGAATTGAAGACCCAGAAATGAACCCACCCACCTATGGTCACTTGATCTTTGACAAGGGAGCTAAAACCATCCAGTGGATTAAAGACAGCATTTTCAACAAATGGTGCTGGCACAACTGGTTGTTATCATGTAGAAGAATTCCAATCGATCCATTCCTATCTCCTTGTACTAAGGTCAAATCTAAGTGGATCAAGGAACTCCACATAAAACCAGAGACACTGTATCTTATAGAGGAGAAAGTGGGGAAAAGCCTCGAAGATATGGGCACAGGGGAAAAATTCCTGAATAGAACAGCAATGGCTTGTGCTGTAAGATTGAGGATTGACAAATGGGACCTCATGAAACTGCAAAGCTTCTGCAAGGCAAAAGACACCATCAATAAGACAAAAAGACCACCAACAGATTGGGAAAGGATCTTTACCTATCTGAAACCAGATAGGGGACTAATATCCAATATATATAAAGAACTCAAGAGGGTGGACACCAGAAAATCAAATAACCCCCTTAAAAGATGGGGCTCAGAGCTGAACAAAGAATTCTCACCAGAGGAATACCGAATGGCTGAGAAGCACCTGAAAAAATGTTCAACATCCTTAATCATCAGGGAAATGCAAATCAAAACAACCCTGAGATTCCACCTCACACCAGTCAGAATGGCTAAGATCAAAAATTCAGGTGACAGCAGATGCTGGTGAGGATGTGAAGAAAGAGAAAAACTCCTCCATTATTGGTGGGATTGCAAGCTTGTACAACCACTCTGGAAATCAGTCCGGCGGTTCCTCAGAAAATTGGACATAGTACTACCGGAGGATTCAGCAATACCTCTCCTGGGCATATATCCAGAAGATGTCCCAACCGGTAAGAAGGACACATGCTCCACTATGCTCATAGCAGCCTTATTTATAATAGCCAGAAGCTGGAAAGAACCCAGATGCCCCTCAACAGAGGAAAGGATACAGAAAATGTGGTACATTTACACAATGGAGTACTACTCAGCTACTTAAAAAAATGAATTTATGAAATTCCTAGCCAAATGGATGGACCTGGAGGGCATCATCCTGACTGAGGTAACACAATCACAAAAGAACTCACATGATATGTACTCACTGATAAGTGGATATTAGCCCAGAAACTTAGAATACCCAAGATACAAGATACAATTTGCAAAACACATGCAATTCAAGAAGAACAAAGTCCAAAGTGTGGACACTTTGTCCCTTCTTAGAATTGCAAACAAAACACCCATGGAAGGAGCTACAGAGACAAAGTTTGGAGCTGAGAAGAAAGTGTGGACCATCTAGAGACTGCCATATCCAGGGATCCACCCCATAATCAGCCTCCAAACGCTGACACCATTGCATACACTAGCAAGATTTTGCTGAAAGAATCCAGATATAGCTGTCTCTTGTGAGGCTATGCCGGGGCCTAGCAAACACAGAAGTGGATGCTCACGGTCAGCTATTGGATGGAACACAGGACCGGAAATGGAGGAGCTAGAGAAAGTACCCAAGGAGCTGAAGGGGTCTGCAACCCTATAGTTGGAATAACAATATGAACTAACCATTACCCCCCAGAGCTCGTGTCTCTAGCTGCATATGTATCAGAAGATGGCCCATTTGGCCATCAGTGGAAAGAGAGGCCCATTGGTCTTGCAAAGTATATGCCTCAGTACAGGGAAATGCCAGGGCCAATAAGTGGGAGTGGGTGGGTAGGGGAGTGTGGGGGGACGGTATAGGGGACTTTTGGGATAGCATTGGAAATGTAATTGAAGAAAATACCTAATTTAAAAAACCACTTAAAAAAAGAAAAAATAATGCCCTACAGGCTTGCCCTAAGCCCTTATGGTGACATCATTTGAGGCTCTTTCCTCTCCGATTGCCCTAGTTTATGGAAAAAAAATTGACATAAATCTAGCCAGCAGAGATGTCCTTCCAATACTGTGTTGAGCAAAGTAAATACAGATTTATTAAGAAAAAGTGAGAAAGTCAGAGTCCTTAAGAAAGGAATATTTTCCTTCAAACCCTAAATTCGATTATACTTTTTATATATAATGTGTGTGTGTGTATATATATATATATATATATATATATATATATATATATATATACCATACATTTTATAGTTTTAATTTTTTCTTTATAATTATAAAGAAATAGGGGGTAGAGAGATGGCTAAGAGAACACACTGGCTGCTCTTGCAGAAGACCTGGGTTTGATTCCCAGGACCCACATGGTGGTGTGCAGTCATCTTTAACCCCAGTTCCTGAGGATTCAACCACATTTACTGATCTCAAGGAGAACTAGGCACACATGTAGTGCACATACATATATATAGGCAAAACACCCATAGACTTAAATATTTTTAATTATAGACAAATGAAAGTTAGGTTAATATCACACATGGTAAGAAGAAATTATAAATAATCTAAGCAGCTAACATTATGGAATGTGATAGAGTAATTTTCATACCAAAACGTTGAAACTTACAAAACTTTTTCCATAAGGCTTCTGAAAGAAGGGGTCATCACAAATTCTTTTCTGATAGGGTCGCTGCTTTCAATTAGAGTAAAATGATAAAAGACATACAGTATTCTTTCTTATCTACTGTTTCACTTCCCAAGGTTTCAGTCCCTTGGGGCCATCTACCTGTGAAATCATTCAATGAGAAAGCCTGAAAGTAACTCACAAGTTTTCAATTCTGCACCATTCCGATCAGTGCAATGAAATGTCTCTTACTTTGTCCTGCCCTCCATCTAATAATATCTGTACTCTCCACTCCGCTGGTCATACCCCATCCTAGTTAAACATTTAAGTAATTACCTTGGTTATCAAATCAGCTGGGACAGTGCCACACATGTGGAGTTCAAGCAGACCGGATGCAGTAGCCTGGTGCTACATCACAATGCCCCCACTGTTCCTATGTCATCTGCTTACATAGGCATTAGTTGTACCATCTTACATTACCACTAAAAAATGGAGGGGAAATATAGCCCAGTAGGGTATTTTTGGAGAGGGCACATTCAAATATCTTTATTACTACTGTTTGAATTTTATTGTGTGGATTCATCATAAGCATTACTATTCTACACAGAGACATTTCCATAAAATTATGCAATATATATTAAGCATATTCCTCACCATACCTCTCTATGGTCCTTTTTTGAACCCTTCCTCATCCTGTTAGTCTCCATATTCCTGTAGCTTATACTTTCTTGTCATATATGTGTGTACATGCTTTTATGTTTCTATATGAAATCTAGGAACTACAAGTGAGAGAAAGTACATACTTGTCTCTCTGGAATGGACTTAATTCATTTAGACTACAAATAATTACTTCAAACCGTACAGCTTCATCCCTCCTAATGGCTGGGAAAATGTTTCATATATATGTGTATATATATATATATATATATATATATATATATATATATATATATCACATTTTATAATTTAAATTTTAATTTTTCTAAGAATATATATAACCTACTGTGTCCATTTAGTGTTGTGTATAAGTACATGTGTTTAGGGCTGACCATTTGGGACTGGATAATCTATCAAGGAGCTGGTCTCCAGAGAAGACTGATTTTCTCTCAGGTGCTGTCTAGTTCTTCATCTAGGGATAGGACCTTGTGAAATTCCACCTCTGCAGACTGGAATGACACTTAGTGTTGTTATTATGCATATTTTGTTTCAGCAATTGTATTGTTGAAATATCATAGGGCAGCTTCCCTATGTTGGGAAGACACCATTCTAGCAACCAGCACCCTGGTCCTCTGGTTCTTTTACTCTTTCATCCCCTCCTCTATGATTTTCCCTGAACCTTAGGTGTAGGGATTGTGCTATATAAATCAGGGCTGGGCACTCTGCACATATACCAGGTTTTTAACCCTTCCCTCTATTCTTGAACACCTATCTTGATTTATATTATTATAACCATTCTGTTTTACTATTATTACTGATAATCTCTTGTGCTCAGTTTCTAAAATAAACTCTATCATGAGTATGTAGGTATAGGAAAATCATTCTAAAGACTCCACTCAAGACTACCTAGACTCTATGCGTCCAGTGGGGACTTAGATAATATATCCTACTAAGAGAGGGCGGGTGGATTATTATACTGAAAATATATGGAAACAAATAACTAAAACACCAACAATAATACATACTATATAATGAATAATTTTAAAATACAGTCACTCTATCAGGACCTTACCTAAATTAGAAATGCAGTCATCCTTCACTCTTTACCCTAATATTTTTTATTTCTGCACTTGTCCCCTCCTAATCTGATGTTATGAGCTGGCATGGATTTAACCTGTAAGATTTATGAAAATTCTTCAATAATTTATGTTTTGTTGTTATATCTGTTTATGACAGTAAGAGATGGGCCATCCCATGTGCAACAGATGAGTTAACATATTTTTGTCACCATGAAATGCAGTATGAATCCTATAGCAGGTAAAGCCAGATAAATAATCTACTGGGTAGTTTAGAGAGACCTAGCATAGAACCAAATATGGCTGTCTTTTAAAAAATACAATGAAATGATCATTAATGATATTCTGCTATACCCATAGATAGATGCTCTGTCTGGTTGTATCATCAAAGAGACTTCCTCTGGCAACAGATGGGAGCAACTGCAGAGATCCACAGACAGACATTATGCAGAGAGAGTCTAAATTGGAGGTCTCTATCTGGTCCCTCCCCTTAGAGCTCAGCAAGCCCCTGGAACGTTGAGGAGGGAAGATGATAGGAGTCAGATGAGATGGGGGACACCAGTAGAACATGACCAACTGAATCCATAAACAGGGCTCACATGAGCTCACAAAGACTAAAGCAGCAAGCATGTGGCCTACATGAGTTTGCACAAAGTTCTTTGCATATATTTTATGGCTGGTAGCTTGGTGTTTCAGTGGGACTCTGAATAGTAGAAGTGGAGGCATCCCTGACTCCTTTGCCTGCTCTCAAGACTCTTTTTCTCCTGTTGGGTTGCCTTGTCCAGCCTGGATTTGAGGATTTTGCTTTGTCTTATCTTGTTTTGTCCTGTTTGGCTGTTTTCTATTGAAGGCCTACCTTTTCTGAAAAGGAAATAGAGGGAGAGTGGATCTGGGGGAAGGGTGAGGTAGGTGGAGCTAGGAGGAGTGGAGGGAGGAGAAACTGGGGCTGGGGTACATTGCATGAAAGAAGAGTCTATTTTCATAAGAAAGAAAAAATCTAGGTTGTCTCTTTAATCGCTTCTAAAAAGTGACAAGGCTGTCCTGTATGTTTCAGGCTTTACTGAATGTTTCAGTACTTTACAATCAATAACTCAGCAAGTAAGAATTGAGCATTCACACCCATATTCAGAACAACAATAGCAAAACCCAAACTGGTGCTTCCCATTCTTCACTCCGAAAGGTAAGGACACTAAGTGTTGGGAGAGGATGTCTTTTATCCTACTTACACGGTCAGAATATTAACTTGAGAACTGCTCCATGAGTCATACACAGGGTTCCTCCTTTTCAGCTCATGCTTTCACTTACTACATAGCATTTTGCTATAGCATTTGAATGTATTTTGGTTAATCAGTATCTTCCTGTAAAGTTTTTGTCTTTGATAATATACTTACAAAAAATGTCATCTGTTATCACATATGTTCCTGTACATTTCTTTCTGGAATTTTTATAGAAGTGTTTCAACTTTCAAAATAACTACAAAAAGTTCAAAATTTTGTTTCAGAATATGATGTAACAATTTAACCCTCAGGATTATTAGATATTGCAAAATCAGAAAGCAGCAAAGAATGATGCTAACAGAAATATAATATGAGCCACATGTGTAATGTAGAAGTTTGTTATAGTCCCAGTTAGGAAAGTGAGAAGATAGGCTGGAGAGTTGGCTCAGAGGTCAAGAGCAGTTGTTCCTCCAAATAACCGGGATTCAGTTCCAAGCACCCACATCTGATGCCCTGGGCACCAGGCCTGTATGTGGAACACATATATACATATGAATGCAAAGCACTCATGCACATGAAAATTAATAAAGCAAGAGAATCTCACCAAAAAATTAAAACTATGCAAATGACTGACATCAAATGTTAGTAGTAAGTTTCATATCCTGTTTTATATAGAACCTTCAAATTTTAATACATATTTTGGGGAGTGCAAAGCCAGCTAGTTATTTTTATCATTTTTATTATCATTTTATTATTTATATCAATTTTCACAGGCACCTAATACATGCTTTAAAAGATTTTACAATGTAGTTCTAGATACATGTCAAGACAATACTGAAAAGTGATGAATCTCGTGATTCAAGACAGTATTTTAGATGGTAGGCAATCTGGAGATTTTATTCTCAAGTGCACCACTACCCAAATATGAAAGTTAAGCTTCTGAGACCAGGACTTGTGAAGTCATCCAACCTTTAAATTGACTCTAGAATTTGTGCTGTCAGTAACTGAATCTACCATGGGCAGCTTTGGGGTTCCAAGCTGAAAAACAAAACAAAGCAAAACAAAACAACAACCAAAACCAAAACAAACAAACCAGAGGCTCCAGACTCCCAGAGGCTCCAGACTCCCAGAGGCTCCAGACTCCCAGAGGCTCCAGACTCCCAGAGGCTCCAGGCTCCAAGAGTCTCCAGTCTAAGAGCACATGCCCTCCTCTTCCATCTCCTGCAATACTTGAGTAAGTGATGTGGATGGACAAACTGATTTATAATTTCATATTTGGTAAAAGGTCTTCTCCTGTTTCAGGAATTAGCACCTCTAAGGCTGAATGGTCTGCTTGTGTACACTCTCCAATAAAGCCTTTCCTCTTTGGTCAGTTTCCATCTTCAAATGGCAGCTTTAGAAACTTGGGGAACTGGCTTTGTCCTCTTTGGGCCACTGTGAGCTCAGATAGGGAGCACCTTGATTGTAGGTTTTAGTATCCACAAATTTTCTCAACATTCTCACAGCCCTCATTTATGGTGCTGAGGAAATTTTTTGAAAGGACAAAATATTTTGGACATGAGAGTGATTCTTTAGGTAGCCGTTCTTTCCAAATTTTAACCAAAAGGGTTTTCTACCCATCTCCTCTCCCTTCCCCAACCCTCCCACCTCCAACTAATAATATACCAGTAACAGACAAAAACTACACACATGCTAGGCTGTAAAAGTGCAGTTAACATCTTTACTCTCTCACATCCCAGTTCTGCAGGGTTTGTCCTTCGTGACAGGTCTACCATTTTCTTTTTTTTTTTTTTTACAATTATTTTTACTTTTTATTTTGATTTTTGCTTGAGAATTTTTTTCCATTTTTTATTAGGTATTTAGCTCATTTACATTTCCAATGCTATACCAAAAGTCCCCCATACCCACCAACCCCCACTCCCCTACCCACCCACTCCCCCTTTTTGGCCCTGGCGTTCCCCTGTATTGGGGCATATAAAGTTTGCGTGTCCAATGGGCCTCTCTTTCCAGTGATGGCCGACTAGGCCATCTTTTGATACATATGCAGCTAGAGTCAAGAGCTCCGGGGTACTGGTTAGTTCATAATGTTGTTCCACCTATAGGGTTGCAGATCCCTTTAGCTCCTTGGGTACTTTCTCTAGCTCCTCCATTGGGAGCCCTGTGATCCATCCATTAGCTGACTGTGAGCATCCACTTCTGTGTTTGCTAGGCCCCGGCATAGTCTCACAAGAGACAGCTACATCTGGGTCCTTTCGATAAAATCTTGCTAGTGTATGCAATGGTGTCAGCGTTTGGATGCTGATTATGGGGTGGATCCCTGGATATGGCAGTCTCTACATGGTCCATCCTTTCATCTCAGCTCCAAACTTTGTCTCTGTAACTCCTTCCATGGGTGATTTTTTTCCCACTTCTAAGGAGGGGCATAGTGTCCACACTTCATTCTTCATTTTTCTTGAGTTTCATGTGTTTAGGAAATTGTATCTTATAGCTTGGGTATCCTAGGTTTTGGGCTAATATCCACTTATAAGTGAGTACATATCATGTGAGTTCCTTTGTGAATGTGTTACCTCACTCAGGATGATGCCCTCCAGGTCCATCCATTTGGCTAGGAATTTCATAAATTCATTCTTTTTAATAGCTGAGTAGTACTCCATTGTGTAGATGTACCACATTTTCTGTATCCATTCCTCTGTTGAGGGGCATCTGGGTTCTTTCCAGCTTCTGGCTATTATAAATAAGCCTGCTATGAACATAGTGGAGCATGTGTCCTTCTTACCGGTTGGGACATCTTCTGGATATATGCTCAGGAGATGTATTGCGGGATCCTCCAGTAGTACTATGTCAAATTTTCTGAGGAACCGCCAGACTGATTTCCAGAGTTGTACAAGCTTGCAATCCCACCAACAATGGAGGAGTGTTCCTCTTTCTCCACATCCACGCCAGCATCTGCTGTCACCTGAATTTTTGATCTTAGCCATTCTGACTGGTGTGAGGTGGAATATCAGGGTTGTTTTGTTTTGTATTTCCCTGATGATTAAGGATGCTGAACATTTTTTCATGTGCTTCTCAGCACAGAATGGGTGCCTTGAGACATTCTCCCCTTTCCCTTCCTCTGGGATGGATGTACAATTATATTGCTTGAAATGATTAAAAGCATGTGGGCTGCTACATGGCCCAGAAACTATGCTGGACATCTTCTCAAATCACCTCTATGGTGTCAAGACAGAACTCCTTCCCTCTCCACCTGAAACCTTCACAGTCAAGAGTGACAGGGGCTGGTACTCAACGGGGCTAATTCTTGTCGTCTTTTTTGTCATCAACCTCTGCGGGGTAAGAATGCCACATTAGCATTTCCTCATAAAGGATATGACAACCTGTGGGCACTTGATGTAGGCTTTTTTGGGCAGAGACGAGGTCAGCCTCATCAGAATATTTCCATTCCATCAGAAACATCCTGAGGTTTGCAGGCAAATGGATGGAACTATAAAATATCATCCTGAGTGAGGTAACCCAGACCCAAAAGGACATGCATGGTATGTATTTACTGATAAGTGGATATTAACTAAAAAGTATAGAATACCCAGGATACAATCCACAAAACTCAAGAAGGTTAACAAGCTAAAGGGCCCAAGTGAGGATGCCTCAGTCCCACTTTGGAGGGAGAGAAAGGGTGGGACCTGGGTGGGAAAGGGGACAGGGAGGGGAAGAGGGGAGTATGATCAGGTATTGGATGGGGGAACAGGACTGAAGCCCTGAGGGGCAGCAGAAAGAATGGAAACAGGAAACCTCAGGAGATAGGAGGTTGGGGGAACCCTCCAGAATGCACCAGAGACATGGGAGGTGAGACTCTCAGGACTCAGAGGGAGGGACCTTAGATGGAATGCCCAACAATAGGGAGAGGGAGCTTGTTGAGTCCATCTCCAGTAGAAAGACAGGGCATCAAGTGGAGGGATGGGGTTGCCTTCCCACAGTCAGAAACTCCCACCCAGAATTGTTCCTGTCTAAAATAACTGCAGGAACAAAAATGGAGAAGAGACTGAGGGAAAGGAGGTCCAGTGACAGGCCCAACTTGGGATCTATCTCAAGGGGAGGCTCCAAGACCTGACACTATTACTGTTACTATGGTGTACTTACAGACAGGAGCCTAGCATAGCTGCCCTCCAAGAGTCCCAACAAGCAGCTGAAAGAGTCAGATGCAGATACTTACACCCAACCTATGGACAGAAGCCAGGGACCCCTGTGGTTGAATTAGGGAAAGGCTGGAAGAAGCCGAGGAGAGGAGAGACCCCATAAGAAAACAAGCAGTCTCAACTACCCCAGACCCCTAATATCTCTCAGACACTGAGCTACCAACCAGGCATCATACACCAGCTGATATGAGGCCCTCAACATACACAGCAGAGGATTGCTGGAACTGGCCTCAGTGAGAGAAGATGCACCTAACCCTGGAGAGACTGGAGGCCCCAAGAGGTGGGGAGGTCTGGTGGGATGGAGGTGGGGGTGGGGACATTCTCTTAGAGACTGGAGAGGAGGGATGGGATGAGGAACTGTGGGAGGGCAGACCAGGAGGGGGATAATGACTGGACTGTAAAAAAAATATTAAAGAATAATAATTATTTTTTTTAAAAAAAGAAACATGAGTTCTCTGCTTGAGTCAGTAACTCCAATAATTTGTTCTGGCTCCAAACTTCAGGCAAAGCCTCGTGGCTTTTCTAACTCTTCTTTCTTTTTCTTTGGGTTGCTTTTCTTTCCCTTATCTTCAGAAGCAGAATCAGCTTTTCACTTGCCTCCGTCTGATGCATCTATCTCATGACCTGATTTCTGTGACTATAGAAACTAGGTTGAGGGGCTGATGAGATGGCTTAGCAGGTAAGAGCACTGACTGCTCTTCTGAAGGTCCTGAGTTCAAATCCCAGCAACCACATGGTGGCTCACAACCACCCGTAATGAGATCTGACACCCTCTTCTGGTGCATCTCAAGACAGCTACAGTATACGTATTTATAATAAACAAATCTTTGGGCCGGAGGGAGTGGGGCCAACAGGAGCTAGCAGGGTTGACCAGGGTGAGCAGAGGTCCTAAATTCAATTCTCAACAACCAGATGAAGGCTCACAACCATCTGTACAGCTATATGAAATAAATAAATAAATCTTTTTGAAAGAAAGAAAGAGAGAGAGAGAGAGAGAGAGAGAGAGAAAGAAAGAAAGAAAGAAAGAAAGAAAGAAAGAAAGAAAGAAAGAAAGAAAGAAAGGGAAGAGAAAGGAAGGAAGAAATGAAAAGAAGAAAGGAGAAAAGAAAGAAAGAAAGACATGTGTGTATTGTGGATGTGTAGATACGATTTTGCACATATGTGGTATCAGGATAAAGCTGTAAAAGATATCTTGGCAGGTTGGAGTCAAGGAAAGCCACACAGTCACACCATGTAACAGATCAAGCACAAGAAGTTTATTGAGGGAGGAGGGAGAAAAAAGAAAGAAAGAAAGAAAGAAAGAAAGAAAGAAAGAAAGAAAGAAAGAAAGAAAGAAAGAAAGAGAGAGAGAAGGAAAGAAAGAAAGGAAAAGAAAGAAAGAGAAAGGAAGGAAGGAAGAAATGAAAAGAAGAAAGGAGAAAAAAAGAAAGAAAGAAAGAAAGAAAGAAAGAAAGAAAGAAAGAAAGAAAGAAAGAAAGAAAAAAGAAAGGAAGGAAGGAAAGAGAGAGAGAAAGAAAGAAAGAAAGAAAGAAAGAAAGAAAGAAAGAAAGAAAGAAAGAAAGAGAGAAAGAGAGAGAAAGAGAGAGAGAAACTAGGGGTTGGGGCAATCCAGGTTCTCTTCTGGCTCCCATGTGTTGTCCTCATCTGAGAAATTTTAGAAGATATTCTACTTTGCCCTTGACAACTTGCTGATCAAGAATTTCCCACCACATATTCCTCTTCCTCTTCTTCTAGTACCCCCTCCCCTTTTGTTTTGTTTCTTCCCCATAGTATCTCTCAGCTCCCTAATGTAAAGGGTGATGCTGCTAGTAGCAGCATCTGAGAGTCTGAGAGGAATAGGTGCTGCGCTACCCATTCAGTTGGGTGCTCCGAGAAAGTAGAGCCCAGAGAAGCACAGAACTAGGCTGTGGTTGAGTGCCTAGCACAAACAGGGTATGGCAGGCAGGACCCATGACCCTACCATCAGCTGAACAAAATAGCATCTCTGCATAATGTTTTAATCAAGTTCACTCCCATCCTTCCTACCCAATTCCTCCATTACCACCACCCTTCCATCACAATTTCATGTGTTCCCTTTTTAAAGATTTATTTTTATTTCTATGAATCCACATGTGTATGCTCTTGAGTTAATGTGCATTTGTGTGTTCATGTGTGTGCATTCGTGTGTGTGTGTGTGTGTGTGTGTGTGTGTGTGTGTGTGTAGGCCTGTAGAGTCTAAGTACATCATATATTCTGCAGTTAGAGCCACAAACAGTTGAGAGCTGCCTGGAATGAGTGCTGGGACGCAAAACCAGATCTTCTGCAGAAGCAATAAGTGCTCTTAAGTGCTAAACCTCTGCTTCAGGCTCCATGTTGTTGTAGTTGTTGTCGTCGTCATCATCATCATCGTCGTTGTCTTGGTCATTGTCATCTACCAATTCCTCTTAGTCTTGTCATCCTATCTCCCACCCATTTAACCCTTCTTGCTCCATTATTTTCGATCCCCCCCATACCATCTGCAGTCTATCTCTTCTCTGTTGAAAGGATCCCCAGTGACCCCCTACTGGTTTCCTGATATCTATCTCTACCACAACTTAAACACACAGATTAAAGATTCAAAGATATCTTTCTGAGTCTAGGTTATCTCACTCAGAATGATCATTTCTGGCTCCATCCATTTACCTGTGAATTTCATAATTTCATTTTTTCTTAACAGCAGAAAAATATTCCATTCTATAAAAGTATCATATTTTCATTATCCATTCTTCAGCTGATGGACATTGCAGTGGTTTGAAGAATAGCCTCAGTAGGGTCATATATTTGAATGTTTAGTCATCAAGGATTAGATGGAAAGATTAGAAGGATTAGAGCACCCTCCCCCAGCTAAGCTTCCAATTGTGAAAAAAAATTAGAGGAAAACTTAAAGTAGAAGGAAGCCATCAACAGTTGATGTCAGTGTAATTAAAGGAGAGGGTCAAGCTCCAGCCCCAGCAAGGATAAGAACTTGGCAGCTTCACCCACATGGTTTTGGCTTTAGAGTCAGGGATACAAAAAGAGGTTGTAGAATTTCCCTCTGTGGCTAAGGAAAAGCCAACAAGGCCAGGTGTATGTCAGAGGTGTCCCTGCATGGAGGCCCAGAGAAGCCATTGTGTGAAGATGTGAAGGTGAAGCCTGAATTGCCTTGGAGACTCCAAGATGTTAGTGATAATAGAGGTGTGGGACATCTGCGGAGAAGAGCTGCAGAGCAGGTATAGAACTAGGACAAGAGAAAGAAGTGTACTGCAGTCAACAAAGCTGAAAGGAGTTGGAAATATGAAGAGTGCTTTGACATCAGACATGGAGATGCAGAATTCAGAGTTTGTCCTGCTTGTTTTCGGTCTCGCTTTGGTCCAGTATGTCATCACTACACTCCTTTCTTCACTTTTGAAATGGCAATGCATATTCTATGCCACTGTATGTTAGAAGTATGGGATCTGGTTTTTTATTTTGATTTCATGGGGGATTGCAGTTAAGAGATTGCTATGAGCCTCAGAAGAGAACTTTGGACTTTAAACAGTGTTGACACTGTGATAGACTATGGGGACTTTTAAAATTGGATGAAGTAGGGGGCTGGTGAGATGGCTCAGTGGGTAAGAGCACCCGACTGCTCTTCCGAAGGTCAGGAGTTCAAATCCCAGCAACCACATGGTGGCTCACAACCATCCGATCACGAGATCTGACTCCCTCTTCTGGAGTGTCTGAAGACAGCTACAGTGTACTTATATATAATAAATAAATAAATAACTCTTTAAAAAAAATTGGATGAAGTAAAAAAAATTTTTGCATTATAATATGGCTATGAGACAATGGGGACCAAGAAATAGAAAGTGGTGGTTTGACTAAGAATGGCCCCCATAGATTCATACATTTGAATGTTTAGTCACCATAGAGTGGCACTATTTCAAAGGATTTAGAAGCATTAGGAGGTGTGGTCTTATTGAATAGGTGTGGCCTTGCTAGAGAAAGTGTGTCCCTAAGTGTGAGCATTGAGGTTTCAAAAGCCCAAGCCAGGCCTGGGGTCACTCTCTATCAGCCTGCAAACAGAATGTAGCTCACACCTACTGCTCCAGTGCCATGTGTGATGCCATGTTCCCTGCCAAGATAATAATAGACCAAACCTATTATACTGTAAGCAAACCCCAGTTAAAAACTTCCTTTTATCAGAATTGCCTTAATCATAGCATCTTTTCACACCAATAGAATAGTGCTTAAGACAAGAATTATCTATTTAATGCATTACCCCACCTTTAAATTGAATTGTTTTCTTTATATTCAATATATAAGTTCTTTTATAGTCTCAATACTAACTTCCTATCAGATATATAATTGGTAAACACTTTTTTTTTCATTTTGTAGGCTGCCATTTTGCTGGAATAAAGGTGTCCTTTGTTGTACAGGAGTGTTTCAGTTTTATGAGGTCCTATTTAATTATTGGTTTTAATGACGGTACTATCAGGATCCTGTTCAGAAAGTAATTTCCTGTGCTAATGAGTTCAAATGGTTTACTGCTTTCTCCTCTAACAGATTCAGTGTATCTGGTTTTTATGATGAGATCCTTGATCCATTTAGAATTGTGTTTTCACGGGGTAATGAGTATGGATCTATTTGCACGCTTCTATATGCAGCCAGCCATCCAGTTTGTCCAGCACCATTTGTTGAAGATGTCCCTTCTTTGTCAAAAATCATATGGCTGTAAGAGTATGGACTTAAATTTGGTTCCTCAATTTTATTCCACTGATAAATGTGCCTGGTGTTTATGTCCATGCTGATTTTTCTATATGTCTATAGTGTATCATGAAATCAATGATATCTCCAGCAGAATTTTTACAACATATTTAAATTCTACCCATTAAAAAGCAGCTATGGCTTCTACTCACTAGTTATCAGTAGCACTCTCCCCTCAGCTAAAATGTTACTAGATGTTGCCAGATGTACCCAGGGGGAGTGAGTCTTTTATCCTCACTTGAGAACTGAAGGTCTAGAAGAACTGAAAATAATCTATTTAGAATGAATCTTAGAAACGTATGAGAGAGAATTTTCATTTAGCTAATATTCCTACAGCGACCAACCTGTCACAATAGTTCTTACAATAATGAAAAACCTGTGGCGCTCTAAGGTCCTAATGTCACAAAATAGACTGGAGAAGGGAAGGGACAGCACAGAAAGAAGGAAAAAAGAGGAGGAGAGGGGAATTGTTTCAAGAACGCTGAGAACCATGACTTTGAGAATAGGCCACTGTTGGATTACAACATACAGCAGACAATACCCTTGAGTTCAAGGTGCAGGGAGACCAGTGTTGCTCAATCCTAGAGCTGCTTACGTTTTTACAAAGTGACAAGCAATCGATTTCAAACTTTGGGTGAGCTAATCTCTTCAAATATCTTTCTTATTCACCAAGACTGCAGTCCACCAGAAGCCCCATTTTATTTTGATGTTTCTAAATTACTTAGTTATTTTTTAAAGGATCATTTATTTTTATTTTTATGTGTGCAAGAATTTTCATGTCTGTTAACCATGTGCATGTAGTAGCTGTAGCAACCAGAAGAGGGCATCAGATCTTCTGGAACTGGGGTCACATATGGTTGTGAGCTGCCGTGTAAGTTCTGGGTACCAAACCAAGTCTTGGCCAAGAGCAGCAAGTGCTCTTAACTCCTGAGCCGTTTCTCCAGCCCTACTTAGTTATATATATACACACACACATACACACACACACACACACACACACACACACACACACACATATATATATATATATATGTATATATATATATATATATACACTAAATTAAAAGAAATCAAAATCACCACAGAAATTTATTTTAGGGAAACAACAAACTAACAAAATATACCGGAGAAGGAGTGAATCCAGAGGGTTCCTTGAGTAGTTTAATTTAATTTTATCTGCCTGTGTTTAATCAGTATTCATAATGCTGACCCTAGCACCAGGAAATGGAGGGTCCTGAATCATCCAAAACTGGACTATTACTTTCCCTCTATTTCAGTTTCATTTTAAATCGATTCACAAGAGTTAAAAGCTAAAAGGTTTCTGGTTACCTCTTGGCAATCATTAAACTAACCAGGAGCTTGTTCAGCACAAGTGTCTGGGTTTATGGAAGCTTTATTCTAATTGGGTGAGTAGATTTTTAGGGCAGTAGATCAAGCCACTGAATGTGTATGCTAAGTGTCCTACAGCAGGCAATAAACTACATGTTTCCAGCTATTGGTATAAGAGGAATTTTTCCAGGGATTCTGGCAGGCCTAGCGCGTAGATGGCGTGATGACACGTGCGACCCAAGCACTTCCGGACACACAGTCGGCAGAGCTGAGAAAGAGCAGGTGGACCTGGGAGAGGCAATAAAAAAAACGGCATGAACCTCACAGTGGGGTGGGAAAGGAGATCTGAATGCTAGAAGCTTAATTAAATGGGAGAGGAATTACCAAATGATGGGAAGTCTTACAAGCAGAGGATTTTGAGTTACCCTTTTGTAGAGGATGTCCTTTAAGATAAAAGGGGGAGTGGGTAGGTAGGGGATTGGGGGGGTGGGTATGGGGGACTTTTGGGATAGCATTGGAAATGTAAACGAGGAAAATACCTAATTAAAAAAAAAAGGAAAAAGAAAGTTAATATTAACTATTCTTGAAAAATGAAGTGTGGATCTGTAGGGAGTGCATCTCCATCACTATGGCCTATGTTAATGGAAGTGATGGGCTGGACAAAGTGAAAAGCACTAGGGTGCAGAGCTCTATGACAGAGCTTCAGGACAGAGGGGCAACTACAGAGAAGGTGTGAGCAGGAAGCGCTGCCTCTGTAATCACACAGTTACTGCTAGGAGCTGGAACAGGGACAAAATAGTCCTCAAAGTACCCCTGGAGCCTCCCAGTACTGACTGCTGATATGGTAACCCTGGCTTCCTCCTCATACCTGAAAGAGCCCCCTGTTCTTGCAAGGGTTCCACCTTAATAGCTATGTATAGAAAGGACTCTAATCACTTTGACCCATTGTTCCCTGAATTTAGTCTCATGGAATCTATTTATTAAAGGGACAGTTACATTATCCCATTATTTCCTCATTTGTCTATCAGCAAAGACTTCCTCAAGTGAAAGCAATTACCTACTGGCTTATACAAACCCTCATTGTAAGTAAACTACTGTAACAGCAGTATAAAAAAATGGAAAAAAAAAAGCAGATTACACATGCAAATAGCCAGATGACATTCAGGATTGATGTGGACAGGGAACATGTGGTGGGGATATATTCAGAGAAGCAAACTTTCATCTTTAGTTAAAATGCTGGGAATTGAGAATGGCAGGGATCCCCACCCAGTGGTCCTTAAATCTGGAACAAGACGTACAACCAGAAATGAAGCAGCTAAGCTAGAACCTAGCAATGCAGACAAACTGACCAGTTTTCTCAGAGACACTCCAAAGCAACGCTTATGTTTATGAAGCTTGAAGACAGAGGAGTTTGCCAATAAGGAATGCAAGTAACGCCAGGCCTGAAGGCACTCCCAATTTGGGGGAGGGCGTGTCAAGAAAAATGTCCAAACTGTTACCAGCTATGTTCTCAGCTAACAATTGAAAAAAGAACTTTCCAAACTGGCATCTGGTAAATTGCCATTAGCAATTTAAATCCAAGAGCATCAGGACTAATATAGATCAGTGCTAATTAAAGTGTGAGAGCAAGCTAAAGAGACAGAATCTAGGCTCCCACTTAGTCCACCTTGATCAAAATCTGTATTCTATTAAGGTCTCCAGGTGATTTGCTGGCAGGTTTTTGGAAGCACTGATAGAAACTGTTTGCAAAACAATAAATCAGGCATTTCAGTGGGCAAGACTTAGGACTTTGGGAGGGTTTCACAAAACACAAGAAAACCCTTTGCTGTGCACATTGTTTCAGGAGATTTGGATTCAAGTCTTGGAGCTTGGAGAGTGCTTGTTGTGGGGTCAAAGGGCTTGCTTAGCATCCAAGTGCTTCACTCTAATTGGTGTGTGACCCTCTAGATGCAAATTCCTCTATGCCTCACTTTTCACATTCTTAGCTGGAGTTGTGTGTTTCTGTAAAGTTCTAAGCACTTTTAAGAGTTCAATGAGGTTACTCTTTGTTTCAAAGTAGTGTCCATGGAGGCACTTGTAACACCGAATCATTACAATCATCCTTACTACTCTCCCTGGCACATTCGTTCCTCTGTGAAGGCTCAGAAAATGTTCTCTCAGTGTATGGATGTGCAAAGGGTTCTCTTTTTGAGTGTAGATATGAAACAGTACGGATCACTCTTCACCCTCAGCATGTATAGTTTCTATTCTTGCCTGTGGTGAAAATTAAAGTAAGGGGATGTGGTATGCTGACCACCCCCCACTACTCCCTGATCTGGAGAAGAAGCAAACCACGTCATTATTTGGTCAGCTTTCTGAGACTTGTCGCCTGTCCTCCCTATAGTCTGAACTCAAATACAATCTGGTGCCACTTACCCAAACCAGGTAGGTTCTGAAAAACACATCCTTAGGTGTATCATCAACATTGTGTAAATACCATAGAAAACATTTCCACAAACCAAGATGGACATGGTACTATGTGGCGATTGATCTTATGGGAGCACAAGCTGTGTGCTTGGCCATTATTGATAATCCTTATGCAATATGTCTATTTTGTCCACGGCCTGACCCATAGTGTTACAAAGATGAGCTTTGATTTATTCAATTGTGTGCTTTTTCTATGATAAACACGGCTGTTGAAACTTTTCTGGGTGCAAACAAACTTGTCTGACTATTTTCTTGTCTTGAAAAATAAATTGCAATGACAAATACAATGTGTAAAATAAAGAACAAAAAATCCGAGGAGATACTGCAGTGAATCCAGGACTTGACTCTTCTTATGAAACCATGCTGGATTGAAAGGAGAAAGGAAAAAAGAGGAATAGTCTAGGGGTGAGATGGCTGTGTGCTTAGGGAGGGGAAGCAAACACCCAGCCCTTCTTACCTTCATGGAGCAGGAGAGCCTGCCGCACACTACTTTTGGGCACTGCAAGGTCAAGAGCACTTTTGCCCTGTGCATTTCTGAGGTTCAGGTTAGCCCCATACACAGTGAGCAGATTGATGACCTCCACACTGGACTGCCTCACTGCAGCGTGCAGTGGGGTATCCAGCCACTGACCATGGTCAACACTGGCTCCTTAAATAAAGCACATGGTCATAGTCAACACTGAGTGTGAATGTAAGACACAGTGAGCCATTGGATATAAAGACATCTTAAATGCCCTGGCGTAGTTAAACAATCTTTGAGACCATGTGACTTAAGCCCAGAATGTCAGCAATGCGTGTGAAGACTACTCCAAGACAGTTCAGTGTAAAAAGTGAAGTTAGGTGCACACATACACACACACACACACACACACACACACACACACACACACACACACACATGCATGCATGTACACACACACAATTCTAACATGCAAAACAAAATATTTCAAGTTCCTGTTACATGGTTATTTGGGGGAATTTTTGGCAAAAGATGGGGAGATATTTATTTAGTATTTATCTCATTGGAGGCTCAAAAAGAGATTTCCAAAATCAACATAAAAATTGTAAGTGATAGGAGTAAATAAAAATCTTGGAGGTTAAATTTCTCAACTAAAGTTTCTTCCTATAGCTTACATGTTTACACCAGTAGCAAAGTGTCTTAAATCACAAAGCAAGTGAGAGTTTTGAAGTATTTTCCTTTTCCCTGGAATGGTGGTTTCTGTATATGACACTCTGGAGTGGAAAATGGCTGTCTTAGCAGGAGACAGGTAAGGTGGTCTGCTGCAAATGGCCACCACACCCCATACATAGCTTTCCCTTTGGAGACGCATCTTCTTGTGATTCTCAGTTCACGAACCCTGAGAGATACCTAATGACTGCAGAGAAAACTGAGGTGTAGCCTTCACTCCACCAGTAGCCTGTATTCCCTTTGCCACCATGATCGCTTCAGAGATGCCCACGCATGTGTCTCAAAGAGAGCCAGTATTCCTTGTTGTTCCAAGCACAAGTATTTGTGGCAGCCATATTGCCACCTACAAGGAGAAGCATACTAGCTATATAAGGCCAGCATCTGTGGAAGCAGAACTGAGAGATAAATAGAAATACTTGCTTCTCTAGATGAGTTCTGCTTCTAGCTTTCAAGCATCCAATGCAATCAGGATTGTTTTCTAGCCTGATAAGAACGCTATCTTTAGAGCTATTTACTTTAAAAAAAAATATCCAAGCAGTGGTGGCTCACTTCTTTAAGTCCAGTACTTGGGAAGCAGAGGCAGGTGGATCTCTGTGAGTTCAAGGACAGCCTGGTCTACAGAGAGAGTTTCAGGACAGCCATGACTACATAGAGAAACCCTGTCTAGGATAAATGAAAAACAAAACAAAACAAGCCTAGCAGGCTCATCTCATTAAGAATATTCTAACAATTACCTAGTTCTAGAAGCTTCTTCACACAATCAACTCTCTGGTATGTACAGGCCACATACAGAGGCGTTCCCAGCTGAGGAACCTCTTGCTCAATGTTAACATCCTTTGTCAGCAGAATCTCCATGCACTCTCTGTGACCTGTGGAATAGAAGATAGCCTCCTTCACTCAGGAACATGCTGAATAGGCACAGAATCACAGGATTGCTTTCTAGAATGGGCTTTGAAATTTTTTAAATTACAGAGATCGGGAGGGGGGCATGGAGAGATGGCTCAATGGTAAAAACTCTTGCTCCTACTCTTCCAGAGGGCCTGGGTTCAATTCCAAGCACCACAAGGTGCTAATTCCAATCTCAAGGAATTGATGCCCTCTTCTAGCCTCTAAGGGCATTGCATACAGGTGGCACACAGACACACCCAGGCAAAATACCCATGTGCACAAGATAAATCACAATTTTTTTCAAAAAGAAGCAACAGAGTATTCTCTGAAGAAAATGGGCCAGTCAGTAGATAGCTGACCCATCTCTTCTGTATTAGAAGAAAAACACTTTGTTTTGGAAATCATCAGAAGAAATCTGCAAAAGAAGACCATGAAAATGCTTGCTCCAGGGAAACTTCAGAAGCAGAGAGATAAATGACTAATAAATAACACCCCTGTTATTACTAGTGCTCAAACCAAAGCTCAGTCCTACACCCTGTCCCTTACTAATCTCTTCTTCACCCACACCTGTAAAGGAGAACCTGCAGGTTTACTTGGCTAGACTGGAGGAAACAGATGAGAATGAATCCAAAGCTTCAAGTATAGAATATACTCCCAAATAAACAAATTCACTAGCGATGCAGAACTCCATAAGCAGGCATTCTCTGTGGAGACTTTGCCCAATGACAAGATCAACATGGGCAATTTTAAGTATATCAGTGAATTTTGCATGAAGGAATTCTTCTGAGGTACTGGTAAAAGTTTGACAATAGTTTTAAATGTCTCCTCAAAAGTGTTATCAGTGAGGTTGGAAGGATGGCTCAGGTTAAGAGCACCTGCTGATCTTGTAGAGGTCCCAGGTTCAATTCCCAGCACCCATATGATAGCTCACAACAGCCAGTACCAGGGAGATCTGGTGCTTAGACCGCTGCATGTACATGGTACGTGCATGCACACACACACACACATACTGGCAAAACATACACATGTACACATGACTCACGCATGCTTGCACAAGCTGTTATTACTAATCAACCAGCCTTTTCTTTAGAGAAAACATATTCAGAACCAATTTTACTTCTGGATAATTCTTATCTCTTTAAATATTTTGGCAGAACAGAAACTGAGCCTAGTTCAAGAAGTTTCAATGGTAAGTATACAAGCCCAGATGCCTGTAGGTGAAAACATCTAGACTAACCCTAGACCCTAGATGACCACCGTTTCATGCAAACTGCAATCAGCCCATCGATATTCTGCATGTCCCGGAGTGGCTTACTTACCTCGCTTCACTGCTTCGTGGATCGGTGAAGCCAGGTAGATCTCAAGCTGGGCCTTGGCTCCAAACTCCAACAGCACATTGACACACGCAGCACTGCCACTGCAGCAAGCATTGAAGAGGGGAGTGGCCCCATGAACAGTCTGGGCATTGACCTAATGTTGGGCAAAGCAAAACTCACAGGATTTACTCACTCCTTCTCACCAAGTGCATATTCTTATGTGTGCGCCTGGAGAGACCCCCTCATGCTGGCAAAGGTCTGAGGGCATTCCATTCCTCGATGGAATTTTAAAAGCCCATGACATCGTTGATAGAGAAAGTGAGTCATTCTATGTGAAGTACTTAAAATAGTGCCTTTCCATTTGATTTGCTAGCATTCTCTCTCAGTTCATGTCAGCAAACATTGACTGTGCGCCTTACTAGCTGCCAATGCTGGGATTGGAGGTGGTTGCCCTATGTGTGTGCTTACTGTCTGTGAAGAGTAGAAAAAGGAGTCAGAGCCTCTGCAACTTGAGTTACAGATGGTTGTAAACCACCATGTGGGTGCTAGAAATCAAACCCCAGGTCCTCTGGTAGAGCAGCCAATACTTTTAACTGATCCCTAGCCTCCAGCTGCCAATGGTTTGAAAGCAAAGGTAAGACAACTAATTACCTCTTCTTAAGTAAATTTAAACTTATCAAGGAAGAGAAACACACAGAGAGAGCTACTTTTGATGAAATAAATTCTTCAGATCGCTTTGGCAGAAAAATAAAGGAAAACATAAATCTGAGCAATAGGAAGTGAAAGTTAGTCAGATTTTATGATGAATTAGATAGGGTATCAGCAAACAAAGGAAGAATCTCAGGCTTAGGAGACCAGAAAGAAATTTTATCCAGTCCCTGAAACTGGAACCTAAAATACTAATAAGCCGGTGTAGAAGGAAGGATATGGCACACACATTTCAAATGTACTGGGTCTGGGATATTGATGGGTCAGCTATCTACTGACTGGCCCATTTTCTTCTGTTCCTCCATTGCTCCAATAGAACTGTTAAAGGGTAGGATGGAGCACTTATCAACTATTTATGAAAACCATCAACAACGAGAGACCACTGCTTTATTGTTCTCTTTCTCCCCCGACAAATACTTCATTCTAAAAAGGAGAAACATCTACCATTTCCCACCAACAATCAGCTTGTGACTCCAAGCACAGACTTTGAAAGCAAATGGTTGTCTTATAGCCTCCCCTGCATCATTTATTACCCATGAGCTACTAAAGCAGTACCCTGGAGATACACCACCTAGCAGACGAGTAGCAATGACCATTAAGGCACTGGAATATGTTCAGAAGACTTTCATATTCAGGTCTACACATAGAAACTCAACGTGCATTTAGATGTAAAAAATTATTACTAATACTTAAAGATCTTATGGTTCATAAAATAGAGGATACAAGGACTAGGACATAGAATAGAATTGGTAACAATCTGGGAACTAAATACAATGTCACTGAGATTTTCAGAAGCTGTGATAGTTATAAGCAACTCAAATATTGCCCAAAAAGTTAGGATATACACTAGAAATAAAGTTTGTTATGGTTTGTATGTTTGTCAATTTGGCAGTTTGTCAAGTTAGCATCGTCTAGGATACCTCCAGACATGCCTGTGGAAGAGTTCATTTTTAATTATGTGGATGTGCTCAGGACCACATATGGGTTCAGGTATCCACAGTGGCCAGTAGATGGTGTAACCCCATGGAGCTGGAAGTTACAGGCAGCAATGAGCTGCTCAATGTGAGTACTAGAAATCAAACTCTGGTCCTCTGGAAGAGCATCAAATGCTCTTAATCACTCAACCATCTCTACAGTCCAGGATTATCTTGGTTACCTTATTTGAGGTGAGAAGCCTTGCCCACTGTGGGTGGAACCATTCCCTTGATAGAAGCGCCTAGACTGCCTAAGAGTGGAGAAAGTAATCTGAGCAGTAATGTGCAATGTATTCATCGCTCTCTTCTTCTGCCTTCCGACATACTGTGACCAGCTGCTTCGGACTCCTGACACTATGACTTCCCTGCCAGCCATAATGGAGCTGTGAGCAAAGTAAACACTTTCTCTTCTAGGTTTCTTTTATGAAGGGGTTTTATCACAGCAACAGGCAAGAAGCTAGAACAGTTCATAATGTGTTTTTTTTATTACAAACCCATTTACTTTGACAATGTACAAAATGTTGGTTGAAACAAAATGATGGTTGACTTAGGGAATTGAATTTTTTTTCATTGTTCTGTTGAAATTTTCTATTTGTGTTTTACAACAAAATGCTTTTTAATGAACATACCTGAATATTCACATATTGGTTATATAGACTGAAAAGAGAAGAGTAACCCAAATGATGAAATATAGATATAAATGGTGCCAGACCTTCCCATTGCTCATTGAGTAAACACTCCGGAAGGTAATGTCTCCTTAGTGAATGGGACAGACAAACCTAACTGAGCCAGATAGGGCAGTACTCACATGTGCACCGTTTTCTAGCAAGGCCTTAGCACAGGCCACATGACCCCCAAGGCATGCCTCATGGAGAGAGGAGACCCGGTTTATTGTTACAAGATTGACGTTGATGCCCTGCAGTTTGGAGAAAAGAAAGTTAAATGCTGCATCTGTCCTATCATGGCAAATCAAGCAATGCTGCTCAACAGGTTTCTGTTTTAGACATCTGGCTGGGGGCAGTGATACCAGCACCATAATGACTAGAGTAGAAACCATTACTATGGAATTCTAAACACAGTAGTAGGGACTGGAGAGATGGCACAGCACTTACAAGTGAGCACTGTTCTTGTTGAGAACCCACATTTGGTTCCAAACAGCCAAATCAGGCTGCTCACAACTGTCTATGCCATGAGGAATGTGCTAGGCCATGGGTCTTTGAAGTGTATGGCCTGAGCCTTTGTCTTCTAAAAGTCTACTCTGGAGGAAGAAATATTTTGTTGTTGTTGTTGTTGTTGTTGTTGTTGTTGTTGTTGTTGTTGTCATTGAGCAAGAGAGGGATAATATTCTGCTACAGGAAGCATGTTGAAGCATATTCTAAAGTCTCTTTTAGGGAAAAAATTACCAGATAGTGACACACACGCCTTTAATCCCATCACGGGGAAGCAGAGGCAGGCTTGATATCTGTGAGTTCAAGGCCAGCTTGGTATAAAGAGTGAGTCCCAGAACATCCAGGCCTACAAAGAAAGATCCTGTCTAAAACATACTAAATAAAGGAATAAAGGCAAATGTTTCAGGGTAAAAACTTTGGATTTTTTTAAAGGGTAAATGTTTGATCTGTGTACTTATTATATGTATAGTATCACACATACATACACACACACACACACACACACACAGAGTGGTATAGAAATTTCTGTGGTGGAAGGTGTTAATAAGAAAAGAAAGTTTAAGAACAGCGCTTCAAAAACCTTAGGTATCTCCCAGTTAGGGAGTATCTTCTCCATATGTGATTTCAACTTGCTATTCAGTGATAACAGAAAAGAAAACAGGAAAGGATCGGCAAGGAAAGGAATGGGGGGGGGGGGGAGGGACCTGAAAAGAAAGGAATAGAAAGAATTTTTTTTGAAATAGCCTAGTCCACAAGGTGGCAGCATTGTACTGGAAACATAGCTACAGTTCAAAACTCAGTCTTTAGGTGGAAAAGTGACACTGGGGTTCTCAGCCTTCCTAATGCTGCTACCCTCTAACACAGTTCTTCGTGTTGGGGTAACACCCCACACATAAAATTATCTCGGCTGGTACTTCAGAACTGTAGTTTTGCTGCTGTTATGAATTGTATTGTAAATGTCTGATATGCAGGAAAGCTGATGTGTGACACTGGGAAAGGGTAGTTGCCGCAAAGGGGTCGTGACCCCGCATGTTGCGAACCACTGATAAAGATAGGACTCTCCAAATTGTGCATGAGAAAATGGACATGCAGAAAATGCAAATCATATGTAAGACTTGTGGATACCCAGCTGTCAGAGACTAAGAAGGTCCTAAACTAAAGCATTGCTTGAGTTTATTCAAGGTGGCTAAATATTAGCACATGACCTACATGCAAAACAAGTTTTTGAAGTGTAGAATATATGGGTCAGCAAGATAGCTCAATGTAAAAACACATGCCATACACGTTAAATAAATACATAATGAATAAATAAAATTTTCTTTTAAAGAATAGATTGGCCGGACGAGGTGGCGCACAACTTTAATCCCAGCACTCGGGAGGCAGAGGCAGGCGGATTTCTGAGTTCGAGGCCAGCCTGGTCTACAGAGTGAGTTCCAGGACAGCCAGGGCTATACAGAGAAACCCTGCCTCAAAAAAACCAAAAAAAAAAAAAAAAAAAAAGAATAGATTGTAGGTGACAGGAGAGATGGCTTGGTGGTTAAAACACTTGCTGCTCTTCGCTGCTCTTCTAGGGGAAGAGTTCAGTTCCCAGCACAGCACACACATCAGGTGGTCCACAACTTCAGCTTACAACACACCCTGGATTCCAAGGACACTAAGATACACACACACATTCACATACAAATAATAAAAATAAATCTTAAATAATACTAGACTATTTTTGAGTAGCTGTAATGGGCAAAGAAAAGGAATTGTAGCAAAAAAAAAAGTTAAGGTTTTCTACATATGCCCCTACACACTTAATCACACTACTAAAATAACATGTTCTTAGTGTAGAGGTGATGTCATAAAAGGCATAGCTGGGCTTGCGTTTGTATTACTGTAACTCCAGTACTTGGGCGGTGGACTTGTGGTGGTGGGGGGTTGGTGAGGCAGCAAGAATGAGTTTAAGGACAACCTCTACTACTAATTTGGAGCCCTGTTCAGTCTCAAAGAGCAAAGAAACAAACAAAAAAGTAACAGAATTGGATGAAATTTAAAGTGTTTAAAAATAACTAGGCAAACCAGTCAGTGGTGGTGCATGCCTTCAAACCCAGCACTGATGAGACAGAGGACAACAGATCTCTGTGAGTTCAAGGTCCAGCCTGGTCTACAGACTGAGTTCTAGGACAGCCACGGCTACACAGAGAAACCCTGTCTCAAAAAAACAAAACAAAACAAAAAAAAAAAAACAAACAGGAGCTCTCTGTGGTAGGACATTTGACTAGCTCATGGAAGACCTGAGGTTCCGTAATCAGCATCTAAGAAAACTGTCCTGTGCTGAAGAGATAAGTCAGTGGGAAAGAATTGCCCAGCACATGTGAGGTCCTGGGTTCAGTCAGAAACACAATTAAGGAGAAGTGTCTTCCTATCTCATCTTGTCACCATTTAATGTATTTTCTATTTATTTCCCTTTTATTTTTTTCCTTTATCATTGGTAATGGTTCTGTTTTCCTTTTCTCTCTACTTGCACTTTTAAAATATTTCTGAAGTTCTGGAGCTCAAATGGAGAGCCTTGATGCTGATTTTGACTTTTTAAGAAACGACACATCTCTGAAGCTGGAGATGGATGTGAATTGGTAACATAATTGCCTAGCTTGCATGAAAACCGGGTTTGAGCCTCAGCCCAACGTAAGTCGGGTGTGGTACATGCTTTTAATTCCAGAACCTTCAAAGTGCAAGCAGGAAGATTAGAAGTTCAAAGTCATGTTGTGTTGCATCTAGCAAGCTGGAGACTAGCCTGGGATATGTGAGACCCTGTCTCAAAAATAAGGGGCTGGGGGGATGGCTTGGCAGGTAAGGGCATTTATCGCCAAACCCGATAACCTAAGTTGATCCCTGGTACCCATGTGATAAAGAGAACCACTCCCCCAGAACTATCTGCTAAATGTTCACCATGGCATGCTCTTTCACCCCATACATACACACAGAAATCAATAAATATTTGGAGCAAAAAGGGTATTTAAAAGCCAAAGGCAAAACCAAACAGAAATAACAAATCATTTTAAAAGGGAACCACATGCTCAAACTATCACTATCCCCACTGCTTAAATCCAAAGGAGGAAGAAATGCCTAAATGGCAAGGTGATAGAGAGAACATGGGAAAGAAAGCAGTGACTCATTTCCGCCGCTCACATGCAGAGTCCAAAACAAAGAAAGCACATGCGGGGTATACTCTTATTTATTTCATAACTCTTTACTCAGATATTCATTCAACATGCAGGAGATACAATCACCAATATAAACACAGAATTGTTAGTGGCTAAGACTTCACTAAATCTTCCCCAAGGCCTAAGATTTATTGAGAGCCTAGTCTTGAACTGTGCATTGTTGCAGTGGGGCAGCCTCTTATATGGTACCCAGTGATGCCCAGTTCCTAATCCTGCCTCACTTGGATAATGCTTTGTCCTTTACTGTGAGCAGCACTTACAGACTTTACATCAAATGAATGCAGTATGGTAGGAAGAGAAATGATGTCAGATCAAAGCAGGCTCAAAGAGTTAAAAAGAAAAAAACCAAAATCAAACCATGAGGGTGCTGGAGAGATAGCTCAACAGAGAAGAGCACTGTGTTCTCTTTCAGAGGACCCAGGGTTCAGTTCCCAGCACCCACATGGTAGGTAGCTCACAGCTTTCAGTAGCTCCAGTCCCAGAGGATCCATCGCCCTCTTCTGGCTGCCGAGGGCACTGCATGCACATGGTCCAAGGCCATATATGCAGGCAAAACACCCATACACATAAAATTAAAATAAAGTTGTTGTTTTTTTCTAATGTGACTTCCTTCTTAGGTACCTTCTCTGGAGAAATTCAGCTGCTATCTCATAACACCGCCCTGTGGTGAAACCCAAGTGATCTCGTGTGAAAACCGATCTCCCCTCCCTGCACCATGAGTCATGGTATGACCTAGCTGCCACTCCACTGCCGGGAAGCTGCACCCTGAGCCCTTAGAAACTTCGAGAATCCAATTATTTGTTGTTGACTGAAGTTACCAAGTTTCGAGGTGATTCATAGGACACCAGTCGCCTACAAATGCAATCTCAAGACGGATGTCACTAATGCAAACTGGGAGAGCATGAGATGAGTTAACATAAATTTAGGGATCCCCTTTTTTGTCTTTGGGAGGGAAACTTCCTGCTGGGAAAAGAAGGACCCAGAATGAAAAGGAGGAGAACTAGAAAGAAAACGAAGTAGTTCCTAGAGAAAGCAGAAGCGAGAGGAACACATGGGGGAGAGGGGCGAGGATGGAGATGCGGAAATGGCTGTGCTGGCCCTGAGCACAGCTATGGCCAAAGTTAATACGGAGTGATTCTAGATTAAAGCAACGGCACGGAAGGCAGAGTCTTTAGTTTACTTACTTGCGCAATTAAAGTTTTAAGAGCCAGTAAGCGTCCCTGGGCTGCAGCCTCATGGAGTGGGGATCGATCAGCCCAGCAGTCTGAAAGACAAATAAGCTACCGATCAACATCTGAAGACTTTTTCCTGAAGGTGTTCGTGCTGCCCACCCACTGTGGGCAGCAAACATTAGGCCTTATCAAATACAGGGAACAGAGCACAGTGGCTCCTGGTGCCTTTCCACAGGCAGTTTTAACAAGAAATACTTTTTTTTCTTTTTTTTTTCAAATAAAAAAAAGCCGAAGGCTGGTCCCTGTCAAGTGCAGGACTAAGGGACCAGTTTATTATTTCCAGTAACTCACGTCGTCTCCATTCATACCCCAAAATCCAATGTCTGTGTATTACACAGTAAATCTGAAGAGATATAGAAAAGAGGACTGGAATATGGCTCAGTAGAAGAACATTTAGCCAGCGTGTGCAAAGCCCAGAGAGAGAGAGAAAGAGAAGGTTTTCCTGAATTGCCGAGGTAATTTTCTCTGGTTCTTTTGATAATGCTATCTATGTATTTTAATGTAAAATATCCCTTTTCAGATGGCGTGATCCCCAAAAGCAACCCTAGGAAGCTGTGCACATGGGGCCCATGGAGCCAGACTGCCAGGACTCAAGTCCCACTTGGACTACTCTCTGCTAAGAGCAGTGTGTTGCGGAAGCATTTCAATCTCAATTTTCTTATCTGAAAACCAGAGATATAGTAATCTACTATTTGGCAGGGCTCTCAGAAGACCAACCCAAGTACATCCACACAGTTGGGTGCTCAAGGCCATTTCTGACCAATAAGTAGACATTGCAGAGCAGTTCTCTAAGGGACAGCCTCCAAACTAGTTTAGGAATGTTTGTTTGTTTGTTTGTTTGTTTTCTGTAATTGTTTCTGTCACTAAGTCTAACTAGCTTCAATGGTCATTTAAGAAGTAACCATATATGAAAAATGTCAAAGGATAATCTTTTGTTTTGGAAGTAGACCTGCTCCTGTTTACAAATTCTGTGCATTTTTCAAACCCCAGACCAGAGGAGAGGAGAAAAGAAAATATAATGTATAATATTATGGCCTGTAACATCTTCTAGAAAGGAAGAAAGGAAGGGTAGAAGATGACTCAAAAGAACTTTTTCCAGTCAAATATTGGACAATTTGCACATCAAAGTAAGCAACGACAGTAAGAAGATACATGTCATCAAGACAGGAACTTGTAAATCCTTGCTGATATAAATAATACATCAATATGGACAATATGCTTCTTCCTAAAAGACACTAGCTGAGAAAAATGTGGAAGAAATCACAGGATCAGGCTTAAATTATGGCTGTACTAATTATAAAGGGAAGGTACATGATATTGCACTAGAAAAAAAATGTAGAAACAATCTTGACTCACACAGAAAAACAAGCATTGCTAAAACACATTGGCATAGCATGCCATAAGGTTGAATGCGATGAGCCGCAACATATGTCATCAGAGGAAAGGCAATATAAGAGCACGCGGTCATCCTCTGTGCACTATTCGTGTCCCCAAAGCATAGTCTCTTAGGAACACACATTGAAGCAACTCACATTGAGGGGCATTCTATAAATGAATTGGCCTGGAGCCAGTGGCAAGGGAGATGGAGACTCAAGGGAAGTGTGGGAGGCAAGACATGATATCTGAAAGCTCTTTGACCTTGTGTGGGCCCCCTTTGCTTGAGAAGATATTAATGGAACAGTTAGCTAAACATAAATGGAGGGCTTTGGCAGAGGAATGGGAATTCCTTGTACTGATCTTGTAGCTCTTCGGTTAAAACTAGCTCCAGAAAACAACTTTGAACCAAGAGAAAAATAAATAGATAAAAATTGTTTGCCATCTCATACTCCTGCTGGGAATGTGAAATACTTTTATAATAAAGAAAAAAAAAGCACAAAAGTATTTAATATAGACAAACATATGCTGTGCTTTTTATATACCTCCACTGATTTCTGAGTTGGCTCCAAGCTGGCAAATGTGACAGTTTACTTAAAAGAGAAGTGCTTCCTACTATACCCCTCCCTTCTCCCCCTCTTAGGGTTTCCAGGGAACACCTGAAATTGAGGTGAACTGCTTTTGGAGGACAGGACCTTTGCAAGGCTGACAGACGGTGGGGGGGGACTAGTCAAGTTGAGGAGAAGTACATAGGGTGGATTTGCCTTTCCAGTGGTTCTGAAGGGACACGCAAATTAACACCTTCAAACAAGTTTCCCCAAGAGCAAAAAATTATGCCACGGAGCAAAATGGAGCCAAACGTACTCCCTCCATGCCAGTGAAACAGAATGACAATGTTAATGATGGACATAAGAGGGAGAATGAACTTTTAAGTCAAAGTAACCAGGAAATTTTATTGAAATTTTTTTTGTTGTTGTATATATAGTTTACATCTTGTGGACCTTCCTTGGCAAGCCACCATTAACAATGAAAAGTAAATTCGGAGACTTGACTCATTTATGATTCTTTATACTGTGTCCTTGTTTTCCTTTACTGAATTCTGTAGCATTTCATGCCATGTCTGCGTAGAAATACTAGCTGCAAATCAATTTCATGAAATTCTTAACTTAGAGGACCGAACGCAGCTGGGGAGCAGAATATTTCTAAACCTCTTTACCATCTCTTTGCATATGATCTCTAGTCTCCCTCTCATACATCTCCACCTAAGGCCTTGGCAGATGTGCTTCGGACACGCTGGATGTGAACACAGACACTGGAAGATTTGAAACCAGTCCTTACGCACGCTAGCAGCTCAGCAGCTGGAGCCACGGAAGCAGCAAAATCTTCAGTGTAACTTTGGCATTCTGTTCTTCTAACAAGGAGTTAGTCAACCCCCGAAGCCTGAGGAACTACAGGTGAAATATTTCTATTCGAAAGATCAAAATCTAGAGCACTCCAAAATCTAAAGCTTTCGGAGTGCTGATACACCACCACCATGCATAAAAAATGCCACCCTGCAAAGCTCAGCTTCATTCCCCCCAAATGATTTAATATGTTACATGAAATTTCACAAATGAATTTAGTATTTAAAAGCTAAGGTCCCCTTCCCCAAGCTATCAAATTTTCTGAATTCTGGGAGAGAAAAAAAAATCTGAAATCTAAAACTTCTGGTTCCAAGCATTTTGTGTAAGGAGACTTGACCTGTAGAGGTAACCTGTTCAAACATAAAAACAAGATTTAAGCAGCCACATACTCTTAAAAGAATTAGCTTAGGCTATCAACATGAAATACATTTGTGATTCCTAAAACTTGCCTCCATTTAGGCTCTGATCACTTTCCCTGTAAGAAGCTTTAAGTGCATCCTTTAGCCAAGTCCAGACTTTCTAGTAACTTCCCATTATTTACCAGTCCCACTAGACCCAACAACCCCTAGGCAGTATTTGGATAAACCGCACGAGCCCAGTGTTGAGTGAAAGCAGCCCTAAACAAAGAAGTGTGGGCTGTGCAGGTTCTGTTTCTGTCAAGGAAAGAAGGAAGACACACTCACCTTCAGTGTTAGGAGTCAAAAGCCACCTGAGGAGGGGTGGTAACTGACAGAAACTTGTTGTGGTAGGAGCCATACTGGCAGTAGCCTCTCACACTTGGGTGCTGGCCCTGTTTGTGTTCCCTAAGCCCTCGTGTACTTCTCTGCAGTCAGGTCTTTAAAATGACTCTACTCCGCCTCCTAAACTCGCACCATCTCCCATGCTTCCACAGTCCACGGTCTCTCCCTACTCCCAGCTCTCTCTGGTCCACCAAGCAGCTAGCTGCCCAAGGACAGCATGTTCTTCCCAGGCTTCCCACCTCCTCCTTCCAGGTGTCAGTTTCTCTGATGCTTTGAGGATGAAAAGAAGCAAGGGGAACAGGGCAGATGACTTCCAGTTCCCTGGAAGAGGCAGCCAGCCCCACTCACTGGGCCTTGGGATGTCACGGGATGAGCTAGCATTCAGAGTACTCTACCTACACTTGTTGAAATGAAAATTAGTTTGTTCGATTTTTTTTTTTTAATGGGACAAAGGCTGGGAAACATGAACTGTGGGAAACATGACCAGGCACAATGTCCTCCCAGAAGATGAGCCCTTGCCTTTCTGACAGCACCTTCAAGTTGGAAGTCCCTGGTCATGGAATTTCTTGGGAAGAGGGGCTTTCATTGTCATGAGCTCTTCTGTTAAACACTGCAGATTTTTCCTCTGGGCGTGTGGATCCTGCACCATCAGGCCTGCCCCTCAGCTGCTTGCTTACCCACTGACCGTGACCTACTTCTTCCAGAGTCTCCTTATCAACACAGCATCCTTGGCTGCCTGGCAACTTTCACCCATAATTCTGAGGTCACCTGGGATAAGCCTGTGGTGCCATCTGCCACTGCCCCAAGAAAGAGGGAAGGGTGATAGATAGCCTTGGGTTCCTTCCTCACTTCGTCTCTCCTCTGCTGCTCCTTCTTCAAGCCCAAGTTACAGAGCACAGCAGGACAATTTACTCAGGCAACTGCCTGAGCATTCTTACCTATTTCAGGCACCACTTGTCTGCCCCTTGCCGAAAGCCTCACAGCCTCCATGAGAGATGGGGAGAGTGTTGTTTTATACATAAGAACACCCCGAAAGGAATGACCACTTTGCTCCAAATAAAAAGTGCTTGTGGCTAGTTAAGCGCTAGAAATAAAACCATAAAAACCAGGCTTAGGGACTTCAGAAAATATCCTTGCTCTGTTTTCGAGAACTATTGGTTTCTAAATTCTGCCTATCCTTGTGCTACATTCACTTGTATTGGGACACTTTGGCATCAGGTTATCCCTGCTAAATGCTGGGGAAATAGGAAACAAAGTTGGAAAAGTGCTGGCCCAGCAAGCAGGAAGCCCTGGGTTTGCTCTCTGGCGCTGTATAAACCAGGGGAGGTGGAGCATGCTGGATTCCAGAGAGGAGACCTAAGGATCAGAAGTTCAAGGTCATCTTTGACTACATAGAGCCTGAAGATAGCCTCACTCTGAGACTGTCGTCTGTCATCTAGCACTCAGGAGGCAGGGATCTGTGAGTTTGAGACTGACCTAGTCTACAGAGTAAGTTCTAGACCAGTCCAAATGGCATAGTGAAACCTTGTTTTTAAAACTGTGTGATAACTCTGTTGTATTTCCAACTGGGAAAAAAATCACTTTCCTAGAAGTAACCTTTCCTGTTCTTCTGCTGATGACTGTCTCCTACATGGACCCGAGGGTTTTCACACAACCATGTCGCTGAATCTGCCACAGGGAAGGTCCCCTGCTTTTTATTCCTGTTCCCAACACAGTATCTCATTGCCCTTCTCAGTATGCAAATTGGAGCAAATTGTAAGAAATTAAGGATTAAAGGTTTTGGCAGATTCGGGACTTTTCCATTGCTTTCAGTAAATATGTAACCAATCTTTCCAAGTGCATGAATACTTAAATAGGACTCAGTCCCTTCTAGGACGCTCTATTTTTACTTCCTTGGCACCCTGCCTGGGTCACAGGGCTGCAAATATATTCTGAAGCTAGTTTACAAACATGCTCACTCCTGATGAGGTGTGTGGAAAATGTTCAAGTACTTTCCCCCTTCTTTCAAACTGTGATTTGTATCTCTGGTTCTCAGATTCTTTGAATAAATTTCATGACAATCTCTCCACCCCCCACCCCCAATTATTTATTTAATAATGAAATCCATTCAGACAGAATATGTTACAAGAATTCAAAATAAGAGCCAATGAGAGCCTTTTACATTTTTCAAGGATGTTACCTTATCAGATTTCAGTGAGAATGAGATGATCCTAGAAGACTGCCTGTTAACAGCCTCTGGTCCCCAGAGTTTGCAATCTGTGTTCCAGATTGGAAATCACAGAAAGCAACATCTATGGCATTTATCAAAGAGAGCAAAAGTCATGAACCTCATTGCTGAATCAAAATAGTGGTAAGAACTTAGAATTAATGAGATTTTAAGACAGAGGAGTTCACTGGGAAGAAAACCTATGGCAATAAAAATTCTGAGATATCCAAAATGTTATAAAATAATGAAGCTAAATGACTATTCACCAGGGCACGCAGTTCTGATCAGACGATGAAGTGCAGTCAATGACCTGTGTTAAGACTCCTTTGAGCCCATTAGAGGTAGAAGGGCTGAGCTACAGGTGACTTGTGGAGGCAGAACCTCTGCCAGGAACTCGTTGTCCTTGCTTGGCACCTGAGATATTAACGACTCAGAGGACAGTTAGGCCAAGGTTTCATGAAGTAAAGAGGGAAATAAATAAGGCAAAAGGCTAGCTAGGTAGGTGCTGGGACGAAAACCCGATCAAAGGCAAGAATACTGAACTGAGTCAGGCTGTCCCGGACCAGTCCCTTTGGAAAAACACAAATGAAACTTGGAAAATGAACTAAGGTTTTAGCCTTCCCTTAAAATGGTTCCTTTTTGTTTTCTTTTAAAAAGAAGATTCTATTATCTCACAAGCTCGTATCTGCAAGTGTAAAAATGTCCCAACTTCTAAATCCTCACTCAATTTTGTGGCAGCAAACCTGGCCAGGATTCAGGTTAAGCAATTTTTCCTTTCTATTTGTGTTTTCATTTGGTCCAAATATGTTTGTATACTAGAAGAACCAAGCAACTCTGCCTTGAGATGAGAGAGTTTCTAAGTCAATTCACTAACTTACTGAGTAAACACCACATACTTCCAGAGAAATCTTTGTCTGACAAACGGCAAAGATGATTTCTGGTTTGAGAATAACACCATCACAAAAAAATTTATTTATTTATTTATTTAGTCTTGTTTTGTTTGAGACAGAGTCTCACTAGGCAGTCATGGCTATCCTGGAACTCATTTATATAGACCAGGCTGGCCTTGAACTCACAGAGATCCACCTGCCTCTGCCTCCTGAGTACTGCAATTAAAAGTGTGCACCACTACTTCTGGCTCACAGAATGTTGCTGCTGCCTTAAATATGTAACTATGAACAATGTCAAAAGAAAAATAACTTATAATCATGCAAAAAAAAAAGGGGGTCCTGTTTCTGGTATGTTACTGCTTGTTTATTACAGAAAGACATACCAAATCTGAGTGTATTCTCATACATGTGAGAGGTATGAGAACACACATATATATAGGCAAACATATATACATACATATATACATATATATTAAACAAATAAACAAGGTTTATATGCACCAGTCTCACCACCAGCTGTCCATCTGTGTTTAACAGTTTCTGAAAATGGACACAGTTCAGGAGCTTGAACAAAATGTCTAGGCTAGAGGGTGAATGAATCTCTTAAGGGGGTTTGAAGTTTGGCTCCAGATTCAAATCCAAAGCAAGATTACCCAGGTTCTGAGTACTCAGCATCCAGGCTTCAGTAAGGACATACATGAAGACAGGAGTCACGTACAGGAACAACTACAGAAAACCTTTTACAGTCCATCAGCACTGTCCCTATTAAATTTTACCTAATTGAAAGCACAAGGATCATGATCTAACAGAACATCAAATGTTAGGAAGCCCCCATCCAAACTGATGTCAAAATTACCTTTCTAGATCATGCTTCATTTGAAACTTAAAAAAAAAAAGGCATTAATGTCTTTCCACCAAAATTACATACCTCCCTGAAATGTGTGACATATATAATCCCCAAAAGAAATCTCTTTCCATGGTCCAGGCCTTCTGACACCTTCTTCACCAGCTAGTTGAAGCATTTTCTGTTGCCTCGTGTTTAGAGTTCTTGTTTCTCAATGTGAGATCACTAATGTCTCGTGTTTTTCCGAGTTGTCTAGTGCATTGAAATCAGGAAGCAGGTCTATTTTGAAAGAGAATCCTGGATGCAAATTGAAACAGATACCAACTAAAGCATGATTCAATCCAGGAACCCCTGTGAACACTAAAAATACATGGAGCAACTTTGAACAATTTTAGAATCCTCCTCCTCCTCAATGCTGTCTGCTTCCTCCATGAAGGGGCAATTCTAGCATAAAGGGATGTAGACTGCCCTCTACAAAGTATGGGACTTTAAGATGTTTTATGTTTTACCAAAATCTTAGCAGTTTCATATTGTGATGCTAACCTTCATTTTTTACTGCTGTCTGTGGTGCCACTGATGTATAAATGGGTCTAGTGACTTTTTTTTCCTGTAATAAACGGCCAATCAATTCCATTCGCAAAAGACATCACAATATACATACATACAGCATGGCACAGTGCTTCTCAATCAAATTAATTGGTCATGGAATTCCCCAAGGAAATTCAGTCTTATTACAATGTTCTTTCTTGTTAGATGGACTGAAAATATCAAAGAGAAGTAATGCTCTATGAGGGCTCTGGGTTAGTAGGAAGTCTCTCAGGATAGCCTTTAAAACCCACTATTCTGTTTACCTCTTAAATAATTGTGACTAGAGCCACCCACTTCCAAGGAAATAAATTCGAAGATCCTTCACAACTTGGTGCAGTCGACATATTTGCTACTTTAAGTGAAAGGCACATTTTAAAACTACGCATTCAGCACACAAGTACAAGGAAAGCTTACCTTCTAGAAACACTATTCACTATGCATTTTAAAGGAATTTGTGAAGGTGCTGGGAAGAAATTCAAATCTTTTTTACCTGACAGTCCACCATAGATCTCCTCTGCTATCCTAGCTGCCTCTTTTCTGTTTCCTTTGACGATATAGAAATGGGTTAGGAGAGCCAAGAAAACTTTAATTAAAAGCTTGAAGAAAAAAAACGTTGCAAACATTGTAAGAAAAATGTTTTTAAAGCCATAGAAAGCAGGAGCATCTTCCATTTTGGCTTCTTCTCGGCACAGGTTCCTACGGCTGCAAATTTTTACTGAGTTAGAATTAGCATCATATGACATCTATTTTAAACCTCCTAGCACACAGTGCTCCTGTTACCACGAACTCTGTCTAATCTAACTCTGACGTGGTGACTGGGTGTGTTGACATTTATGACAATGTTTAACAACTTCCTTCTACTAAGAAACACTCGGTGCCGGTCTGGAGAGAAGTGGACGTGACTTCAAGTACATGGCAGCTAAACTGCAACTCTAGTTTCAGGGGATCCAATACTCTCTTCTGGCCTCTGTAGGTACCAGGCATGCATATAGTACACATATATACATGGAGTCAAAATACCCATACACATAAGTAATAATTTTTTAAATACTATTTATCACCTACATTGGATTGCAATAAAACCTATCAGATGTATGCATAGAGGACTCAAACAAGAAAACATTAAGGAATTCTTAGCCTATTCTCATTTCCTTTTTCCTTCTAAACCCTCATTTTGGGTACTGTACAGGGTTGGGAAAGTAAAGGGAACTTCTACATTGCTACAGTCGCAAAGATATTTCTTTGTATTCATGCAAAAAAGTGGTAATATTCTGTGTCAATCATAGAAAATACTGTTCCTGGTGGTATTTTGTTTGCTTTTCATGTGGAGGTTTACAAAGGATCAAGGCCAAATTTAATCTATGACTGGTCAAAAACAAACAAACAAACAAAAAACCCATTTAAGCTAATATTGAGGACAAGGACTACCTTGCATGACTCTCCCAATGAAAGTTTGAATGTGACTGAAGTGCTGAGGTGATGCTGGTGACAGGTCCTCAGGTGACATCTGGGACAAGGCCCCTCAGCATTCGTTTCCTGTTTGAGGCTTCAGTGAAGATGGCAGCTCCTTCTGGAGGATGTGCCCTATTCGTGACAAGGGACTTGTGCTAACAGCATGGACTACCAATCCTAGCTTGCAGGGAAGGTTAGCAGAGCCCATGAATCCGTCTCTTCCTTAGCTGGGCAGTGTCCTCTTATCAGCCGGCCAATACAAGTAAAACTGATTTGTTCTCAGTCTCCCTCACTAACAAGTTTTGTCTTTCATTCTTGTTTGTATGTAGCTTCTCCACATATGTAAAATCTGCTGCAAGTCCAAGTGTATTAGTCAGGGGTCTCTAGAGGAACAGACTTACAGAATAAATCTCTCCATATATTAAAAAGAGGATTTATTAAAATGCCTTACAGGCTGTGGTCCAGTTAGCCCAACAATGCTGATCTACCAGTGGAAGGTGCAAGAACTGAGTAGTTGTTCAGTCCCTGAGATTGGTTATCTTGGCTGGTCTTCAATATTTTCCAGAATTCTGAAGACAGGCTCTAATGACAGCAAAGGAATGGACTTGCTAGGAAGAGCAAGAACAAGCAAGCAAATAACAAGCTTCCTTCCTTCCTTCCTTCCTTTCCTTTATATAGGCTGCCCGCGGGAGGCACGGCCCAGATTAAAGGTGAACCCATCCTTCCATCTTAAAGATCTGGATTAGAAGTGGGTTTACTCACTTCAAATTATTTAATGAGGAAAAAAAAATCCCTCATAGGTGTGCCCAGCCATGTGGGTTTCAGTTCATTTCAGATATAGTTGCGCTGACAACCCATAAAAGCTCATCAACAAGCTATTGCCAAGGTGGGAAGGGCTCGGAAGGATGAACACTTCCCTGAGGAACTCTTGGCAGTCAATGGTTGTTGGGGAAAGGATGGCACTTTGTTCGGTGCTGTAGACACAGGAATGGAGAAAGACTTGGCAAGAAGGCTTTCCGTGGGAAAAGAGGGGAACAAGAGGGGCTGGAAACTAACTAAAATTCATTAGATATATGTATGAAACAGTCGAATATAAACATATTTAAAAAAATCCCTCTGAATTCTATCTGTCAAAGAGTCCATGATATAATAAGACATTCTACTTTTTTTTTTTTTTTTTTTTTTTTTTTGGTTTTTCGAGACAGGGTTTCTCTGTTTAGCCCTGGCTGTCCTGGAACTCACTCTGTAGACCAGGCTGGCCTCCAACTCAGAAATCCACCTGCCTTTGCCTCCCGAGTGTTGGGATTAAAGGTGTGTGCTACCACGCCCGGCTTAAGACATTCTACTCTTATTTAAGTGGACGCTTGTGGAATAAGACCAGATGTGGTCAGCCTCTATACGTCCATGCAGACAAGTATGCATTCACACCTCCCACCCCTACAATCCAGCCATAGGATAGTCTTCTCACTAGGAGACGACTGAGGGGTGGCTCAGATCACTGGCTACCCCTGCAGAGGGCCTGGCTTCAGTTCCCAGCACCCACATGGTGGATCCTAACCATCTTTAATTCCAGTTCCAGGTCAAACACCTTCTCTTCTGGACTCCCCAGACACCATGTAGGCAAGTGTTGCACAGACTTACATGAAGGCAAACAACTCATACATACAGAATGTTAAAATATAAAAGTACTATAGATAAGGATCAAACCATCCTCTTTTGTAGACAAATCTGAACACGAATGAAAATAACTACTTCCCACAAGTGGGGAATGCTAAGCCTTGTAACGTAAAGTTTTTCACTTTACGTTTTCAAGTAGCTTTTTAAAAATTTTTATTTATTTATTTTATGTATGTGAATACACTGTCACTCTTCGGACACACCAGAAGAGGGCATTGGATCCCATTACAGATGGTTGTGAGCCACCATGTGGTTGCTGGGAACTGAACTGAAGACCTCTGGAAGAACAGTCAGTATTCTTAACCATCGAGCCATCTCTCCAGACCTCAAATATCTCTTAAGACAGCTGGCAACATAAAAAGTGTAATTACGTAGTTCACACACACAATAGTGTGTGGATGCATTCATTTGCCTTCTGTGATGACTGGCAGGGAGGAACAAGGGCTTATTGGAATCAGGAGACAAAGGTGCAATTGAACTTTCTATTTCAAGAATACAAAAGAGCATATATTCTAGAAATAAAAGATGACAGAGTGGTACATTAGACAAAGGACACTTCCTCTTTTACTAATAGACCAGGCAACACATTAGATCCACTCAGCAAAGGTGGAGGAGGGGTTATTCCACGAGTAACATCCTGTCCACAAAATAAGACAAACTGAGACAAAAATAAGACTATTAAAACAGCGTTCTCATCTTTATTACTGGACATGAGCATGTTTTAGCACACTGGTTTCATGTGTATGACATCAAAAGCAACACAGTATCTTTCCAACGATTCCTCATCCACGCTAATTTCATTTCAGATAATTATGAGTAGCACAGTGGAAGAGTGTCCCACATCCTGACCAGTACAACACTGACAACTAAGGTATCCAGGAAGCCTGAAAATGGTTTCTGTCACACAAATTTTATTTTTACTTGTTCAAAAAAGGAAAACAATTTTAATTCATAAATTACATATTTGCCCACAAGAGCAAATTAATTTTCAATTCTATGTTCATCTTAAATAAAGAACAACTGAAGCATTTAATGATATTTTAATAAAAGCTAGAAGCAAACATAGAAGAAATAATAGAGTAGAATAAATACAGCCAAGTGTTACACATGCCTCAGTCTACCGTGGATATTGGCACTGTTAACCTGTACGCCTGTCTCAGCGCATAAAGATTTAAATAAGACTGAACGGTTTGGACAAGGTCATTTTTCTCCAATAAAAGAAGCCCTAACTTCTATATTTTAAAAATTACTCTCTACCATTTGTTTCCATAGAAACCAAACACAAATATATCTCTTTTATATCGGTGGCAACCAAGTAATAGGCATGTTAAGATACTCTTTTAAAAGTTTTGCAAATGTCGCTAAAAAAAACTCCTGTACAGAATCACAATACTGACAGAATGGAACACCCACAAGTGGCTCGCTGCTCTCATTTTAGTCTGTTCCCCACACAAACCCATGCGAAAGAGTTCAAAGGATTAATAATACATATCACATACAGTTTGGGATTTAAAAACCCATGGCTCTGGAAACCTTAATTACGATTGAGAAATTCCACCCACAAAAAGCCTGCGAGCTCTGACGAGTTTCAGAATTAATACGCTCTAAATAAACCATTCTGGAGAAAAGCCTTTCCCCACACTGGCAATACTTATCAGAGATGGGCAAGACCAGAGTGACAGGAAGGGGCTTCCACAGAGGGCAGGAAGAGCAGCTGGTTTTGAGATAGCACACCTTTTCTGTTCTGCTTAGAAACCATAAAGGCATTTATGGGGGACTGAACTGTGCACTATAAAAGCAGAGGGTTGGCCAGCACAAGCATCAACAGTTGTATCGGTCAATCCATAGAACATAAAAAGCAACAACACACACGCACGCGTGCACACATACACACACACGCACACACACACACACACACATACAGAGAGAGAGAGAGAGAGAGAGAGAGAGAGAGAGAGAAGGGCTCTTCCTAAGAGAATGCATATACATAGAACAGGTCAGAAAGGTACTTGGTGTATGCCAGCGATGATCTCCTGTCATTCAGTAGCTTGAGCATTTCGCCATGTTGACAGTTTTACCACTTCTCGTTGACCAGTCCTTAGTCTCAGGAACCATCTAGGTCAACTTTTCATACACAGCAGGTGTTCAAACATGCTGGCAACCAATAGATGGTCTTGCTCAAGAAATCACATTCCACGTATCCCTTGAGTGGACCCAGTAAGTGTCTAGGAACATGACTTCAATGATGCCCAGAGAAGGATACATGACCTTGCCTTAAAACAGTTCACATAACTGTTGTACCTCCCTAAAGAAAGCATGTAAACATCTGGTGAATGTGGATTAATGGTATAATGTGAAAAATTGGCCAAAAACAATCCAGAAACATTTGGCCTTTCAGCACCCAAGGCTCCCAAAATATAATGTTAAAACATCTCTGCTTAGGGGGGTCTCAGTAATCTGAAAACTGTCCTACCTGAGTGGCTAAACCATTATCCCCTAAATTTTAAAGAAGTGCAAGGAGTTCCCACACTCAGGAATTGCATAAGTGTTTATCTTTTTGCAACAACAAAAGTGAACCATACAGAGGTAGCAAATCCAACTCTAAAGCCCAACACAGGAGCAAAACTCCTTTCAAATGCTAACAGGACTATTGCAAGTATCTAATAGGACTTGTTAACTTGGGCTTGCTTCTACCTGCTTTGGGATATCTTATCATTCTCATCTCTTTTCTTATCACGAGGCCATTGATGAGTCCAGGCTCTCCTTGGCCCAGTAGCATCTATTGCAACATCAATGAAAGAGTCTGGAGTCATCCACTGCAGGAAAATGAGGAAGAGATAGCTGAGCACAGCCAGCAAAGCAAACATGTAGCCCGTCACAGGGCCACAGTGTGAGATGAGCCTGTCCAATCTCTTGTGCATTGGCAAAACAGTTTCCTTCGACACTCGCTCATACACCTGCAAGAGAGAAGGTGACAATGAATGAGTGAGCACTCCAAGCCACCATGTGCCTGTAACAAAGGGTGACCCGTGACCCACACTGACCGGGAGCAACTGGCAAACATGAGTAGAGACAAATCACCCATGTTTGCTGTTATTTAGAACAATGCTTACCATTGACTTAATTCTGGGCTGAACAATGAGTGACCCATAGAACAGGTGATAGTCACCTGACTACTGGAAAACCAAAGTCCTCTAAGGTCAGAAAGCTTTTTCAGTAGGCACACTGCTAAGCTGGGCTAATGCCTTGACTGGGTGGAGAAAGCTCTCATAAATGCCTAGTAGACAGCACACACAGTCACCACACTGGGCTGCTTATAGATGGTGACACTATAGAGAAGCAGGAAGAAGACAGAGCAAATGCTGAGCGGCAGAGTAGGGGAAGACAAAGTGTAGTGTGCTGAGAACAAGGACTTGGTGCCTAGCTTTGTGCAACCCCGTGGATGCCACATCCTGGAAACTGTTTCCTTGTAAATCCGAGAAAGTCACAATTGTCAGTGCAAACTCTTCTGGGGGAGGGAGGGTCAGAAGCCTTTAAAAAGCATGCTGTATGTTGATCTACTTCTTCAACCCTAGTGACACTCTAAGTACAAACATTTTAATCAGAACAATGCTGACGCTGAGGCTGGTAGATTGTAACTGGGAGAAAAAAACGCATATGTTCACAGCAGCAACTCTCTTAGCACTTTTTTTGACCTCAAACTCACTAGATAGCTAAGGATGGCCTTCAGTTGTGTTTGGTCACCCGCCTCCAGAGCGCTGAGATCACAAGTTTCCTATTTACTTTTCTGAGTAACCCAATCAAACTAGAAGGAGCTGAAAAGGATCAAAGTGTCCTCGAGTTAATAGACAAAATCATCTGGTTGTCCATCTTACCCGAGGTCAACTAATTTATTATCTTAAGGAATAAATCATTTACCACTATGGAGGGAACATGGCTATTAGAGATGAGGATTTACTTTTCTTCTGTTTGTTTGGCCTTCTGAGATAGGGCAGCATAGAACTAGCCTGGGACTCACTGTACAGACCAGCTGGGACTGGAACTCATGGCCATCCTCCTGCCTTAGTCTTCCCAGTACAAATCATCATGCCTGGTTAGATTCTTTTCCTTCCTTCCTTCCTTCCTTTCTTTTTTTTTCAAATATGAACTATGACTTAGCAGAGATTATAAATCATATAAAATGCTTTACTATGATCTCAGAGCATAACTACAAGGAAAAATATTATTACAAAATTGCTAATTAGCCCCTTTAACACTGACTGGTAAACTGCTTCCCAACAGCTCAGTCTTTGGAGGTTCATAAGATGACAAAGTCAAAACACAATTTACAGAGCTAGGATTCTAAATCAGGGCGGAGTCCAAGATCACCAAAAAAACCTGTCTGGCCAAATATTCCTGCCAACCATAATCCAAACTGCATTTCTGTTCCACGAGGGAGAAGTCAGAATTTAAGGAGTGGTTGGGGCGGTTAAGAGGACACAAGGATGGAGAATGTAGTCTGAAGAGGCTAGCCATGTGATTCTGACATGCTTCCCCACAGGCAACTGGTACTCAGCCCAACTTCTAGAAAAAAAAAAAAGGTAGCTTATATGTCTTCAGTCAAAACTATGTCTGCTTCCAATACCTCCGACATTAATGAAACATACATCCTATTGTCCTGTTTTAGAAAGAGACTGCACATATAAGAACTTGCATCTCAAACCAAGAAATTTTCTCCAGGCTGGAAACTCACTGCTGAACCATATTTATCACCAATAACATAAAACCCAAGTCTAAACGACGAGCCCTCCATGCTCCGCTTGGCTGTCTTTCTGGTACAGGATTTCCACATACTAAAAGAGTGAGTTCTTTCCTTCAGCATGGCATGTGGTAACATGAGGACAAGAGGTAGACACAAGGGGGACCTAATAGATGAAATGGAGTAGAATAAATGTTCCCTGAGGCCAGGATCAAGAAGTAGTTGCCACAAGCTTTCTCTCTAGGAGGCCCATCAAGCCTGTATGTGTTCTTGGAAATTCCCTGTAGCTGCTTTCTTACGGCTGACTATTTGTTCTTAGTTTCACATATATTTTGAATTATAATATAGTGTCAATCAACCTAAAGTTATGAAAATCTTTTCTGACAGAATATTAATCATCAGCAAAAGGGCTACTAGAGTTTCAGGAAGCATTCTTAATTCAACATTCACAACTTAGGAAGGCACTGCAATCACCCACCATTCGCTAAGAGACCCCATGTGCTGCAGAATTAACTATAAATAGCCCCAACACAATGATTTTATTTCTGCTTCTAAGTGCTACAAGTTCTAGAAACCTTTGCAACTTCTTTAGAAAGAGTTTAATGAGACTAGACTGTGTCATTACTATCTTCAGAGTCCAGGGGCAGTAATTTATGTCGAAGATTAGCCAAGCATATGCATCAAGCCTGCTGCATAAATAATTACATTCATTTGGTAGGACTCAGACACTTACACCAAAATGCAAAGGGCAAGCTTGCCTGCAATAGAAAGCAAATATGCACACAAAGCACCAAGGAATCTGAACAATTTTCTTCCTGGCACGTGCCTTACCTTTTCAGTTCTCTCTGCCACGTTCCGCCAGGTGTAGAAAGTCTTCACTACATTGTGGATATTTTCTGGAGCTGGCAATGTCCCCGACTTCACTTGGAAAATGGCTTTTTCCAGACCGTCACACAAAGATTTTACTGAAGGCTCGCAGAGAATAATAAGACTTTCCGGAAGGACTTCGGGAATCCCACCAACCTTTGTGCTGACGACCTTAAGAAAACCGGAGAGTGCAAGTGAGCCACCGGACTCATTCCTCAGGAAAAGCAAAAGACCAAGCTAAAAAATGTATCAGTTTGGCATGGATGACAAACACAGAACCCCACAAGAAAAGCCCTTAAAGTGTTTTACCTGCAAACCACAACTGGCAGCTTCCACGATGGCCATGCAGAACGCTTCAGTGAGGGAGGTGTTAAGAAAAATGTGTCCTTGAACTAAGACATTTCTAACATCCTTGTGTTCTAAAGCTCCCAAAAGCTGCACCCTAATTTTTGCAATAAGAGAGAAAGGAGGTAAAAAAAAAAAAGTCATGCCACGAAAGAAATTTAATTTCTAAGCCAAGTCTGTTATTGCATCACTCTTAAAAGTATCACTCTTACTGGAACTAACATTGCTGTCCACCTCAGAAGCTTAGATACAGTCAGACCCCAGTGTAATAGACACAACTTTAGGAACCTGTTGTGTCACAGCTCGTATGATGCAATTTCAACCTTTGCAAAACTAGTTTGTGCTTAATGACTATTACATTAATTTGTTTTGTTTTATGACAGGGTTTTTCAATAAATGGACAACAGTTATATATTCTGTGAGATTTCCTATTTGATAAAAGCTCACAAAAGCATGCCTTCTATTTGCATGCCTCTTATAAATTGAAGCAGGCGCACACCTAAGGCAGGCATGTAGTCAGAAGCCAACAACTGCCAGTTTTACACCTACAGTAACTTGGTAGCCATGAATACCTGTCATGTAGTTGGTATCTTTCCCGTACTTCTTCCAAAATGATTCTCTTTGGTCCCTCTCCTCCAATTAGGAAATGTAATTCTTGGTATTTCTGACAGAGTTCAGGTATTATACCACTAAGCAAATCAGTCCCTGAAATTGTAAGATTGAATATTAGAAATATTAATATTTAACATTAAAAAATACTCATCAGAGTCCTTGAGAATCCACTAGTTTTAACTATCAACTATCACTAGCCGCATGCGGAAAATCATTTACTAACTGCCATCGGTTCCCAAGTACAACACTTGGAGACACAGGTTCTGACATGCACCGCTACTGCCACATACCCATATCATGAACAATCCTGTTTCAACTTTGCAGCCTTTAAGCCATTCACTTGTTCATACAGCCTACGTGGAAACGTGCTATTTAATTAACACGGCTTCTCCAAAGTGCACAGCTGATTAGAAATCTAGGTCTCATCGCAGCTCTTTTTGTAGCTTTTAAAACCACCCCACCCTCTCATTATGGCCTAGTAACTGCAGAGACATGTATACCTAAGGTCCAAGGTCTCCTGCTATAAAAACCAACAGGTCTATGATCCACTTCCTGCAACAGGAAAGGGCTAAGCCACAGTCTAACTACTGCCTTCATTTTGTTCAGAAGTCAGTTCATACAGAGAATTTCACAATGAATACCAGTAAATAAAGGTGCCAGGGCCTTAACTGTAAGGTCATTATAGTCCATAGACCTAAGGCTATATCTTGCTTTTTTTTTTTTGAAGAAAATGGTTTTCATACATCATGCAAGTATAATCTCAGGGGACATAAAGTAATAGAGTAAGTCAAACCCTCCTAGTTTAAGGAGTAGCAGCTATTCAAAGAAACAGCAGTACTGACACTATTAGGGAATTTAGTTCATCAACAATTGCAAACCATACACTCAAAAGTAAACATGAAATAATCTACTGAGCTGGGTTTATTCCATTAAAAAACATACACGTGTACATTTGCATATGAACACAAACTTCAGTTCCCCCCCCCATCTTCCTCACCATAGGCAAACCAATTATAAGGCATGGTGGGAGAGAATATAGGTTCATCTGGGTTTTCTTTTCTTTTTTATAGATCCCACACCTACATCTTTCATTTTTCGTGGAAAGTGTGGATAATGACAAATCCCTAGAGCTTTGCATTCAGTCTTCTTAATCCAGCTACGAGGAACAGTTGGATGCTGGCTGTGCTTTTAGGCCATTGCCCAAGCACACTACGCAGCAAACGCTTTGGTACCTCACCACTCCTGAGAGTTTGTGCTCTCAGGATGACCATCCCCTGGTTCTTTCAAGTGACCACTAGGAATCCAAAGAAGTACGTTTCATAAATTCTACCCGAGCTCCAGATAAAGGAAATTGCTTTATTCTTTACATTGAGATATTGAGCATACAGACACCACCACCCAGTTCTGTGCAGATGACTTCTTTTGGAACATTTTCTGCTCTAAGCTTCTGGCAAGATAAACCGTAACAAAATCATTTCTTCCAATGATTCTTTCCTTAATAAGAAACTTAGCTATTGTGAGCTTCTAAAGTGGCCCACATCTCTGGAAGCTGTTCAAAATTTTTCCACTTTGTGCACTCACTAATGGATTTTCAAAATGATTATGTACACCGAAAATATATTCAGACATATGTTTTCTGAATGACGAAGGCTTGCCATTGGTTGGATAACCAGGAAGTGGCTTAGTGCCACTTAATACTTAGCTCCCTACTCCCCCTTTTCCTCCTTTAAAGGAAAACATCAAGTATCCACTCTTCATGAAAACCCATCATAGCTACATTTACTGAACTCTTAGTTCATTTACAATCTACTTCAAATGCACTAGGTTGTTTAATTCTGACAAAAACCTTATACAAAACTAAGGCAGTCATTGCGTTATTATATTCTAGTAATACAGCAGGTTTTCTTTCCTCACTATAAAACACAAAACCGACAAGCTTACTGAGGTAAGATTCTAAAAAAGAGTCTAACACACGACACATAAAAGGCCTGCCAATCACATTCACATAAACCAGACAAAAACCACCTCTGAATCAAATTGACTTGGCACAGCCCTCGCCATGTTCTACAAAATGTTCAGACCTGTTCTAGGATACCAATGGCTAGACTGCGGGTAGGGACACAGGGAGACCTTAACTCAAGAGCTGAACTTATTTGTGATCTGTTACTTACTGTGTAACCTTGGGCGAGTTACTTACCCTCTCTGAGACTGTTTCTTTGTCTGTTACATGCAGGTAACATCTACCCTACAGTTGTTGGGGTAAATGAGGTACTGTACCATGCACAGGCTTTAGCAACTGCAGAATACAAATGTTAAGTTGTCATTACCACTACAGCAAGTATCTGGGGGTGCCTGCACCCACAGAAGAGAGGGGAGCCCCAACTACATGGAAGGAAGAAGACTCAGAAGCCAGCCTTTTCTCCACAAAAGCTGGGCAGGGAGAACATAACTCTATCCTCTTAATCTACACCAATGGGCCTTGCACATCTGGTCCACTGAACATCTCCCAAGGGAATTACCCTATTGAGAAGGAATAGATCATTAATATAACTAGTCACACCTGGGCCATAGATGTGGCCATTCCTCCTCGTGTTACATTTTGCAGGGCCCCTGATCTATGGAGAAGGTTCAATAGATTATCTGTTGAGTTCTTGAACTGAAAACAGGAAGGGGCCAGGCAGTGGTGGCGCACGCCTTTAATCCCAGCACTCAGGAGGCAGAGGCAGGCAGAGCTTTTTAAGTTCAAGGCCAGCATGGTCTACAGAGTGAGTTCTAAGATAGCCAGGGCTACACAGAGAAACCCTGTCTTGAGAAAGAGAGACAGAGACAGAGACAAACAGAGAGAGAGAGAGAGAGAGAGAGAGACAGAGACAGAGACAGAGACAGAGACAGAGAGAGACAAAGAAAGGCAGGCAAAAGAAGAAAAGGAAAGGCCATAACTGTGATGCTAGCTCTGACAGTTAAAACACATAAGATAAGAGCATGTTTACCCTCTCTCTGTATGAGTAAATGTGCTAATCTTCAGGCACACACACCATCATGCTTTCTCATTTATCTCACCAATGTAAGCTATTCACTAAAAATAGGTTGGGCAAAAATTTTAAGGTTATAAGAAATACATCACCAATATCCCAGCAGGGGTTTAGAATACAGAATTCCATTCGTATCATCTTGATTAAATATGAAGACAGGATTTCCTTCACCCCAGAAAATGTAACTGAGTTCAAGTTGTCTACCCAACTCCACTTACTTACTTACAACCTCCACCTCCACTGGCCACTGCTGACTCCTGAATATACATACTGCCACATGTCACAGCGGAGCCTGTTGGCATTTCTGCACAAATTCAATGAATACCCATTTTCTTTATGACTGTATTGAATAATTTAATTAAATAGTGCATAAGCTGAAAAGTTTCTATGAAAGCTAAATAGCTTGAAAAGCCAATAAATGAACATCAGGGAAATAAAAAATCCCCTGTCAGATGAGAGTTTATCTAAACTGGAGTAGAACTGAAAGCAAATTAAAAATCCAGCACATTGTTTCCAACCCTTTAGCCCCACTCCCACCCCTTTAAAGGAAACCCAGAGTGGCAACCATGCAATAGGACACAGGCAGAGCCAGTGAGCTAACCCTCAAGTCCTAGAGCTCTAAACCAAGCTCTCTACAATTCAGCATGTGCTCAAATGCTTAAAAATCCAACAGTTAAGGGGGATAGGTAGTATTTGTTACTGCCCCCCAACTGCACATGCTATTTCTGATTATTGGGCAGCTTTTCAACTACTATCGGAGAGACTATTTCTATGTTAATAAGCAGGTTGTTTCAAATGTATAATAAACATAAATGCTACAGTGGAGACCATTAGGGCCACAGAAACTCGAAAGCCAGCAATGAATTACTCCTGAAATAAAGACAGGCTGGGGTGGAGGGGAACCTAGGCAAAGATCTTCTTAAGAGCTGCCTCTGAACCTTCACAGGTTCCTCTTCTGACCTAAACAAATAAAAAACGGACACAGAGCTATTAAGTAACCTGTCCTAGATCAGCCATAAGCCAGGTTTTGACTCTGAGCCACCTATTCCTTTCTTTTGTCACTTGACTGACTGCTGATATTAGTGCCTTGCATAAGAGTGGATAAAACCAGGAAGCCATAAGATAGCCACGGGCCCTAAAAGGCCCACTGATTCTGAATATCGTGTACAGGTGCATGAAAGACAATGCATGAAAATAGTCATTAGGGCCATCTCTGAATGACATCGTCACAGATGTGCTAGGTGAGCTTTGCAAACTCCTGCAATAAGAAGCCATTACTTCTGAGATCTAAAAAGAAAAGGCCACATAGCACATTCTTACCTGCACAGCCATCTCTTATTTTTTTTTTACAAAGATCTGATTGGAGGACATCTGGTCAATGGTTTTCTTTTGTTCGGGAACCATTACAACATCAAAGGTTGGGCAGCATTTATAGCCACTCTATCCATTTCTCTTCTTAGATGTATAAACTGATTATCTGACCTTCCCTTGCAAGAGTTACCCGTCATTTTAAAGCCACCATACAGAATGAAAAGACAAGTAATCATAACATACAAGTATTAAACAGTTTCCGACAAGAAATGAAAAAAAAACAAGCTGTCAATGCAAATTGAGCTACTATGTCATTACCTTTTCTGTAAACAAGTCTGCTGACAACAACAACAGTTATTACACTATCATGCCTCCTAAATGGGTCTGGAGTGAAGTCAGTAGGATCTACAGCGTTAGGAATGACGGACACTATTTCAGGATTCAGTGCTGCTCTGAGTACAGTGTTCTCCTTACTAGTGTAAGAGACACAAATGATGTGGTTTGTGTCACAAAGAGACACAGTTAGAAGCTTGTTTGTAAGCACCGAGCTGACATCAGCAAATCCGAAAAGGGAATGGTCTGTGAAGACTGTCTGAAGCCCCATTGTCTTGGCGTGGAAGAGAGCATCATGGGCCATGGCAGAGAAAGAACTGTGGGAATGGATTATCGTAATTCTCTCCCGAACAAATATGTACCTGAGCAATGGCAGACTGTGAAAGAGAGTCGTGGCTGTAGATTGGTTGTACATGACTCTCAGAGGCAAATAGTAAACTTTGAGGCCATTGGTGAGGTAACGGACGCCCTTTCGATTTCCATAAGCATGGGTGACAGTTATGACCTTGTGCCCTCTCTCAATGAGGCACTGAGAGAGCTGGTAAATGTGGCTTTCCACGCCTCCCATGTTTGGGTAGAAAAAGTCTGACACCATGCATATATTATGGGTGCAGGTCCTATCGTCGGAAAGGTTTCCAGAGCTACCCGGGGAAGGCGACACTGAAGGAGGCTGGCCTTGCCCACCTCCTCTTCTATTGGCCATGCTGAGGTGGTCCAAGCATCAGTTCTCAGAGCAAGCCAGTTAAGAAATGTGTCTTCTGTCACCTGAAAGAGAAAAGCAGGACATCAGCTCAAAACTGCATCTCCTTTCATACCTCAAATCCTGTTAGAAATAGTTTTAATGTTAAGGCATATTTTTAAAGTTTTTCACTTAGAAATAAAAGCAAAGCACACTATAAACGTATTCATTTGAGAACATCTACTTGCTTAGCAGGGTGATGCCATAGGACAAAAGAACTGAGATTCTGCAATGTGTTAACTGAGCTGGGAAACTGGTCCACTTTTAAACGTTGTGTCACAGTGCATAATGGTTTGCTACAAAACCAATTCTTTCAAAAAATTAAACATCCATTTCCCTGCTTCTCTTATCACTCTTATCAGCTTATTAAGCTTTCTTACCTATTAAATCACTATCTATCCAACACTACACAGACTAAGAGTTTTCTATATGTGGCCATAGTCTAGTTGACAGACCTATACAAGGTATCAATTATATAGTGTAAATGCAAAGCCAAAAGCTTAAAGAAGTTAGAACACAATGTGCCAGGCTATTAGCGACCATACCTTCCCACATACTTTTAAAGCCAAGTTTTAGCTTATAGCTCATGCTGACCTTGAATTCAATATTCCTGGCCTCAGTCTCCTGAGGGCTGGGATTACAGGTGTGCACCACTGCACCTAGGAATCTCCCTTGCACTGGGACCATGTAAGCCACAGGACATGGTAAAAGGGACATGCAGATCTTTGACCTCAGCCTATGAAAGGTTCGATGGCTTTTACTTCTGGAGTTATCATACAGCTACTAGGTTAGAAGGACATGGGGGAGACAATGAGAGGAAAAGGGCTTACAAGCTACATGGAGAGATAGGGACCCAGCCACCTCTACATTCTTACCTGCGCCCAATTTCTAGCCAGACCTCTAGCTAAATGCAGCCTTCTACAGAAACCCCTGAAAAGACTCATAAAAGTACCACTAGCTAAGTCTAGCAGATTCCAGAGTCATGAAAAATAGCAAAAAGGCTGTTTTATAGCACTGCCTTTTGTTCTGGGTTGTGAAGCAGAAAAGGATACTAAAACAGGCTAGGATGTGAATCTAAGTATACTGGCACATTGTCTATTTTTACGAACAAATTTTTACAGGAACCTGGCTTGCCCATTCACTTATATTCTGAATGGCTACTTCTGTGGCTTTGAAAGAAATCAGATGACCCACAGAGCCTAAAATATTTACCATCTGGTTCTTCACAGAAAATGTGCTGATTAGGGCTGCACAGCTTAGCTAGTGACCCAGTACATCCCATAAGGCTCTGCTGGTATTATCTCTGTGGTTTCCTTTAAAATGTACCTGGAACTAGAGCTTTCTTTTTAAGAACACCCTCTTCAAGTGTTCCCTAGAGCTCATGCTGAAGACAATCTGGCTTCTCCTTCCTTATTCAAGGATAGCTATGCTTAAACTGCTCCCTTCTCTTTTCAGAACCCTTCTTTTAATTATGGAAGCCTTTCCCCTGAGCACCCTTTCAGTGTAGACCCTGAAAGGAAATGGAACAGGACACAGGCTTTACATGTGGGCTCTTTCCTACATCTAAGGCTAAGAAAAGTTCCCTTTAGGAGTTCCCTAAAGTGATGCTCATATGAAGTGCTCATTCAATACTCTGTTCTATAGATGCTTAGACTTTTAATGCCACAGCTTTAGAGATCTGGCAAAAATCCGCCTTAGTTGAGATCTACAAGTCTACAAAGAACTCAATGGAGGATTACTATCCTAACTCTCTGAGTTTCAGCTCTCACCTGCAACTACATGTGTCCATTTTCTCCCACAAATTCACCTACATTTAAAATCGTCTCAGAAATTCAGAGGGAGGAGGCAGGAAAGAAAGGAGCACGTGCTTGGGAGACAGAGAATTGAGGGTTCTAGGGCAGGGTAAGACAGCTACATGGGGGCACCCGGACACATAAACTGGAAAAAAAGAGGAGGGAAGACCAAATTTACAACCAGTAAGTAAACAAATAATGGAAGCAAGAAAATATGAAGTTTGCAAAAGGGGAAAGCAAAGCCTCAAGTGGCTAATGCTGTGCTACTGTCATGTGTCATCTAAACCTGGTCCTTTAGTCCTATCCCGTTTTAAGAAGTGAATGATAAGAACAGAAATAATGAACCAAATGAAAGTATGTGAAAATACTCACTGAATCTTGGCTTCTATAAGTGAATAGAGGCTGTAAAATCTGGTCAATTCTCTCTCCAGCCCTACATGCTAAGCGATCTGTACAACTTCCCTACCCAAGCCATGTAAATGACAAAGTCAAGAAGTCCTCAAAATTCTCAATCGTGCCCAGGGAACTCCCTTATTAGTAGAAGCTTCTGAGGATCCTTAGAGGGGGCTCGGACAGGGCTGAGAAATCAAGAGAAGTATACTTTAATCCAGTCCCAAGGCAGTGCACACGCACTCCCTGAGAGGCAGCTCGGGTGTACTAGAGCCAAAGAGGATCAGCCCGGGTCCACCAGCCAGCACCCCAGGATGAGACAAGATCCGGCCAGACCCAAAGGGACTCGGAAAAACGTCCTAAGATTCCAGTCACTCGCTCTACTAAACTCAGTCTAAGAACCAGTTCCAACCCTCAAGGCACCCTCAATCCCCATTTGATTACGGAGACCCACGGACCCGACTTCCGGGCCTCAGATAGAGTAGGCTTCACCTCCTCCACAGCCTGCCACGGTCCTGTGAGAACGGCACAACCCCATCCAGAGAGACCGAGAACGTTAGAAAGGACAGCCAAGACGCGTACTTACCCTCCAGTCCCATGGCCGCCACTGTCCGGACCTCCCGCGGCAGTTAACAGAATCCCGCCCCGCTGCTCCAAAGCACCAATCAGAAGCGTCCGCGATCCGAGCGCCGCGCCCCCATGATAACCAATCACACAGAGGTTCTGAATTACGTAGAAGAGAGACGCCCAGTCGGGCCCAAGTCTCTAGCGCGGGATTGTAGCGTCAGCGAGCGCAGGAGCACGTCTCCTAAGAGCTGCGGAAGGTCCCGGGCGTAAGTGCCCTGGTTGCTTAGTTACTGCGTCTCTTTTCAGGAAGCCCGGTCTCTCCCCGCCTCCTTCCGGTTAGAGAGACCAGGCGGGGCCGGGCCGGGCCGGGGGCTGGGGGGAGGAGCGGGAATGCGGGGAGGGCGGGGATAAGAGGAAGGGCAGGGTAGGGGGCGGGGAAATCAAGGCCAGGGCGTTTCTAGTCAGTATGGTACCACAGCCAAACCAACCACATCCATTCTTGTTATTCTGGCAGGATTGCTAAATGTGATGCATAAAAGTACAAAAATAAAGAAAAATCACAGCAAGTCAAAACTAAACTCTGAACTTTGAATCTTAGATCTACATATCTGTGCGTGTCCTAAAGACTGAGGACTTTCCTTTTAAAAGTTCAGATTTTGTTTTTGTCTTACAACTCTATGGGGGGGGGGGGGTGTCAGGGAATCTTAGGTATAACCTGAAACGCTCCCGCTCAAGCTGCTGCAGTCCTCAGCCAAAACTGTCTTGCGGTCTGGAGCCAGATTGTGCTTGGCCAAGAAGACAGAATCTCTCGATTGTTGTAATAGTCACCTGCTCTTTATAGTTGGTACCTGCAGATTCCCCAGCATGGCCATTCCTGCATTTTCTAGAATAAATTGTTTTCTAAGCAACAACACCATCACCATGACTGGCATCCACTTGAAGCTTGTGGTAAAGTTAAGGGTATTTTCTAAAACAAAACAAAAAGTTGTGCCAGGTGTGGTGGCGCACGCCTTTAATCCCAGCACTTGGGAGGCAGAGGCAGGCAGATTTTTGAGTTCGAGGCCAGCCTGGTCTACAGAATGAGTTCCAGGGCAGCCAGGGCTACACAGAGAACCTGTCTGGAAAAACAAAACAAAACAAAAAAGTTGTAGCAGATTTGAACTGTAGTATTCTGCCTGAACGACCACAAAGCATGCCTTCAAAGACTCTCAACCAGTGTGTCAGGACCCCTTTGAGGTATCCTGTATAGGAGGTATTTACATGACGATTCATAATAGTAGCAAAATTACAGTTATGAAGTAGCAAAGAAAATAATTTTATGGTTGTGGGTCATCACACCACAGCATTAGGAAGGTTAAGAAACACTGCTTTAGAGAACGTTCTTGGAAGCCACTAGAATTTGACTAAAATATTGCTGTGCTGGATATTCTGATGATAAGGTATGAAGGCAGCCAATGCCAGTTGTACTATCAAATAGTCTAAAAAGAAAAGATGTCAAATAAAGTAGTCAGCATCTTCCCTTGAAATTTAGTTCTTTGCAAATTCATATGTAAATAAGCTTCCTTGGATAATTTTAGAGTGGGAGGCACCTCACACATGTAGTGAAAGCTGGCTGGCTATCTATATGCAAAGTACACAAAGAGAAAACTTGGCAAGAGTACTATTTCCAAACCAAAATGAAACTGAAGCATATGGAACTGTCTATGAGAAAAGGAATTGCTAAGGGAAATATGTGGGAAAAGGCTGGGAGCTTCAGAGAAAAAAGTATTTCTATCTACCAACATTTATGAAACAAGAAGTAGGGGGTGTCCATAAAAGTTGAGAACAAGATCCTTTCAAGAAAAAAAAAGTGAATAAAGATACAGAGGCAGATGCTGACTGTTCAAAAGATATTTTTGTGCAATTATACAAGAAAGAGGTAGGGAAGAGATTTAGCCAGAATACTGGCATTGTCAGTAAGAGTTAGAGCAAACTGGTCGAATGCTTAAGAAAAATTGCTGAAGAAAATGTACTTGATGCTGACCCAGATTTCCAGCAAAGATGACATTTTTCAATCATTATTTTGTGACACTCTTCCTTGTTCTGCTTCAAATCGAAAATTTCAGATATAATATAAATGAGAGAGGTAGAACCAAAGAGACGCAGAATCAAAATTGCAAATTGTTAATCAAGATGAAAAGCTACCTAGGCCCTAGACAAATCTCGAGTGGAAGTAAAACATGGACCAGGGATTAGCTCCTACGGAATAATAAATACTGGCAGAATCCATGTGTGGCTAGGGACAGGAACTAGCTTTGTGAGAAATTTTTACATTGGTGGCCTTCAATAAATGACCCATCAACTGATAACCTGTATTTAATCCCTCCCACATTGAGTCTGGGGCTTGACCATGTGGCTTGCTTCACTAATGATACCCTGAGCAAACGAGATGCAGCAAATGCTTCGTAAATGTTTATGCACTGGGCCATGCCCTGTTGTAGCCTTTCCTCTTAAGAGCTTATGGTTATTTGTGTGAAGAAGCCTAGGCAGGATGTTAAATGAGAACAGCCACATGGAGAAAGACTTGGAAGAATGAGACTCATGTTGGCCATTCCATCTTACCTTGAGTTCTACTTTAATTGAATGGCTTCCTGCGCTGTGTGGAACAATATAACCGTGTAGCCAATCCTGGTCAACCAACAGAATCAGGAATAATAATAATAATAATAATAATAATAATAATAATAATAATCACCACCACCACCATAATCATCATCTCGAGAGTCATTTTTGACTGAAGATACAAAGTTTCAATGAAGTTTGTTACACAGCACACAGCAACAGATAACTTGCCTGATACTCACCCCCCACACACACACTTGATAATGGATATGAAAAACTTCATTGCAGCAGTTGATGCCTGTCGAGAGATAAACCCTTACTAACAGAATTGAGCTACTTACAAAGTCATCTTCAGTATGCCATTAACACTGCTTGTGTGGTCTATATCTCACAGACATACTCTCATGGAGGTGAGAATTTCTCTCAGAGAAATTCCAAAGTATTAGGATAGAGGTAATATTAAGAAAGACACACAGACATGTAGCAAGGGAAATTGAATCCACTCCAAGTGCAATTAAAATAATAGATAAATAGGAAAAAAACTCAAGATAAAAGTTTTTGAGAAAAGTATGTCAAAGCAAACACCAACTGGTAGTAAATAACCAATTAGAAAATGTGAACAAGTTATTAATTAAACACTTTTAAAACGTGGGGCTGGAGAGGGAAATAAGTCAGCAATGGCATGCCTAGCATGCCCAAGGAGTTGGCTTTGATCCCCAGTATCCTGGTAAAGTTGAAGCTGCGTACCATAAAAAAAAAAAGAAGTGAGTCAAAGCAATCCCTCCCTTAAGTTGCTGCTGTCCTTTGCTCACAGCAGTGAGAAATATAACAAATACAGAAAATTGGTACTTGAAAATGGAACCATTACTGTGGGGAATCTGACCAAAGGTGGTGCTTGCACCTTTGAAAAGCCCTAGAACACTGTAAGCTGAGCCTAAGAGACCATTCCAGTGGTAGTTTGGCAGATCAGAGAGTCCCAAGGCCCTGGAGGACTGGCTTGAAGGGTTTCAGAAGGGAAAAAAATCTTATCAAGAACTAATCTAGAGGGAATTCTAAGGCAGTACAGAAAGACAGGGAAACTTACAGGGAAATGAGAAGGGGAAGGAGCTGGAGTCTGCTTGGATCCTTCCACCATCTGAGCACCAAGAGTCCCAACACAGCCAGGTGTGCTGACACATACCTTTAGATCCCAGGACTCCGGAGGCGAAGGCAAAAAGGATGTAGATCTCTGTGAGTTGGAGGTTAGCCTACCTAGCAAATTCCAGGCCAGTCAGAACGACACATTGAGACTGTAACTGGCCTGGCAGAAATGAAAATATTTTGAAGAGACCCTTGTGTCTCTCAGTTGGACTATCAGACTGTTAAAGTAATGGGCCAAAAAAAAAAAAAAATGGAAATTTCCCCAGACATCTTAAGCTAGGAGAAACAAATAGAGTCAGCCATTGGGGTAAATTTTTCCCAGAAAGAGATTTCACGTTGTTCTAGCAAGTTTATCAGACCATCTTACAGGACAAGACTGGAATCCAGACTACGGTGAGTGAACAAAAACTGACTTAGACCAGGGCTGCTTAGATGTGCATATCCTGGGCCCTCTATTTAAACTTTGATTTCACCTCACAACCCAGAAGATGAAGACTGACCTGAGGGGTTTGCTAACCTCTTTGCCTCTCTTCCTTGATGTGGCCACATTGAATACATCTCCAGTTTTAACTTTCCACTTTGTTGCTGCTGTTTTTCATAATAGGGTTTCTTTCTGTGTAGCCCTGGCTGATCCAAAACTCACTTTGTAGACCAGGCCGCTTTTGAATTCACAGAGATCTTTTTGCCTGCCTCTTCCTCCCAAGTGCTGAGATTACAGACATGCACCAGCCTGCCCAGCTAATTTTCCACTTTTTATCTTGTCCTTTTAATTGGCATATTGAGGACAGGTGGCCAGACCTGACTTGTGTCTGGGTTATGACCTTCAAGTTTGATAGTAAGACCCTGTCTCAAAAAATAAAAGAGAATTGTAGCACAATTAACATCTGATGAGAAGATACTGACACAGAGATAATATTCCTTTCTTATATGGATATTATGTGTTAAAACAGCAAAAGAAAAAAATCAGGCTTAAAAACTACATGTATACCTTGAGGGAAGCCCTATTCATTTCCCTAGACATCTTCTGGGACTCTGAAGTAAGACTACTCATCTTGTTTACAGTAAAGATGAAGTTCTTCATTCCTGTCATCTACAGTTCACCTTGTCATTGTAACCCTGGCCCAGGCCATTTGGGAGCCACCCTGTGATCTTCCTTAGCAACCCTTTGAAATTCTTAGCTTCAAAACCACCCAAATCCTATATGTGACCTGTTAATAAAGACAATGGACAGCGAGTTTCTCAGAGAAACCCACACCCATGCTTTCGGGTGTGTCGTACATTCTTCTCACGCATTTCTGTCCTTCTTTTAACCCTACTGCTGAAAATCTATATTGAAATGGAAACTCCAGCTCTACCTCATGTAGTTTCACCTGGAAATTGTTTTGTTTCACAGCTAAGGAACCTGTTTGAACTGAGCCAAGAATTAGGGAAAACTCCTTAGGTTGCTTCCGGTGACAGCACAGAGATATATCTCTGTCATGATACCTAATGCAGGAAATTCATGTTATGTTTGCAATTTGACAAGGAGAGTTGGTACTTTACAGACAAGGGGATGCTGAGAAAGTAACTGTAATTGTTTAAGACATACATGGTATTAAAAAGAAACATTCTGCTCTTTGTTGGGACAACAGGAAAGACACCTGAGGGTAAAACACTACCCATGGAAGACTTCATCTTATGAAAACCCAAATTCATTTAAAAGGAGAGTCTAAAGTAGTGGTTCTCAATTTGTGGATCTTGACCCCTTGGGAAGTTGAAGGACCCTTTCACGGGAGTCACATATCAGAAAGCCTACATGTCAGATATTCACATTATGGTTCATAACAGTAGCAAAATTATAGATATGAAGTAGCAATAAAATAATTTTATGCTTGGTGATCACCACAATGTGAGGAACTGTATTAAAGGTCACAGCATTAGGAAGGCTGAGAACCACTGATCGACAGGGAGGATGCCATTAAAGAAGTTCCCTTGTCCATAACAAGCATCTAGGGAAGAGATTTCCCAGGGTCAGCACAGAGAGGCTACTGCAAACTGGGATCCAGGGGACCAGCCTCTATGTCAAGCTGGCAGCAGGACTTTGTAGCATCATCCACATGATGCTGATGTATGGACAGGAAAGATGCAGAGTGGGGTGGGGGTGGGGGGTCATGGAGGCTTAGTGCCAAGATTCCAGAAAGCCAACAAAGCTGACATACATGTCAAGGTATTCCCTGGGAAGAGGCTCTGAAGAGCACGTTTGTGAAGCTGGGAAAGAGAAGCTTAAGATGCAATGGAAACCCCAGGGTGTCAGTGATGGCCACAGGAAAAAGAGGTATACGTGGAGTAGAAGCAGCAAAGAAAAAGATGATATATGCTGGAGGTAGTACAGCTGGAGTGGCAAAACTGTCTAAGGCCTTTGGAGCCCATATGATTGATTCCCTCATAACCCCAGATACCCTTCATGGAGCTGTGGGATTCAGTGTTTGATCTGATGAGCTTTGGTCTTTCTTTGATTTGTTATGTTATTTCCTTCCTATGCCTCCAGTTCCTCCTTTCTGGAATGGAAACATTTACTGCATGCCACTATATAGGAAGTATGCAATTTGTTTTTGATTTCGTAGAGGTTCACAGTTAAGATATTGCTTCAATCTCAAAAGAAACTCTGTAGCTTACACTTTTGGATAGTGCTGGAAGTGAATGTTTTTATTATTGTTGTTGTTGTTTGTTTGTTGTTTATTTTTGAAAAAAGTATAATTACATCATATTCCTTTTCTTCTCCCCAGTCTCTCACAGCACCACCCTCAAATGTTTGGCCTCTCATCTTTTTCTATATCTATATCGATATCAATGTTGATATCGATCTACCTACCTATTATGTATCTATCTGTCTATCTATCTATATGTATCTACCTATCATCTAGCTAGCTAGCTACCTGCCTACTTATTTTCTATTTATCTATGTATCTATGTATGTATGTATGTATGTATGTATGTATGTATGTATCTATCTATCTATCTATCTATCTATCTATCTACCTATATCCCTAAATATATAACTCCATCCTGTTTATATAATGTTTCTTGAATGTATTTGGTTTCGGGGCTGACCACTTGGTATTAGCCAATTGGAGGGCTCTTCCCAGAGGATGGCTCTCTTCTACTGCTCTCAGCATTTCTTAGTTACTTGTAGTTCTTTGTCTCAGACTGAGGTTTTATTAGCTTTAGCCCTTTCACCTTAGCATGTCTGTAGTTGTGCTCCTTATTCAGGTTTTGTTTGGGCAGTTATGTTATTGAGATTGCATGCCTGAAGCTTCCCTGACATTTCTAGGAGACAAAGTCTCACAGAAGACAGCCTATTCCTCTGGCTCCTACGGTCTTTTTGTCCTCTCTTCAACAGTGATCCCTGAGCCTTGGGTACAGGAGTTGTGTTGTAGATGGACCATTTGGGGCTGAGCACCACACGGTCACTTGCCTCTGCCTTGTTATTGGTTATGGTTTTCTGTAATGGTCTCTGTCTTTTGCAAAGAGGCATTTCTTTGAAAAGTTGAGGGCTGAGAGCTCCACTTATCTGTGGGTATAAGAATATATATTTAGAATACTGTTAGGAATTATACTAGTTTAGTAAAGTGGAAGTTGTAGGCTATCTTACAAGGTCTATGGTCTCACCAGACAACTACTCAGAGCTAGCTTGGTTAGGTTTCCACTAGCAGATATGATTTCCCTTCTGTTGCTTGGTGCTTAAGTCCAGTTAAAGAACTGTTGGTTATTGCCAAGATACAAGGTGACAACTGCACCCTTAGTGTTATTATAGCATCCTGGTTACTGTTGTAATTCCTAAGTGCCGTAGCTAGGTAGGACTATTGGTTGTTTTCCTCCTTTGGAAGCTCTTAGAGTTCCTTCTGGTGTCATCAAAGCTAGTCTTCAGGGAAGAGGCTTTCAGGTCAGACCCAGGTCAGGTCTTCTGAGCCCTGTGTCTGAAGTACATGGTGTCTTTTACAATGGGAACTTAACATTCGCTTCATGGGGTGGGGACAACAAAGGACAATAACAATAGCCTCTAGTATTTGGGGAGTATCTTTGACAACCCTGACCAACACTGCAAAAGAGGGTTTCTCACTCCTGGTGTTGGGGTTCCATTTTCCCCACATCACCTCTGTAATGAAACTGTTTAAGACTATGGGCTTTGCAGTTGAATTCAATGCACTTTGGATCATGAGATGGCCATGAGCACATAAGGACAAGGAGCAGAAGGTTATTACTTAAAAGTGACATGTCTGGGTGTCAAGTTGGCAAGAAGTGGACTTGTGATGGTTAATAATTATTGTCAACTTGACAGCGTCTAGAATCATCCAGGGGAGAAAAGTCCAAGCATGTCTATGAAGGAGTTTCTAAATTTATTTAACTAAGGTAGGAAGAGTCAGTCTGACAGTTGGCAGTACCATCCCAGGATGTATTTATGTGCCCCAAGTGCATTCAGTGCCTGTAGAGGCCAGAAGATGGAGTCAGCCCCCTTGGAACTAGAGTTGTAGATGCAAGTACTTTTAACCACTGAAGCATCTCCTGCCCCAGAATCTTTGTATCTTTGTTTTTTGTTGTTTTATAATTTTCTCCTTCTACATCCTACATACTGAGTACTACCATTACTGTCCACTGTCCCTGTCCCTCATGCCATAAATCCACAAGTCTCTCTCTCTCTCTCTCTCTCTCTCTCTCTCTCTCTCTCTCTCTCTCTCTCTCTCACACACACACACACACACACACACACACATACAAAATTAGGTTTATTGATTTTGTTTTGTGATCTGCTGAAACTAACTAGGGCCATGTGTGTGACCATGGATTTGGAGCTAGCCTTGGAATCTGTTGTGTTCAGGATTAGATACACAACTAGAGACAGTGATTACCCCTCTCCCAGAATTTATTAATAACCAATGTAAGACCCGAAAAGCCTTACGTCTGGGATGTCCCACTCACAGAGACGGAGATCAATGTAAAAAGCAAGAGGTTTATTAATCCAGCATGCTGGGATCATTCTGAAATCGGGATAGAAGAGACCCCAAGTAGCTAAAGCACACACATTTTATACTTTTTTTTTTGGGGGGGGAGTTTATCATTGGTTAACCTTTAGCAACATTAAGGGGCAGACTTAAGGACCAGAGACATTGTGAGGCCTTTTCTATACAATCAGAGGACTATCTCTTGACACACTTTGCAGTGAGGCAAATTATGGGAAAAGAACACATGTACTTAACTTTTTACAACCGTGGTCATTTTGAGCTACCACAAATCTTACACCAACAGTTCAGAGATAAAGGATATGGTCCTATGAGTCCCCACCCCTTCCTTGACTGATTGTCAATATGGTCTTGCACTGTCTCAGTGCAGTAACTACAGTTCTGTGAGTTAATGATTGAAATGGTTATACCAAGTCTGGAGAATGTCATTTTGCAACCCTTAACCCTATCTTCTAGCTCTTATGTGCTTCCTGACCCTTGTGTTCAATGTTCTCTGGGCTTTAGAGGGGATGGTATAAGTGAGTTATTTAGGGACAGGCCTACATCTCTTGTTCTATGCCTCTTGGATGCCACAAGTATGGAGATTTTCATTTTATTTTATTTTAGATTCAACAGAGAAAGTAGGCAGAGGGAAGAGTCCAGGCTGAACATGGCTGGCAGACTAAACCAGACCAAGAGAGGAGAGAGGAAGGAGAGAGCAAGAGAGGAGCTGCCTGCCAAGGAGACCTACATAGCCAAAATGGCTGAGTTACATAGGGATCAGGCTAGGGGAAGAAGAGCAGAAGCCCAGTTCTTGGAAAGAAGAGATTTGGGGGGTGGGGATAGGGTGAGATGTATAGGTAGGAATCATAAGTACTGAGTGACACTTGTCCTTGGTTTGAGACCTAACATTCCTGCCCCTTGTTGATGATAAGGGGTGAAGTAATATCTTCTATAACTACTTTCTGCTGAAAATTGGGGCATCAGTGTCAGGGCCCAGGAAGCCTGGAATGCCCGAAAAGAAGCTGAGAAGGGAGGAAGTCAGGAACGAGACAGAAACATCTGATGTTTTGCTCAATGCTCAGGTTCTGTGGGTCTCTCGGGGGCTAGCCTTGAAGTAGTCTGGAATGATGCTTCAAATAAGGCTAGCACTGGTAAGTGGTGGTAAGAGGCCTTGGGGAAATTCTGTCAGAAGCATCTGCTTCACCAACCATCAGCTAACTTTGTTAATTCTTTCCTGAAAGAACCTGATGAAGAGACAGTGGGCAATCATTATTACAAGAAATAGGGAAATCAGTGGGCCAAAGAAGTGTAAGAGCCAGGAGCCCAATGATGACCAAAATAAGAGTCCTGCAAGAGGCCATTCCTGGACATTATGCAGTACTTTCCAGCTCATGTAAGTCTTTAATCCTTTCTTCCACCTTCCTAGAATAATTTGCATAGTAATGGCATTCTTCTTTAAAGAAGAGGCAAGAGCCTCCCCTTCTATGGTTAGCAAGCTGAGGGTCCTTTGATTTTGTAGGACCACTGAGGCCAGAGAAATGGGCTGGTTTTAGAGTGATTGTAGAGCCAGGATCTGCTGAGATGGATATAGACTGTGACCCATGTTTCTTGCAGCCAAACCTGTAGCAGCCACCGAGGCTGGCAGCCTAATTCCAATTATGCCTAAGAGGGCTATGGTTAGTTAGACCCTATGTAAGACTTGAAGGAGAGTATATAGTTCTCCTTCCATGTGTAGAGTGAGCTGAGGAAGTAACAGAGTAGAGAAACAGGGACCATAAGCATGTTTTTCCTTAGTTTCATTGCATTGCATACTTACTATACTTACAGAATGACAGTAATCCCAGCTTGTTGGACACAGCCCATTCAGGATAGGTGATGTCTTTTGCTTGGGGGGGAAGGCAGTAGGGATTCAAAAAACACTCTCATTCTTTCTATTTATTGCTAGTTGATACTTGACAAAATAGAGACTACTTTACAGTGCATATTGACTGAATGTTTCTGAAAGGGACCATGAAGCACACATTTGAAACACTATGGATTATCAGTTGCTATTATAATTAACCAATTCTGTTCATATAAAACCAAAAGCAGCTAGAGGCCATACAACAGCAAATAAGCATATAATGATATAATGTGTTCAAACAGAACATCACCTACAAGTGGATTCCAAAACTGGATGTAGGTTTTTTCTTACAAATCTCTGTTTTAGAACAAATAGCATCAGTGATAAAGTAACCACAGGCTGGTTGTTTATTAAATTATTACAAAAATCAAATATTAGAATATTTGGGGATACTTGTCATGTGGTAAATATTTTGAGAACTGATCCTCCACAAAGCTCTTATCAAGAGTTGTGACATTGAAATAATCCAGGGTTTCCTGTCTTCTAGCCCACTCTGAGCAGCATGAGTTGTGTAGTGACTCTTGACATTAGTTTTAGAGAATTTTTCTTCACTGTCATAAGATTGGTGAAATGATTTGTTGTTTATTACATAATTCTTTACTAAGAGTTTACTTATGCAAGGGTTTGTTTTCATACAAAATGCCAGTTCTGTTAAATTCACATTTTTTTTTACTGTACTGTGAAATGTTGCAAGTGCTTTAAAGTGAACTGTTTCTGCCACCCCCTCATACGGAGTGTGTCAGTCAGTATTTCAATGCTTATCATTATGCTGCCCAGTTGTTATCTGTCTCTAAAGAGCTTGCCACCACATTGTTTTGGTCATGGATTTATGACCTGTGCTATGGCACTTCTCTGGCCCCGTGGCTTACATAATCAGGGATGTTGTGTGTTGCTGTCATTTGCAGCTCGCTTTATGCTCTTGGAGATCCCTCTACCATATTTTAATTTTTCTGACAAGTTGAGCATTTTCAGATAATGTTCAAAGGCTATTGGTATGACAAATATTCCTGTACTATAACTAATGAACTCAAATGAAACAATACACCAAGCAATTCTACCTTATGACCATTAACCTTAATCATGAACTTGATGGATCTGGAATCATCTGGGCATGTACGAAAGGGTGTTTTCAGAGAGGTTTCCTAGAGTCAGAGAGACCAACTCCAAATGCTGGCAGCACCATCCCGTAGGCTCAGCTCATGAACTGAATTAACAGGAGTAAAGAAGCTGAGCACCGCATGCATCCCTCTTTGCTTCCCAACTGCAGGCTTGATGCTACCTCACGCTCCTGCTCATGATCAGGAGCCTCATGCTCCTGCCACCATGACTTCTCTGCCATACTGGACTGGATCCTGAAAGTATGAGTCAAAATATGCCTTGTGTTAATCCCACCAGGCAAAAAGAAGGGCACTACCACCATTTTCAGCCACATTTGAAGCAAGTTTGATTTTTATCGGGGGTGCACCGGAGAGCTGGCCAGTGACTGTGTCCTCTGTTCGGTTAAAGAGAACAGGCCTGAGTCCATTTTCTTAGGACCCTTTTAAGAACTAAAATCATCAGTAGTTGCAAAGCAGGTTTTCTGAACACGATGGAGTGCTAAGGAGGTACATGAAAATCTCAAAAGAAAAAAAAGTGAACAAACAGATTTTTTAAAATCCCACAGATGTCACCATGTGATTCGGAAGGATTAGGGAGGGTTTGGGTGTGCCCCCAAAACATGTAAGGTCATGGTTAGGTCGTGTCAGGTTCCAGGAAACAGAAACAGAAACTTATTTTTAACAATACAGTATAATGGCTTCTGCATTCAAAATGGAGCCAGGCAGGTCCCTCATTTTCTCCCGTATTTGCCCTGAAAGGCATTTTATTTTTGGTCACAGGAATGACAAAAAAAATGGCTAGAACAAACCGTCCAGGAGGACAAGTTCCATCCTGACGAGCCATGGCGAAGCAAGAGCTCATCCTTAAACTTTGTGTCCTTGTTCCTCATGGGTGACTTGACCTCTCTCTTTCTAGCCTGTCAGGAGTGAGCTGACGGCTGGAGAGATGGCTCCATGGTTAAGAGCATTTCTTTTTGCAGTGGACCTGGGTTCAGTTTCTAGTCCCTACATGGCAGTTAACAACTGTCTCTAACTCCAATTCCAGGAGACCCAACACCTTCTTCTGTCCTCTTTGGGCACCAGGCATATATGAAGTACACATGCATACATACATACATACATATGTGCAGGTAAAACACTCATAAAGTAAGATCTGAAAACCCATTTTAGAAAAATGAATGAGCACAGTAATTGACTCACTCATCAGGGGAGCTTCACCAAATACCCTGGAGGGGTGTGGAGCAGGAGGAAGTAAATGCAATGCCAAGGTAGGGGACAGAACGCCAAGTGCTCTTACCAAGCCTACCTGCTTGAGAGCCCTCTCAGAGATTTGATTTAAAAAAAAATAACACTATGGGGAGCCGCATCAGCACTGAGGTCACAGAGGGCGAGTACAAGCATGCAGCACGAGGGGAGTGCCTGGGCCCCTAGCAGGAAGTGTCAAGAGCAAGGACAGTAACAGCAGAGTGGGACTACTTCTGAAATCCAGGGGAAAACCTAGGTAAACATCTGGATCCCTTGCTTTCAGCTACTGTTAATCCCAATGGGCAAGATAAGACCACTACCCCATTTTTTGAGCCAAATTCGAAGCAAAGCATTATTCAGTGTTGGAAAGGACAGTGGACACTGGCCAGGTCCATACCTGGCATTCCCAGAGAACGGTGCCGAATCACGTTCATCAGGTATTATAAAGGTAGACCCCACAAGGCTATGTATTTCCCACCTTGGTCCAGTCAAGGGAGAGCATACATCCCGACATACTTCCTCTCTCCCTCCATACCTGCCACCTTTGTGTGATTCAACCACATCCTGTGCAGCTGGGGCAACCTGGCTTATTTGCTGAGGGGAAAACCCTTGCTTTTAATCTTTCATGAATAGCCCCCACCCCCAACCCCTGCCCCCAGCATTTCAGGAAGCTGTCTGTCCTTGGGAAAGTGGGGTTTGCAGGTTAGAGGCATTTTGTTTGATAGATCCCCTAAGCACAGGGATTTCAATGTAACACACAGCTTGAGCCCTCACACTGCCTGTTTTCAGTTGACTGTAAAAATCATTAGTTTGGGAAGCCATACAGCCCAGTACGTTATTATTCCCCCACTTGCTCTGCTGTAGACGAAGCTCTGACCTGTGATGGGAACAGTTGCCTAGGGCACTTCTCAGGGATTTCTGTTCTACCATCCTAGTAGTTCCTTGGACCTGTGCAGATGTCAGAAGTGTGTAAACTTTTGATGCAGAGCATTTGTGTGAAAACTCCACCCTCAGATCCTGCGAACATCACGGATTTGATAAGACTGTCGTTTTGTGAGCAAGGGTCCCATAGAAAGCTCTAAAGATTAATTACATATTCATAGAGCATTGAATGTGTCCCCTCTGATCACCTTTCAGCTTACTTCTTTATTCCATAAATATCCCCAAGCCTCTCTCCTCTGGAAGACAGGTTTGGAATTTAAGTCTCAGGCTTCCACATTTCTCTGCCACTTTGTGACTACACTCTTTCTCTTTTTGCATCATTCATTGTTTGGAGATCAGCAGATGTTTTGTGGAACTGCTCCAACAACAGTCCCAAAGTTAGGCTAAGAAAAAAGGGTGGGGGGAGCAGAAATAAAGCCAAAAAGTATTGGAAGGCCCAATCTACAGGCTTCAAACAACTTAAACAAACAAAAGGAGAATGGAGGAACTGCTTAGCAAATTTAAAGAGGAAGGGCAGGGATTTAGGCCAGGATCCAACAATATCACCATGGGGTTATATTTTTTTTATCATTATCTTTTTCTTTGTGACTGTCCTACTCCAGGGTGGTCTGACCTTAGAAATTTGGGTCACATCCTCTGATCAGGAAATTCTCCAATCCTAAAAGGGTCATGGAAGTGTAGAAGGACAGATATAAACACAAGTATTTACACAATTCTGTGGTAACTACCATAATAGAATCTGTGTGGGGCTGTCCCCTGTCATATCTACACACAGTGCTGAGATCAATTTAAGTTATTTCATAAGTAATACTGCTATTTAATTCCCTCTAATGAGCCAAAATTTCAGTAAAATCTATGCCACAAATGAACTCTATGTACGGGCACTTCTTTTTTTAAAGATTTATTTATTTTATGTATATGAGTACACTGTAGCTGTACAGATGGTTGTGAGCCCTCACATGGTTGCTGGGAATTGAACTCCACTCACTGTAGCTGTCTTTAGATGCACCAGGAGAGGGCATCAGATCTCATTATGGGCGGTTGTGAGCCACCATGTGGTTGCTGGGATTTGAACTCAGGACCTTTAGAAGAGCTCCTTGCAGTCAGTGCTCTTACCCACTGAATCATCTCACCAGGCCCGGGCACTTCTTTGAATGGACAGAGAAGAAAAGGCCTTGTGGTCCCTTCAGGGCAGCTATGGACACAGAAGAATCCTGCTGCTATTTAAGTTGACATGCAGATGAGACTGGACAGTGAATACTCTTAGAAACACCTGAGGGCATATCATGTGAGTTCCTTTGTGATTGGGTTACCTCACGCAGGATGATATCCTCCAGATCCATCCATTTGCCTAAGAATTTCATAAATTTATTGTTTTTAATAGCTGAGTAGTACTCCATTGTGTAAATGTACCACATTTTCTGTATCCATTCCTCTGTTGAGGGGCATCTGGGTCCTTTCCAGCTTCCGGCTATTATAAATAAGGCTGCTATGAACAGTGGAGCATGAGTCCTTATTACATGTTGGAGCATCTTCTGAGTATATGCCCAGGAGAGGTATTGCTGGATCCTCTGGTAGTACTATGTCCAATTTTCTGAGGAAGTGGATATTATCCCAGAAACTTAAGCACACCCAAGATACAATTTGCAAAACACATGAAACTCAAAAGAAGGAAGACCAAAGTATGGATACTTCATTCCTCCTTAGAATGGGGAACAAAATACCTATGTAGGGAGTTACAGAGACAAAGTTTCGAGCTCAGACAGAAGAAAGGACCATGCAAAGACTGCCCCACCCAGGGATCCATCCCATAAACAGCCACCAAACCCAGACACTATTGCGTATGCCAGCAAGATTTTGCTGACAGGAACCTGATATAGCTGTCTCTTGTGAGGCTATGCCAGTGCTTGGCAAATACAGAAGTGGATGCTCACAGTCATCTATTGGCTGGAACACAGGGCCCCCAATGAAGGAGCTAGATAAAGTACCCAAGGAGATGAAGGGGTCTGCAACCCTATAGGTGGAACAAAGATATAAACTAACCAGTAACCCCTAGAGCTCGTGTCTCTAGCTGCATATGTAGCAGAAGGTGGCCTAGTCAGCCATCATTGGGAGAAGAGGCCCTTGGTCTTGTGAAGATTATATGCTCCAGTACAGGGGAATGCCAGGTCCACGAAGCAGGAGTGAGTGGGTTGGGGAGCAGGGTGGGGGGAGGGTATAGGGGACTTTTGGGATACCATTTGAAATGTAAATGAAGAAAATATCTAAAAGAAAAGAAAAGAAAAAGAAAAAGAAAAACAAAAACAAACACTGGAGGGAAGGGGCACAGGCTTTCTGAAGAAGCCACAAACACTCAAAGTCTTGAAGAGCAAGGGGCTGGAGGAAGGCTTAGCTATTAAGAGCACTGAGTGTTTTTTTTTTTTTCCAGAGGACCTGGGTTCGATTCCCAGCACCAACCTCGTGGCTCACAAGCATATGCAATTCCATTGTCAGGGCATCTGGCACCCTCTTTTGGCCTCCAAGGGCACACAACATGCACATGATGTGTAAGATTTGTGGTAGCTCAAAATGACCATGGTTATAAAAAAAAAAAAAGTAAATGTCAAGATGTTCTTTCCCCAGAATTGACCTCTGGTCCTTAAGTTTACTCACTAAGAGATAAATCTGATTGTTTAGAAAAGTCCACACAATATCTCCGGTCCTTAACTCTGCCCCCTTAATGCGGTTAAAGGTTAACCAATGATAAACTGCCACCCCTAAACTGTGACTGAAAACTGCTCTTAAAAAATGTATAAAAGATGTGTGCTTTAGCTATTTGTGGTCGCTTCCATCCCGATTTCAGGACGACCCCAGCATGCTAGATCAATAAACCTCTTGCATTTTGCATCGATCTCCATCTCTGTGTCTATGTGAGTGGGACATCCCGGATGTAAGGCTTTTGGGGTCTTACAGGTGCACAATCATACATGCAAGCAACCCACACACACACACACTTTTTTTTTCAAATCCCAGGTGGTGGGGAAATATTAACATTGTTAGGCTCCTCTCCATAAAAGGAGGATGGTCAAGTTCAATGTGTTCAGTTTATTCACACACCACAGAGTGCTTCCCAGAACCCCTGTGTTACCCTTGTTTAGAATGATAAACCCGGTTGGAGATCTGCCTTGGCTTCCCAAAACCAAGGTCTAGTTTTAGTCTATTTATGTGTTCCCTGAACCTCCCACTGCTAGCTTCCCTTTGGTCTTAAAAATATTTCCCATTAGCATGAAATGTGGAGGAAGAGCACAGTAAATAACGCTGACTTCTGTGGGCTGCATAACAGTGTTTATTTCCTTTAAATACATTTACATATAAAACATCAGGCAGTGCTTCAGTAAACCTAAAAAGTACAAGTGGAATGGGAATTGATCAGTGCTGATCATACAAATGAAATTCCGCATAAGAAAGAAGCACAATAACTCATGAGCATTGCCCTTGGACTTTGCCAGCCCGAGGAACCAATCGAGTGGCACCTACTACTCTGTTTCAGGCAACCTTTTCTTATTCATCAAAACAAGGGGCTCCTCAGACCCCTTCCTTTCTGAGTGCTGATGGCGCAAAGACATCTGAAGCTACAAGTCATTTGTCAGTGAACTGGGGAATCACCTAGCCGCCATTGCATGGAAATGTGGCTTTACCATGACACTAGGTCAAATCAACTTTTCTAACACCTGGAGGCGGGGAGGGGGGGGGGCAGGGGTAGTGGGCAACAGTGACAGCAACTTGACAAAGCAGTGAGCTGTTTAAAATGACAGAGATGGGGGGACTTGAAAGGAAGTTGAATCAAGGGTTCTCCTGGCTGTAGAGTCCCTGGGCCCTTGTCTCCTTTGGAAAGCGCCAGTGCTTTCCACAGGCTGGCTTTCTACTTGCACATGTTCTGGTGTGAAAAGGACATCTGTCCTCACAGCTGTTGTGAAAGAAAGTGAAGATGAGAATTTAGAAGCAAGGAACAACTTCAAATATGGCATGCCGTTCTGATTTCATTTCATTGTTCTCAAAGAAAAATTTCCAGACATGTATGTAAAGTATAAATGCAATATTCTATGTGGGCACTATACTGGCTAAGGTTTCAGCCCTAACAAAGATGTTGATATCACCTCCCGTGAAGCTTGGGGGCACAGCAGAAGAGGAGCTGGGGAAAATGTAAGAATCAAAAGATGGAGAGAAGGATGAGCAAACACCCATCTTCTAGGCATGCTGCAGACTTTGCAAGCGGAAACTCACACAGCTGTGATGATCTGCCCTAGGCCTACACAAGGCCAAACTTCTCAACAGTTAATTATGCATTTTGGGGGGGGGGACTCATCAGGGGTGGGGGCAAGGAGATGTAGGCTACTGGTGGAATCTGGAAGATGAGGGAGTCACTTTCTTCAGTTGTGGGAAAGATGAGCAAGGAGGAAATGAGTTGACAGGAATAGGCTAGGGTTGAGAGTGTAGGAGTAAAGGTAATTAGAAACGCATTTTATACGTGTATGAAATTGTCAAGGGACAAATTGAATTAATTTCTAAAAAAAATCTCAGTGGTTAGTTTGGGTAGATTTGGAAACTGATCAAAATCCAATCAATGGCTTCCAAAGGTTATAGTCATCCATAAGTTTCTTGCCTACAGAGAGAGAAAGAGGGATAGGGAGAGGAAGAGGGGGAGGGGGAGGGGGAGGGGGAGGGAAGGGGAGGGGAGGGGGAGAGAGAGAGAGAGAGAGAGAGAGAGAGAGAGAGAGAGAGAGAGAACACTCCCTTAACCCTGCTGTTTAAATGCCAGTGACTTCTTTTATTCCCACTCATGACAGTGTAATGGCAGGCATGGCAGTACAGGTCTGTAATTCGTGAGACCCTGTTTTGAAACAAAGCAATTTAATCATCACTCTATAGATACTTCCACATATTTCTTAGATGCCAAACGTCTGTGTTCCTTTTTTTTTTTTTTTTTTTTTTTTTTTTTTTTTTGTAAGAGTGTGCTTGGACTCTGAGAGAAAAGAGCCTGAACAGATCAGATTAGTATGTCCTTTAAATGTCATCAGTAAACCAAGTTAAGGGGAAAGCGAAAAGACCATTGACCTGCAGGTGTCTGGGTGAAAAATCTTGTGCTTTTGGCAGCAGCTCTCCAGACTTTCTTTGCACTCAAAGCAACTGCAGTTTTCCGGGTGCTGAATGAGATCTCCCGGACATGGTGCTTTACAGACGCACTCACAGCGATCTTCATCAAACGTCATGTGCGGTCCACAGAGAGTGGGTTCCTGGAGGTAAGAGTGGTCTAAAAGAAATAGGAAAGTGATGATCCAAATTAATTGCAAGTTGTCCATCTTCCCAGTAAAACTTGGAACCTCCCAATCTCCTTGTCTATAAGTTTTTTAACCTTAATATTTCCACAGGGTGAAAAAGATCCATCTGTGATTTTATAACATCAGCATAGAACTCATGTGTTTTCGTAGGTTTTAAATTTAAAAAACACCATATGGTGAATGTTTCTGACAGATTTTTATGGTGGTGACTGACCAGTTAAAAATATAAACTTCTGTGCTGGAGAGATTGCTCAAGGGTTAAGAGAACTCCCTACTCCGGCGGAGGACTCAGGTTTGGTTCTTAACACCCACACGGCAATTTAAAACTGCCCATAACTGAAATCTAGGGGTGGGGGTTGGGAGTGGAGGGTGGCTGTTGCATTCTTCTGGCCTGCACGGGCATTTTGTGCACACCATGTAAAAGCAATGCAGGCAAAAAACACTCATACACATGAATTAAAAATCTATCTATCTATCTATCTATCTATCTATCTATCTATCTATCTATCTATCTATCATCTATCTATCTATCTATCTATCTATCTATCTATCTATCTATCTATCTAACCTATGTAACCAGCCAGTAATGACAAGATAGCAAGATATAGGCTGCCTATAAGTATGAATGCAGTGCTCTCCAGTATTTTAAAAGTGTGGGAACCGGAAGTACTAATGCTGTAGAAATGTTTTCCTCAGAATTTCCAGATATCTAATGATGCATTCCCTCATCTTAGATCACCACACTTGTAAGAAACATATAAAGGTAACAATGAACTCTGGTCTGATCTCGATCAGTGAACTGAAATACATTGCAAAAAGAGTAAGAGACAGGCTAGGAGGCGTGGCTTTCTGGGTAGAGAATGCTTGCTTAGAGTCCATGAGAAGTTTTGGGTTCAGTCTCCTGTGGCTCCTAGACTGGGTGTGGTGACACATGATTGTAATTCTAGCACTCACTCCAGAGGTAGAGGCAGAAGGATTGAAAGTCCAAGGTCATCCTCTGCTACATATTGAATTTAAGGCTAGACTGGAACTCCTAAGAGTCTGTCTCCAACAGAAAGCAAAAGCAAACAATTAGTGGAGAAGGTGAAAATTTTGGAAGCCCGTGCACTTTTAATCTCAGCATTCATGCAGGTTTTGGAAGAAAATGAATATCTCTTCCCCAAACCTGCTTCTTGTTCAGTTAGCCTCATTTGGGGGCTGGCACCATTGTCCACTAGATCTTGTAGTCAGGGTTTCCACCCTGTCCCTTGTTCATGCCCTCTCTTCTCCATGACACTGCCTCGGTCACAATTCACCCAGTACCTGGTATTTCTTGTGTTGGTGGCTGCCGCTCACATCACAACCACACTGTGCACCCCTTCAGTCTTTCCCTCACATGACTATCAAATGCAAACCTAATCCCTATCACCACCAAAGCTTTACATGTACTTTTATTCATTTATTTTTTGAGACAAGGTCTTATTATGTAGCCCTGGCTATTCCTGGGTCTTGCTATGTAGACCAGGCTGGCCTTGAACTCATAGAGATACACCTGTTTCTGTTTCCTCAATGCTGTGATTAAAGATGTGAGCCACCATGCCTGGCTACGCTTTAAGTGTCTTAAATCTTCCTCCACACACAAAAGGCCAAATTTTACATCAGGATATAAAAGATCTTCCATGATCTTGACCTTAAAAAAACTTTCATGCTCATTCTTAGCCCTCTCTTATCCACCCCCTGCCCCGCCACCTCTCCCCAAAATGGCAATCTCTCATGATCCGGTCTCCTGGTTTTGACTGCTCTTTAATTGGCACATATTTAGACAAAGAGTCCATTTTGAATCTCATGACCAGGACATAGATGAGCTACATACGTTATAAATCCCTGAGGCAAATGTCAATGTAGGGCAAGACAAGGAAGGCTTGATAACTGAAAAACAGTCAAGGGTTCATATTGAGCACAAGGTGGCAGCAAAGACTCACAAGAAAACTCTCTATTGGCCCCACAGAGTAGTTTAGGTGGAACACAATCCTGAGGAATTCAGCACAGTATGTGGCAGAAGCAGAACATAGGTCCTTAGCAAGTTAAAGGGAACAGAGACTGGATGTAGGAGAACTAGGTTAAACAGCAACTAACTGGGGCTGACACCTCGAAGTATTTCATATTGGTGTTCATACCTAGGGACATCGACTCTGGATTACCAATGTATCCTGTCCTCAGCCTTGTTCCATTCACTACTATTATTATGTCTTATTCATTACAGCAATGAAACTGAGTCGGACTTGCATCAACTGCATTCATTTGGAGAATAGATGACTGTAGACAAGGAACTTAGCTCAATATCTTTGTATGCAGAAAAGGTGTTTAGTACACAGAAAGTAATGTGTCATGGGCAGAATGGGACCACTGGAGAAGCAGATGGGAACTTTGGCACATGAGAACGTTAGGAGTGGTGAGAACTAAAAGTAACTGAGCTGCAATCCACACCCTCCGTCCTCCCTCACCTCCACCACTGTTACAGCTTCCCCCAAAGGTTCCCTGCCCCATGTTCTGCTCAAAGCAACTCACTCTCTTCCACACAGTTGCTGGCTGGATCTTTCTACATTCCCAATGGGTGTTACCACTGTCTTTCTTGAAGCATTTGGGTGGTTTTCATTTGTCTAAAAGATCACCTCTTTCACTCCAATCATGCAAGTATCCCCAGCTTCATCCCTTCAAATCTACCCCTTCCCCTCAGTATGTATGTGTGCCCATAGTAAGGTTAACCTTCATTGCTGACTTTACAGGACTCTAGTACTTTCAGCTCTTGGTGTGCCTATGAGCATACTACCAGAGAAGATGAATTGAGGAAGACCCACTGTACACATGGGCTGGGCAGTCAGACTGAACCGAAGGAGGGAGGGGAACTGGAAATGCTGATAGATAGGAGCTTGTCTGCTTCCTGGCTGGAGATACAAAGTGATCAGCACTGCTCCTGCTGCCAGACCATTCCCAGCATGATGGACTGTTCTGTATCAAAGTGAAAGGCAAAATGAGCCCGCCCGCCCGCCCTCCCTCCCTCCATCCCTCACCTTCCTTCTTCATTCCTTCTTTTTTCCTCTCCATTGCTTTTGTCAGATATTTTATTACAGCACCTAAAAAGTAACCAATGTGTTCCCCCACTAACCTTTCCCAGCACTGGGTTTTTGCTTTCTCACCTAAGCCCTGCTCAGAGCACATCTCTCTTTCCATCCTCAATGTATGAACCTACCTAGTGAGTCTTCCCCAGGAATTAACATCCCCCTGAAAGAAAATGCCCCACCCAGGTTATGACCCCTCCTCAAGTCTGTAGGGCCCAACCTGTTTATTTGAGGTGCCCCCCCCCCAGGGAACTCCTTGGCTTCGACTCCACGCAGGATTGGCTGATGGTGATTTAGCAACTGCATTGTGTCATGCTGCCTCAATTGTCACCCTTTACTTTGTTGTGTCTGTGTTGAAACTATATGTGTGTGAGCCTTTGGCTAGATAACTTCAAAAATATTTTACCTCCCATCCTAGTTTGAGCTCTTACACTGGTGCCGAGAACTGGAACCTGAGGACAAGAGCACTAAGAGCTTGACATTTCAGACAGATTCTATGGCTCTGGATCCTTGCTATTCTTGCTAGGAGATCAGAGTTTAAAACAAGCAACGTTCACGTTGCATGGTCCCCTGTGATAGTTTTCAGTGGAACCAAGTCACATGTGTGGAAATAAATTTTAAAAAAAGTAAACCATCATGTTTGTTCAACCATATGTTCATGCCAGGATTCAGAGCTTTAACAGATCGGGAGATGGAATGACAGGCTAGCAATTCCCTATTTGGCTTAGCCCAGGAGCATGATGTGTTCCAGTTACAGACAAATGTTCCCACGTGTCCTCCTTCTTTCCTTTATTTTTTTCCCAGAGTATTTGCTTGCTTTCAAATGGTGCAGTTGAAAGAAACCAAGTTCCAAATGACCTATGAGTTTCACCCCAAAGTAGTTTTCATTAGAGTATAACACCTGCTTTAGGGGGCTTTGTCCACTTTGTACTTTTCTTTGAGAATGAACAGCGAAGCGAACAGAGAAGGCTCTAAAATCCAACCACTTCTGGCACTGTTATCTGTGTGAGAGTGAGGAAATTACTAGATATCTCGGGGTAGACACTGTGTGCTTGTAAAGAGGGATGATCATGAGTTGTGAACATTGTGGGATGTTGTGCCTTGATTGAGACGCTTGACCCTCAGTTGTCTGGGGGAGGTTATGGAACCTTTAGGAGGCGAAGCCTTTCTGGAGGAAGTACGTCACTAGAGGCGGGCTTTGGAGGGTTATAGCCTTACTCTAGCTCCTGTTTTCTCTTTGCTTCCTGAGTGCAGATGAAATGTGACCGGTCAGTTTCCTGCTCCTGACGCCCTGCCTGCCTGCTCACATACCTTCCCCACTATGATGGGTTACCCTCAAACATGAGTCAAAATATGCTCTTCCTCCCGGAAGTTGCTTTTGGTCACAATATTTTATCACAACCACAGAAAACTAATACACGTGGTCATAGTGAATGCTCAGCCATGCTAAATGTTGTATTCCTTCTATCAGTATGGTTAGTACTTCACTACTGCCATCCTTACCTTCTGTCCCAGGCAGTGGAGTCTCGTCTTGCAAAACACATTTACATTTGGTGTTATCCCACAGCATGTCAATAGGACAGAGTTTCTTGGAATGAGGACATCTAGGAAAAGAAAGCAAAGAACCAGATTTAAAAGTTTTTCAGAGTAATCCTACTTTGGGAATATTAAGTCATTCTTAATATTTGATATCTAATAATCTAAACATTCTGTGTGGAGCATGTTAGTGCTTTCAAATTTTGTTTCTAAGAGTGATACAGGAGAACAAATGTTTGTCTCTCACGGCATGGTGACTGTGAAAAAATTACAACTGTGTGAGAAGAGTTGTAAAGACCTTAACGTTGGGGCTAAAGAGCCGGTTCAGCAGCTCAGAATGAGTACTGTTCTTCCACGGGGCCGAGTTCAGTTCTCAACACCCATGTGGATCGGCTCACAACCACCTAGAATCCCTCCTCTAAACGATCCAGCACTTTCTCCTGGACTCCAATGGCACATGCACAGATGTGCAGACCCACACACATGCATACATAGACACAAACAAACAAAAGAAAATATGGAGCTTACTTTATATTTAGAAATGACATCTTATGACATAATAATTCTATAGTTATAAATATTCTATTAGGGAAACTTTAGAGACTAAACTTGGATTTATGAGAGTCACTGTTTGCACAGGAGTGAGGGGAGACATGGTAGCTATGAGGCTGGAGCAGTTTTACAATGCATTCGGCCACTCATTCTAAGAACAAAGGTGTTGGGCCAATGTGGCAGCACATCTTAAATCCCAGCACTCAGGAAGCACAGGCAGAGTTCAAGGGCAGCCTGGTCTACAGAGTGAGTTTCAGTTCAGCCAGGGATACAAAGTGAGATCCTGTCTCAAAAATATCAAAATAAAAAACAAACATACAAAAAAAAACCCACAGTAAAACCCTGAAGGTGTCTGAATCCAAACATGCTGTGTTCATGATCCTCAAGGTTTTGGGTCCTACTGTAATATAGATATAGCACCTAGTAAAAAAATAATGTGTTTGTCAAATACTATGAATAGATCTGGTTTTAAAGTCAGAAGATGAAAAAATTTAATGAAGAGAATGTAATTTTTGCAATTACAATGCAATTGCAACTTATATTTTTTCTATTTGTGTCTTCAACATTTTGATTAGTGTATATTGTAAAAAAATAATGGTTTTCACCATACCATATTCATGCATGCATAAAATATACTTCACCTGCACTTTTCTCCTCTCTTTTCCTCTCTGCCTCCTCCTCTTCATCTGCTTCCTTTCCCTAAAAACCCCCCTTCTACTTTCATGTCTTTTTGTTTTTTAATGCTCCATAAAACAGAAAATGTGCAACACATGTCTTTCTGAGGATGCCTGTATAATGGGTAAAGGAATGTACATGCAGTTTTGTCAAAAGCAAGAACAGACATTATCAAGTCCAGGAAATGCTTACTCATCTTCTTCTGGGGTCTGAATGGATCTTCTGATAATTGAGTAAGGATGGCGGGGGCCCGTGGGCAAGCACTTACAACCCGTATGGTTGGCAATTTTAACAGGCACTAACTCGGGCACTGATGTCAGAGGCACTGATATCTCAAAGAGCTGCAGCAAAGAAAGAGAACCATGATGTAAATTTTATTGTATACTTTTCTCAGTTTCCACCATCTGCATTTTTGCCCTTATCCTTTATGGTAATGACTTCAGCAAAGTTATTCATGAGCAATAGAGTTAGTCATTGTAAGTAAGCGGTTTGGAATGCCGGGAGTCAGGAGACAGGGGGCCTTATCCAGCTTGCTCTCCTAAGTGTTTTCCTAATCTGTTCTTTTCACTATCATTCAAGTTCTTTAAAAATCCCTGCTCTCTGCTCTTGTTTTTAAAATTGAATATAAATTGTAAGTATAAACAAAATAAAATCTTTGGTGGTTCTTTGGGACGTGGGTGGATTTGATTGTTATTTAAACTACTTACTCATCCCTTCCCAAACCATTTCTATTGATGACAGACAATTTCCTACCTCCTGGCATTGAGCTTGGCCATAAAACTTGTTTTGGCCAATAAGATGATAGCTGACACCACATAGTACAAATTGGGACTGTGCATGCCTTGTGAGATTTATTATGTCTTGCTTATGGTATAGCCATGAAATGGATATAGCCTGTAAGCTACGCTAGTCCAAGGGAGGACATACAAAGCAGGTTGGACTCACATAGCACCTTGGAGAATTTTGAACCTCAGATACACAAGAGAGAATAAATTAAAGCCCCTGAGTTTTAGGGCATTTGCTATAAAAGTATTGTGTAGCTAAATTGGGACCATATCCAGACAGATAATTATAGCTAGTATGCTTATTTCTATGTTCCTATACACCTGCTCTTTTGTACATACTTGATGATTAATTTATTTATCACTTGTAAAAATCATTATATTTGGGGCCCTGGAGAGATGGTTCAGTAGTTAAAAGCACTTGCTGCTCCTGCAGAAGACCCTGTTTTAGTTCCCAGCACCCATATCAAGTGGCTTACAACACAGGTAACTTCAGCTCCAGGAGATCTGGTGCCATCTTCTGGCTGTCACAGGCACTGAATTCATGTAGCAGACACAGATATAAATAAAAATTAAAAAATAATAATTTAAAAAGCATTATATTTATTCATGATCCCTTACATGACAGATAAAGAGATGCCCAAAGAGCACACACAAGTTTCAAGAAGTGTAGATGAACTTGAGCTTGACTCTGAGACATTGGCCACTCAATCATCATTCCATGCAGTTCCATTTACTTTGGTTCTAATAGGTAGTTGATCACATGATCTGTACCTTTAAGGTAGAAAGTGCCAAACTGCACACACATGGCTATTTGGAACAAACAAAAATCCCTGCTGTGCACTTACATTTGAATAAATTCATTCATATGAATCATTTGTTGAGTGCCTCAGCCAAAACAAAGCAATCAACTATCTACTAAGTGGAAACAATTCATTCAGGTTGTGTTTATTTGGATCTTTCATCGTGTCATGAAAACAAGAACAAGTAAGGGTGTTTTTCAGCATAAATTTCATGTTCTTGCACAATTCTTCAGTTATACTTCAGGGAATAACACGATCAGGACTTGAACCCTCTTATATTATGCAAGCATGGTCTTACTAACAGTTGATTGTAGCCATACTTACATCATTGTTTCTAATTATCAAATAGTAGGGGTCAGATTTCTGAGTTCCACAGTTCTCCAAAAGGGTTTAGACAAAAATAATTCTCCAGTGTCAAGGACAGTTTAGATGGTAGGGAATGCAAAATTAAGAAAACTTTACCCTTGTAACAAAACAAATGGGCATTTAGAACATTCCTTGGCATGCATGTATTTGGCGCCTATATAGTTGTCTTCTACATGATCATGAGGAGACAAGCAAATGCTAGATAAGTTGTATTAACATGTGAGGAATTTGAAACAGAGGACCAACAGGAATGTGGCTTGATTACAGTGTTTTGATAATGCATTCACGACACGTTACACGAAGATGATAGCTACAGAAAGGAACACTTAGCTTAGCTGCAGGGCAAAAGGTGATGTGATTGATAGTTTATTTCTCTCATGAACACTGCGGGATGCTTTCCAAAGTCTTGTGCTGCCTATTGTTCCTTTGTTCCCCATGCTACCCCAGTGATCGATCGATGGAGATATCTTCTCTCCTCCCTTCCCTGTTGGGCTGTGTGCCTGCAGCCACTAGCTCTCATGACTGCTTGCTTTGCCTCTCGAAGAGCCTGCTTCCATGCCATGCCATGCTAATGTTTGGCAACTGCCAATTGAGAAGTCCTCTACCCTTCTCCCTGTGTTCCTTTGTCTGCTCCCTCCTTCAGCCTCTTTAGTTTTAGAGTGAGAGCACACCCCTTCCTCTTAGCTGGTCCTTCTCACGTTCACCCTTCAAGAACCTTTTGTCAGTCACTCCAAGTAAACTAAATACATCAAAACAGCTGCGTGACATGGCACAGCTTCCTTCCTTCTTTTGGACACCCTGTTATGGAATGCCATATGTACTAATTCTTGATACTACAGCATTAGGTGGATGATAACTGTTGAGACTGTGCCATCTTGGGTATTGTGTTACCCCCCTGAGCCTGTTTCTTTACTTGCAAAGGAGGATAAGATATCCTGTGTGTTTGTTTGGGGGAATTAAATGAGGTTCAGCACATGAAGTATTTAGTGCTGGGCAGCAAGGTTAGAGACAGCATCTTCATTTCTCGTACCTGTTTGGAGATGTAGGAGGTGCTTGTGTTCATACACATCACACCCTCTTCGTTGCAGCAGCCTCCACACCGGAAGACATTTACACAGGGGGGCTTGAAGAATGTGTTGGTTGTCTTCCCCAGCTCACTGGCGACTTCTACGCATGTCTCTCTAGGGCTGCATTGGGTCCTCTGCCATTCTTCATCTATAACTACAGGAATAACGTTCATTGGGGCCAGTAGGCAAAATGGCCCTGACATGCTTTTCATGACGCTCCCCCAACCCAACTCATTCTTTTGTACTTGTTTATTTTACTAGGTGGACATTTAAACATGTCTTTTAGAAATGTTTTTTATTTTATTTTATGTGTATGGGTGTTTTGCCTGCATGTATGTGTACCATGTGTGTGGTTGGTGCCTTTGTAGGTTAGAGAAGGGCATTGGATCCCTTGTAACAAGAGTTAAAGATAGTTGTGAGCCACTATATGGGAACTTAACCTAGGTCCTATTCAAGAGTGACAAGTGATCTTAACCACTGAGAAACCTTTCTAAGCCTTAGATGGATATTTTTCTCCATCCTTTAGGCAAAGATTTGTTTTAAAAAATGTAAAAGTAAAACCTCTATATTTTTCCATTGATACCATCACTTCATAAAATATTTTTCCCTTTCGGGGAGAGCACTATACCTTGCATATAGCTACACTGGAGCCATCTGCAAAGGGTGGCTAATAAGGAAGTCAGTGGAATAAGGTGAAGACAAAAAGTATGAGTGGCGTTTATCAAGAAACAGACAGGCTACAGCTGGATAGCACTTCTGCTATCTGAAGCCAGGTAGGAATGGTTTTAAAATGAATATCTGCTGTCTGCTTACGTAAGTGCCCTGAGACTTGGCAAACACATGAGTGGACATTCCAAGGGGATTCTTTTTTTTTTCTCAAATCAGACTTTGCAGGTCTGAAAGCATCTGATAGTTTACAGAAGATGATGAGATAAGCCCTTTCATTTTAACAGAAGGAACAGCTCCATGACCATAGCTAATTTGAGGGGAACCAGAAAAAACCCAAAATACATTTCTGGTAATAAAAAGAGAAACAAAGGGCTGAGGAGATGGCCTTGTGGGAAACGTGCTGGCTGCACAAATGAGAGGACCTTAGTCCAGATCCTGAAACCCCACATAAAGAGCTAGGCACACTGATGTACTATGGTCCCAGTGCTGGGAAAGCAGAGACACGTGGCCCTTTGGGACCCGCTGAGCTCCAGTTCCAATGAGAGACTCCTCTCTCTCTCTTTCTTTCTTTCTTTCTTTCTTTCTTTCTTTCTTTCTTTCTTTCTTTCTTTCTTTCTTTCTTTCAAGATTTATTTATTATATGTAAGTACACTGAAGCTGTCTCCAGACACTCCAGAAGAGGGCGCCAGATCTCGTTATGGATGGCTGTGAGCCACGATGTGGTTGCTGGGATTTGAACTTAGGACCTTTGGAAGAGTAGTCGGTGCTCTTAACCACTGAGCCATCCCGAGAGAGTCTATTTCTAAAACTAAATTGGAGAATGACAACTAAAGAAGATACTCAGCATTGATCTCTGACCTTCACATTCACAAACAGGGACACATTTGCATCTGTATATACGTATACATGTACCACACACCTCCAAGCAAAGAATACATATTTTTCTTGTATAGCTTTGTTTCATTTTCTCTTGCCATTTTTTTTTCCTTTATTTTGAGACAGGGTCCCAGCTGGCCTGGAACTTGCCATGTAGATCAGGCTGGTAGCCTCGAATTCAGAGAGATCCACCTGCCTCTGTCTCTTGAGTGCTGAAACTAAAGGTGTGCACCATCATGTCTGGTGTTCACCATTTTTTTTAAATTAGGTATTTTCCTCGTTTACATTCACCATTTTTAAAATACTTATTTTATTTGAATTCTCTCTCTCTCTGTGTGTGTGTGTGTGTGTGTGTGAGAGAGAGAGAGAGAGAGAGAGAGAGAGAGAGAGAGAGAGAAGACTGAGAGGGAGAGACAGAGAAACATAGAGACAGGCAGACAGAGAGAGGTAGAGATAGAGATCGAGGGAGAGGGGGAGGGGGAGGGAGAGGGGAAGGGGGAGGGAGGGGGAGGGGGAGAGGGGGAGGGAGGGGGAGGGGAGAGGGGGAGGGGAGGGGGAGGGAGAGAGGGAGAGGGAATCAGATGCCTGCAAATATCAGAGGTGTTAAATTCCCTAGAGCTGGATTTAGGGCAGTACTGATCTGCCTGATGTGGGTGCTGAGAACCCACTTTGGGTCCTCTGCAAGAGCAGTACCTACTCATAACAGGTGAGCCCTCTCCAGCCCCACTCTCATCATTTTGTAAGTTAGATTTTGACTCTTAATGCAGTGTGTAGCCTCTCTACAGGTTTGAGGGAGCAGGGGGAGTTTCTTTCAGCTTGTCACAGATAGAAATGCAGACTACGTCATCCTAGGAGTATGTTGAAAACCTTTTGTAGTATGCAGCTTTAACACTGACCCTTGGGGACCCCCAGTTCTGGTGACTATGCCCTTTGCAATCTCCCCTCCTTTTGTGTGCTGATGAGAACGAGTGATTGGCGTTTTGTGAAGAGAACACAGCAAAGCAGGATGCCACCTAGGTGCTTAGGTTGAAACTATTTCCTGACTCGGTTTCTCTCTTGTCCCCACCCCTCTTTACCCTCTCTTCTCACTGCCCCACTTCTTTTCTCACCAAGGGCCACTTTTAAAAAATCTTTTTATTTTTAATTATGCATATGTATGTGTGTATGAGGTGGTGCACATATATGTAGGGGTGGGGTGCACACGAGTTCAAAGCCCTCAGATACCAGAAGAGGTTAACAAATACCCTGGGAGCTGGAGTTCTGAGTGGTTGTAAGTCCACCCTACATAGGTACTAGGAACTAAACTTAAGTTATCTTCTAGAGCAGTATGTGTGTTTAATCTCCACACTACCTGTCCAGCCTGAAAGTCATTTCTGAAGCTACCTCAAAGTGAGGGCAGCCCCTGGCCAAAAGCCAGTGAAGAAAGGAGCCCTTCACAGTCCAAGTGCCTGTGCAGAACTTAATCTTACAAACAACTGAATGAACTTGCAAGGGCATTGAGATGATCAGAACCCAGACCAAGAGGCCTTGACTGTAGCCTCCAGAGAGACTTTAAATCAAAAGAAAACAAACCAAACAATCATCTTGGCAATTCTTGTATTGCAAATCCACAAAAGCATGAAGCTAAAAATATCTGTTTTACAAGTGGGGTAATACCTGAAAAAAATGTTTCTGTACACTATCTTTAAAACTGTGTATTGATGGACCTGGAGAGATGGCTCAGAAGAGTATTGGCTGCTCCTCCAAAGGACCCATATTTCGTTCCCAGCATGCATATGGCTGCTCACGTCTCAACTCCAGTTCTAGTGGATCTGATGCCCTCTTCTGGCTTCCATTGGGTACTGCACACATGTGGTGCACAGACATACACACCAGCAAAATACCCATACAAACACATAATATAAAATGAACATTTTAAAATTTCTGATGATAAAGATTCATCCTCAGACTATATTTAATTATTTAATTAAATATTACTGGGGGGTGCTATTTCAATTGCTACTACTAGTCGTAAATCTTTGACAGAGGGAGTAACTTATGAAAATATCCCTTGTTTCGAATGCTATTTAAATGTTACTTGCCACTTGCTTTTTCTCTTTAAAGTTCTAAGTTTTAAAAGTTGGAGAAGATTACAATCAAAATCTCATGCAGTTATGACCAATGGCACTGACTAAGGTTTCCTAAGGCCAGTGTTCTTTACTACTGCCTAGGGAATTACCCTGAAATCCATGACAGAGGATAGATAACAAACCATAATTGGTGTAACACACTTATTTGATTATCCATTGCTTGTAACTTCGTGAATAGCTTCAGATAATCCTCCATATAATCAGGAGAGAAAGCATGGAGACTGCGAATTCTCCAATTTTTATGGCCTCTTCCTTATAAAATGTCAACCTGGCTGACTTTTGAAAATTTTTATAGTAAAAATTGTCTCCACAACTCATCTGTACATACCCCTCAGACCTTCAGACTAATAATCTGGTCAGAGCCTGTGATCTCCAGATGTGGTTGTTTTTTGTGAAGCCCATGTAAAATCACAACATGAATGAACAACTAGACCCTCAAAGCTCTGACTCATCACACTTGTCACACAATCCCATGCATGAGCACAAAGAACCTTCTTCCCACTTACACTGCTGTGGGATTCCTTCAACTACATATAACTTTTCCCATAGTCAAATCCTATTATATATATATATATACACATATATATATATGTATGTATATATATGTATATATGTATATATGTATATATATATATGGGGGGTGTAATTACAAAGAATCTATTATTCTTTAACAAACAGGGGAAACAAAGATATCTATTTTAAAAAGGATACTTGGCTTAAGGATCAACTGAAATTAAACAATAGATGTACTCATGTACTATGAAATCATATTTATATCTCTAAGACTAACAATGGCACTAGTTTCTTGGGTTGTTTTGATATGTCATCAGAGAGGTAAAGGCATAATCAAGGTCACACAACTTTATGCTAAAACAGTTCACTCATTGTGGCACAGTATATATAAATAGTTGTCTTGTAAGGAGTCTGTTTCTCAGTCTGGATGTCATTAAAGAGGATTAAGTGTGCACCACACATCCATTCCCAGCCCTACTCCAGGAAACAATTTAGAAGTATCATGGTCCCTTGGTGTCTATGGAAGACTGGTTCCAGGACACTTTACAGACACTAAAAGCTTTGAGTTACCAAGTCCCTTATATAAAGTGGGCTAGAATTTGTAAATAGTCCACCTACACCTTTCTGTACATTTGAATAACTTCCAGTAACCAATAAAATGTACACACTCCATATGAATAGTTGTGTCAGTAGGTTGTATGCCAAGAAAAGGTGTGCATATGCTCAGTACACAAGCATTTCCCTAAGGACGTGTGACTGGCTGAACCCATGGTGTGTGGGTAGTGGAGCAGAACCTGAGGACGCAGAGGCTGACTGTATGTTATTTTCTACTTGTAAGCTTTGATTATTTCGTGTCAAGAAATGTCTTTGTTGTTTTCTGAGTAACCACTATCATACCTTACCTTTCAACTTCACCCTTTTCACTTTTAAATAAACAACACAAGATTTTGAAGAGAAAAAAAAATCTATAGCTAAATTGTTGGTTTTTTCTGTCAGCATAGCAATTAAAAGCTCCTTTTTGCTAAATACTTGAGGTTCTTTTGCTCTTAAGTAAACATGTATTTTCTCCTTACTAAAATCAGTCTTTCTGTATTTGCTTTGCCCTCAAATTTCTGAGCTAAATTTATTTTGATAATTTGCATGTCCTTGTGTTAGATGTAGATAGAAAAATCATATTAGGTATATTTCTTTGTGGAGCAGACACTTAAAAAATCAGAATTCTTGAGCTGACAAGATGGTTCAGTGGCTAAATGTGCTTGCTGTCAAGCCCGAAGACCTGTGTTAGAATCCTGCTCCACAAGATGGAAGGCGAGAACTGATTCCTACAATGACTGTTTTTTTATGTTTTATTACACCTTTTTATTTATGGAGGGCATGTGTGGATTTCTGAGACCCATTCCCAACTTTTTTCAATGAAGCATTTTGTCACAAAGCCAAAGCCCTTTTGTGCCCCACTGATGCATAACTACCGTGCTCAAACATTTGGAAGAACTTGGCTATGTGATAAAGAAAAAATATACCACTCTCCCCTGCACCTACCTTTTAGTGTTTCAGTGTCATAGAAAGTTGCCGCAAATCTGGTGGAGCGATGGGATGCTGAGCGTGAGTCCATACTGGCAAGACTTTTGAGCTTCAACCGGCATCGCCACAGCTTCCAGTCCTCAGAGTGCGCGATTTGCAGCAACTCCTCCAAACTAGAAGCTGCTCGGATCTGTTGTTCAGATCGTTCCAACATGGACCGGGATGATCGCTCAAAAGAAAAATCCTAATTAAGAGTGAGTTACAAAGATATCTTGATAACCATGGTTGCTAACAATTGAAACTATAGAGCATCTGAAAAGAAACTAGTTAAGGTTATTCTGATGTAGACCTGTGTCTGGAGAAAAAAAAAAAAAAACAATGTCTAATGGTGGCCTTTGAAATGAAGGGTCTACTTCCTTACTTCCAGAGCCTCTGCACATTGTCTTACTCAGGAAAAAAAAAAAGATGCATTGTATAATTGAGGTAAAGTTTTTGTGGTATTAGTCACATAAACCGAAAATAGAATGACCAACGTCCTTAGAATCCAGGAGAAAACATAGACACAGTAAGTCCATGTGAAGATGAAGATGGAGATGAAGTGATGAAGCCACAACTCAGGGATTGCCTACAGCCACCAGAAGCAGACGAGGTAATGTTCATGCCAAGAGAGTTGACACTTTGATTTGGGGGATTTTGTTGTTTTGAGCTACCAAATTTATGGTACTTTGCTACTACAGCCACAGAAAAGCTATAGACTCTCCTATTATACTAATTTTGTGACAACAGCCACTGATTTCCTTGTCTATGCTGAAGTCTCACTGTTTCTCTTCAGTTGCGTCTGATTTGCAATGGCTAATACAGTGCAACTAGACTAGACCGGTATATTTGTGAGGGGTTCCAAGTCAAGAAAAGGTTTTTAACATGTAACTTCTTGTTCAAAAGTAGGGGCTTGGTTATATGAAATAATGAAACATACACACAATTATATACTATGCCATCAAAACCATCAAAACCAATGGAGCCTATTTCCTATTGGAGTTTCCCACTCTCCCAAGCACTGGGGATCAGTCTTTGGGCCTTGTGCATGCTGGGGACGTACTTTGCCAACTAAGCTATCTCTCAAGTTCTGGAGCTGAGTTCTTGATCACCTGTCTTCCCCAGTCTCACATCCATCAGTCCTGCAGCTTTAACTTCATGGTTCCATTGTTTATCAGCATTTTCTACTTAGATTGCCTTACATGTTTGTTTACCATTTTTCTTAACATTTATAGTTTGTGAACTAAAAAAGTCTCAAAACACATATCTTCAAGGTTATGCCTTTTGTTGTTGTTGGTGGTGGTGTTGGTGGTGGTGGTGGTGGTGTTCTTGTTTTGAGGCAAGTTCTTATTATGCAGCCAAGGTTGGTCTGGAAATTGTGATCCTCCTGTCTCAGCTTCTAGAGTCCTGGCATCTCAGGCTGTGTGACTGTACCTGGCTAAAGCTACCTTAGCCATTTTACCTAAATCCAGATGGGAGTATACACATGCAGGTATATATATATATATATATATATATATATATATATATATATATATATATATATATATATTTGTCTGAGATAGGAGAGTATTAACTATACTTGTAAGCTGTAGGAAATGTGTTAGTTGGACCCCCAGTATGGAGAGATTAAAAAAGACTACCCTCTGAAACAGGCGAGCCACAGGTAGCCATGTGGCTCTGTAGAGAGCAAGATTGCCTCAGCAGCTCAGGGAGATTATCTTGGTGGTTTCTCATATCCCTCCACAGTTGGAAATAAGGACTTTTTTGTCAATGGAGAGCAGGAATCTTAAAGAGCACAGTTGGGGTGTGTGAGCAGGTTGCTGAACTTGAGTAGCATGGCTCAGCTTCTTTAGTTGAGAACACTGTAGACAAAACTGAACACTTGCTCATTTCCATGACAACTGTTACACATGATGATCCTAATTTGCCAATGGCCTCTTTGCCTGACCATTCACCTCCTCTTTCTAATTCTATGGAAAAGCTACCTCACATCTATTCAATCTTCAAGATAAAAGGTTTGACAGCATTGCTTCAGTAAGCTAGTGAGGAAGGTCAACAGATACTTTACAGAAAGATTCTTAAGTTGGGCTCAGTGTATGTATGTGTCTGTGTGTGCACATGTGCATGCTCATGCACAGTTATGTGTGTAACAATAATTATAGAAGAAGAGATCATGAATTTAAGGAGGAGGGGAGAGTCAGAAGGAATTGGATGGGGGAAAGGGAAAGGTGAAAATAATAAATGCAGAAGTACTCATGTATGAACCCCCTCTATAATTTTAGATGAAAAATTATTAAATTGTACTTTGATGAAAGAATTTTCATTTATGGAGGTAAAATTTCATCCAATACCATCCTTGGATAAAGCTGATATATGGCTTTGTACTTCTTACAGGTCTCAATTCAATTTCAGGTTCTTTTTTTTCTTAAATCCTATGCTAAAAAACCTCAGGATGAAGTAGTAATCCTGCAGACTGAATTAAAATATTAAATGATGTGAAGACTAAATATCTCCTATGACTTGTTTCTTTGTAAAACCACAACATTGACTTTCATACTCAAAGCTATTGAAAGCCTTCTTAGTCTGCTAACGGAAACCTAATATGAAATAACTGAGAAATTGGAAACAGTCCCTTGATAATTCTAAATGGAAACACTAACGACTCAAAAAAAAAAAAGCAAGTAATTTATCTAGGGCATACATTTGGGAAGTGTTGAAAATGGATCTCTTTCTAATTGGCATTCTACACTGGTGGATATTTGTGTAATCAACTTTATGTTATCCACATGTGTATGAGAAAACTCAACATCAAAGTGTGACTATTGTCCCAAACACACACTTAAACCTTGGATTGCAGTGGTTTTCATTGCTGAACTTTTGCCAAATGAGTTGCTCTTGATTTCTTCCAGTTCTCAGATACAAGTGCTAATCAGATCTAAACTGATTAAAATCACCCAGCAAGATGAGAGGCCGAGAGACAGCATTCCCAGGTCGCTGCTTCTTATTAGAGTGGCTGCCTTGGTTCTGTAATTAGTCCAAGACTGTTAAGATTCTCCTCTTAAATAACAAATCATTCTCTGATGGTTTTTAGCTCCAACAACCAGTTTTTAAAGCACGGGGTTGAAGGTCTCTGCAATGCTACTTTGTCTTCTTATACATCTTACTATACACAGAGCAAAGCTGGTTCTAGAGACCTTCAAGGTGGTTACATTCCTAACAGGCCACTAAGAAATGGCCACAGTGTTGGTTGCTTTATTCATTCCCTCTTGGGAAGGATTTGGAGCAGAGGTTCCTAGATTTCCTTTCACCTTGAATGCATGTGGAGGAAAGCTTTTAAAAATACTGATGAATTGACCTTATCATCAAAGTCCTATTTTACAGGTTTGGACCACAGTTTCAAAAGGAAAAAAGAGCTCCTGACACAGCCTGGAAGACCAGAACCCTGAGGTTGGAAAGTCCAGTGACTTAGGATAAAAAAATGATATTCTGCTGTACTCATAGATTGATCCCTAGCCTAATTGTCATCAGAGAGGTTTCTCCCAGCAATCAATAGAAACAGATGCAGAGCACTGTTCCAGAGTCACAGTTACCCGAGCAGCGCCAGGAGGACAAGTACCACTGGTCCACACCACACCTGAATGGGGCAGGAGGGAGCGCGGCCGGGGAGGATGGAGACTTGGGGTTGGGCTCTGCCCGGGCACGCCTAACCTTCACCAGCACCGAATGGACTTGGAGAGAATCCAGTGAGCGGCGAGCACACAGGCATCTGGACACATGTGGGTGGTACTTAGTTGCTCAATCCGCAGGGTGCGAGGAGGTTGGGGAGAAAAGATGAGCGAGGGGCGGGGCCGGCCGCAGTCCAGGCCGCGCCCACTCTCACTGGATTGGAAGCAGGCCACCGGCCTCTCCGACTCCACCCCTCTGCCCCGCCCCGCTGCGCGTTGGCGGACGTCGCCAGAGCGGTACCTTTCAAAGTGAAGCCAGAGTGGGTGGGTTGGGGAGCAGGGCTGGGGGGGGCGGGGTATAGGAGACTTTTGGAGAGGAAACCAGGAAAGGGGATAGCATTTGAAATGTAAATGAAGAAGATATCCAATTAGAAAAAAGAAAAACAAAGTGAAGCTTGAGGAGGGACTGGGGGAGGGGCGCACCCCCCACCCCCCATTGCAGCACTGAGACACCAGTCCCCTACCCTACCCGGGACCTGGGGGAGGGAACAAGGGGCCTATTCCTTGTATCTGGTTGGACTAGATCTCTTCTGCCCCGCGGAGGTCTCCAAAGCTTCCAGTCCCCTCACCCAGCCCCCTCCCTGGTCCCACCAGTCTGGTTTGGAGGGTGGGGTTCTCCTTTCTTTTCCCTAAGTCCTTGTCTTTTCGACCCTCTGTCGTCAGTTTTAAGTCCTTCCCTAGTTGTCTTCCTTTTTTTTTTTTTCTGTCCCATGGTCGTCTCTTCTCACTCTGCCCTCCCTTGTTTCTTTATTTTTATTTTTGTTCAGTGTTCATGTCTCTCCTGATTCCAGTCTTCGCCATCTTCCGGGCAGGTCTCACTAAAGTACCAGACTCTTTCCTCTACCTTCCTCGTCCCCACAATGAATCCCTACACAAACAAAAACCAAATTCCCCCACCGGAACCGAGACCCTCCCACCGCACAGAATTAAACTTTTACTGTGTCTGAGGCGGCTATTCATATTCATTCAATAAAAATTATACTTTCTAAAGAGTTCCAGTCACAACAGAACAGCAAAATATTTTTCTCTCTCCGGAAATAATTTTTATTTTAATGTTGATTTCCTTTTTCCAAAAAGCGATACTCCAACATGTCAGTGCTATCTATAGTTATTTAGTGAGATCAGTTAATGGTGAAATAAATCTTGTAGAAATTTAGTATTTTTGGTTGGGAGCCTAGCTTTTAATGGCTGAGCCATCTCTCCAGTCACGTCGGGAGTGAGGTAGAAATCTAGTGCAATGGAAACTCCCAGGAATTTATGAGGGTGACCCTAGCTTAGACTCCTAGCAATGGAAGATATGAATCCTGAACTGGCTATCTTCTGTAACTACACAAATTTTCAAGTATAAGTATTGGGACACCAACTCAGCCACAAAACCTTTGACCTACAATTTTTCCTGCCTTCAAGATGTGCTGAGGTATAGGTAACACAGAAGTTGTGGGAGTAGCTAACTAATGACTGGTCCAACTTGAGACCCATTCCAGGAGAGCCAATGCCTGACACGCCTGGAGGGCCAGGAGCCACGGACTGGATCATCTAGAGACCTAGGCACAACTGGCAATAAATAAATCAGTGAAATGATTCCTAATGGTACTCTACTATACTCTTATACCAGAGCCTAGCATACTCATCATCAGAGAGGCTTCATCTAGCAACTGATGGAAGCTGATGCAAAGACCCCTAGTCAAACATTAGGCAGAGATCAGGGAATCCTGCAGAAGAGGGAGAGAGGAAGGATGGTAGGAACCAGAGGGGCCAAGGACACCAGGAGAACATGGCCCACAGAATCAACTTACCAGGGGGTCACAGGGGCTCACAGAGACAGAACCAATAATCAGGGAGCCTGCAAGGAACTGCCCTAGGCCCTCTGCATATATGTTACAGTGTGCAGCTTGGTGTTCTTGTGGGACTCCTAACAGTGGGAGCAGGGGCTGTCTCTGATTTTTTTGCCTGCCTTTGGGACCCTTCTCCTCCTTACTGGGTTACTTCATCCAGCCTTAATATGAGGGGAGGTGCCTAGTCTTACTGCAGCTTGATATGCCATGTTTGGTTGGTATCATGAGAGATCTGCCCTTTTGTGAAGGGAAACAGAGGAGGAGTGGATCTGGGGGAGGTGGGGGGGGGGTTGGGAGGGATAGGCTGGGAGGAGAAACTACAGTTGAGATAGAAAATATGAGAGAAGCATACTAAATGAAATTTAAAAAGAAATTTTAATATTACTTTCAGTTTCAGGCATTAAAATAATCCTTGATACAGGCCAAAGTGAACTCCCCAGAGGTTGGTAAGACACAAAAATGACTAAGACATCTTTATTTTATAAGAAGCATCGTGTCCACTCATGTGCTTGGCACATGGAAGACATTCCACACGTGTTTACTGAACTGAATGTACAGCTTGCTTTCTCCCAGGGAGAAAGGGTTTCCGAGCAACTCACTAAGACAGCATCTGACCAGAGTATCTTTGTCAAAAATTTCCACATCTTTCTATTAGCGCCCAAGATGAAAACAGATAGGGCCTCTGAAGGCTTTCAGAGATAAAGACAGGAGGGTGTCTAAGTGGTGCACAGACACTGTATGGCTAGATGCTGTTTTGTGTAGCTTTCTTTCTGTGATCATCAGACTGAAAGAATGGCCTAAAGTGACTTCACTTTCTATCTTTGGGTTCTGGAAGTGAACTCCCTGTTTGATGGCCTAGGGCTGGAAGGACATTTCTGAATTCTTCAACCAAGTCGTGTAAACCTTATCTCATTCCCACAGTAAAATAACAGGCTAAATACACTACCTTAAAAATGGTTCTGGATTTTATACAAATCATGAAGCCAGGTGAGCCATGGTGATGACCAGAGACTGTCCAGTATTGTCTTTGACCTGACCATGTCAGAATCATCCAAGGCTAGTCTATCAACCAGCCAATAAATACCGCTTTTGGCATCTACTGTGCGACAGGCTTTGCAAAGTGGTGGTTAGAACACAGCAGCAAACAAAACAATGATACACCCCTCTGCTGAAAAGCCTCCATCCTCATGGTGAGGGTGTAATCAACAGGGACAAACAGACCACAAATGTCAGACACAGATGTATGCCATCAACAAAATCAAACAGTGTACCAACACTGAATCCGAGGTGTAAACTGTGCCCCATGAGCCACAGGGTTGAGCCTGTTTTTGAACAGCCTGTGAGTTAAGAAGAAGCTTTTGCCTTCTAAATGGTTGGAACTAATGAAAACAAGGTTACCTGGTGCATAAAATTTACATAAATTAAAATTGTAGCATCTATAAAGTTCTATTGGAGCTCACCCCCACCCTGCTACTTTTCCAACTGTGACAACTGCACTTCTGCTCGCTGCTCACCTTCCACAGTCACTCTAGTTATCCTGCTCATCCTCAGAACATCCAAGCTCCTCCCTCTTTAGCCTCTGCCTCATTCAGTTCTTTAAGGACTATGCGCAAACATAGCTGAATTAGAAGAATCTCCCCTTGATCACAAGCATTTTGTGTCCCCTCCTTCACGTGAGTGCTTTTCATTATTGTCCCTGACACATTATTGTCCACTTCTACTAAGCACAAGCAAAATACACACTCAAAGGGAGCTGAAATATTGTTTTATTTCTTGCTGCATTCTCATATCCTAGACACAGTAGATATTCAACAATACCTGATGAAGAAAGTAAGGAATTATCAAATATTGGAAAGTTTTTTGTAATAAGAGGTACAGGAGAGTCTTTATGGGTTAGGACATCTCAGCAAGCAAAGGCTTTCATGATGTTGAAGATGCCTCAGGATGCTTTTGATTTATAATGCTTTAGTATCTTAGTAGGGCCATAAGAAACAGAAACAAAAGAAAGAAAAGTGGACTCACCATCATAAAAACAAACTAAGCAGGAACTCCAATTTTATCGCTGTCTCCTTTTATCTCAATTCATTCCCAATTATGCTAAACTCCCACCCTCTGCTCATATCACATGATAAAAAAGAGTTCTTTGGGCTTCGGAGATGGCCCAGTGGTTAAAAGTATTTACTGCTGTTGCAAAGAACAGGAGTTTGGTTCCTTGTTGGGTGGTGATTCCAGCTCTAGGGGATATAGTGTCCTCTTGTGGCCTCTGCAGGTTTTCATACTCATGTGCACATATCCTGACACAGATACGCTTAAAATAAAAGAAACATTAAAAAAAAAAGAGTTGGACCTAAACATTGCTCAGGAATAATTTTATTGTCCTCTGCATTCCTATTTCTCTACTACCTTTGTGGGAATACTTGTGCCTGAGCGTTCCAGATCTTTTTACTAATAGTGCTTTATGGGATCATTATGTTTATTTCACAAGTTATCTTTGTGACAGGTTTGTGGCAACATTTTAGTCACAGGTGTTAAGTCAGGATTTTTCGATTAAAAATGAGTAATACACACAAGATGTAAGAGAGGGTTCTAGTGTATCTTGGGTACCATAATATGCTAGAATGATGTAAAAGCTGCAACTGAATTCATAGTGAGACAGAAAAATTGCTAAAATCTTATTGGTTCATCTAGCTAGCAACCAAGGCAGAAAACTCTCCTGTATATGACTTTGTGAGTGAGAATGGGGTAGGTAGGTAGGAGTGGGTTTGCCTTCTGGAATTAAAGATGGAAGGCAGTACCCATCAGCTGTTTCCATGCAAATTACTTCTTAGACAATTTCAAGAGAAGGCAAATGGCATAATAGTGAAGAACTTTCTTGAGGCATGTGGATTTGGGGCTTATTCTAATCTTATATGGCACTGAATGACTCCACCATCTATAGACATTACAAGTGAGGTGGCTTAAAAGATAGTATAGAGCAAAACTAAAGAAGAAAGAAACTCTTCCAAAAGAGTTCTGAGAGTTATCATGACCTAAAATGACTTCTCTACTGCTATACTAACAGGTCTTCATTACTCCATGGAAAAGGTCTATAGACACTACCTTTATCTAGCATCTTATAAGGACTCCCGGCATACCTGGTGACAACAATTATTTGTTAAAGCAGCCTGAAGTCATGCTGGAGAGAAGGTCATATTGAATGACAAAGCATAATGTTGTTGAGAATCATTTAGTAAATATCTAGAGGGTATAACTGAATAATATGGTTAGATCTATAAGATAGGCTGTTGTGAAGTGACTACCATAGGAAACTATCTCTGCTCATCTCAACTGTATAAAGCACTTGAGAAAATAGAAACTGAAATAAATCCCATATCTAGGCAGCAATCTGAATATATTAATGAAGCAAGCACAGTTTTTTAAACTAATTTTTTAAAAAAAGATTTCAGAAATGATTTGCCTCAGCTTACATATTCCAAGCACTGTTGACACCAAACAGCTAGTTTTCCAAGCATAAACTACAAGGCTAGAGTAAAATTAGGATGTTTTTCACTCAAATGGCATTAAGCACAATTGTCCTGAATGCTCGTAGACATTTACGTTATTATAGTAGAAAAAAAAATCACAGATTCATAGAAGAGTACCACAGTTGCTGCCTGTCTAAGCTAAATAAACAGCATAATTCTCTAAGCTAAGAAGTTAAGTTCAGACCAGGAGGAGGGAGCAACCTGGAGATAGATTTAACATCACAGCCATTCTAGAACAGATGTGGCCAGAGAAGGGAGAGTGGAGAAAAGGATACTCTCATAGACTTAGTACTGAGGGGGACCCATGCTGATTTGAATAACAAGTTACATATTTGTATATCTAAAGGCAAAAACTAATCAAGTACCAGTATCTTAAACCATTCCTACCCTGAATCTATTTCTATGATACATTTTAATTTAAATAAGAAGGACATCACTGTTAAGAAATAGATTTCATTGGTTTTGTTTTCATTTTAAAAGGGGTGTGTTTGCAAAGGCTCAGTGCAGCACTAAGCCTCAAACCACCCAAGGCCTGACAAACCATGCAGAGCTAGGAAATCTGCACTGAGAAAGGGCATCTCAGTGTGAATTTTCTAAGAAATCTGCACTGAGAAAGGCCATCTCAGTGTGAATTTTCTAAAATAGAAGAATAAAAAACTTGTCTCTAAAATCTGATTAAAAAAAAAAACTGTTTTCCCAAGTGAATTCCCTTTTATTCATGAGAACAAAAGTACTCGGATACTATACAAAGCCTTTAATCCCAGCACTTGGGAGGCAGTGGCAGGCAGATTTCTGAGTTCGAGGCCAGCCTGGTCTACAGAGTGAGTTCCAGGTCAGCCAGGGCTATACAGAGAAACCCTGTCTCGAAAAACCAAAACCAAAACCAAAACCAAAACCAAAACCAAACCAACCAACCAAACAAACAAACAAAACCTTAATTTTCTCCAACTTTTAAAATAAAATGGAATATTTGCTGAATGAATTTAGCATAGAAAATGTCAACCCATCACAATTATATTTATACATATTGGTAGATAAGTTCCTGACTTCCCACATCAGAGGATTAATTTTATTTTTACCAAAATGGGCAGAATAGCATTTTGTATGTTACAGATCATTCTTTTCTAGTCCTTTCCAAACATTCCTGTGTCACTTAAAAATGTTAGTAGAGGTTGCTTCTTTGGAAATTGAGGCCTTTTTATTTTCCTTTGAAAGTATGGCATCTGAAGAACACAGTATCGTGAGTCGGGTGGAAAGGGAGGCAGAAGCCATTTTCCTCCTAGATGAGAAGCATTCTGTGTGATTGCTGTATAATAAATTGATTTTTACACTTAAAAAAGGTGTGTGGGGAGAAGAGAATATATAAATCAAAATTATGTATTTTATTATGCTTCACCACCCAGTAATGTGTGTCCCCAAACTTTAATTACAGGCAGCACTTCATATAAGAAACAATCTAATTTAGCTGGGGGCCCGGTAGCTGTAAACTCACTAGATGTAGCTTCCCTCTTTTTCAAGGGAAAATATAAGGACATGTAAGAGAAACATTGAAAGGCATGTTAGTAAACACATGTTGCACATTTGCCATCTGTTAGGGCATGTTTTCTGTCACATAAAAATCCAGTCGCTCTTTCTCACTGCCCCATTCAAGAAATTTAAGTAGAAACAGTAAACTTAAAACTTCACTATATCCAGGACACAGAGAGGATTCTGGTAGCTGTGTCTATAAAAGAGTAAAAATTCTGAAGAGGGATGACTTCACTGGGGCATAGGGTTGAAGGCTGGTAGTAAGTGAACTGTCGAACAGTATTATGTACTATGCTGGGTTAGAAAGTCTTCGATGTAGCAGCCTGACTCTTTCAAGCTTTGTGAGTCCAAAATGCACATGGCAGAAAGGACACTTCTCAGCTCTACCTGACTGCCACCAGCCTTGATATTGGACCTCCATGTCAGGCTGCAGGGGAAAGGAAATCCACTTTTGAGTATAGTTGACAGGGTGAAAACTGTAAATGGAGCAGTTAGTCTTGACCTATGAAACCTGGATGCAGAGTTACTACCTGTTTATGGACTCTATGCATATGATGGTTCCCATGTCAAAGAGTTCACATCGTCATGAACTAATTTTCCCCTCTGGGGGGCGATATGCTCCCCCGTATGGAAAATTCAAGCCATAAAACTCAAGCCCACATCTGATTTCTATCTGCTCATAGCCAGAGATTTCTAAATCAGTCATGATTTAGTAGCACTCCAGTCAAAACAATTGCATCCGGGTCCTTTTCAAAAATAAAAAGGCTTGAAAGATACAAAATATGAAACGAAAATGTTATTCTAGCAGTCAGTAATCCCATTGTTCATCCTTTTTGCATGGTTCTCAATGTCTTGGGCTGTCCTTGATGCCTGCTCATAGAACCAAAGATCTGCTGACTACTTTATCTTAGACACATTTCTCTAAAGCAGAAACAGGAAAACAAAAACAAACCCCAAGAAAACTTGTCTTTCCTGAATGGTAGCAATTGGTAATTGGTAATAAGCAAAACCAGACAGAAAACATCCACACACACACACACACACACACACACACACACACACAAAAACCACTGTGATTTTCAATTTACAGAAGAAATTACTCAACCTGGCTGCTCACAAAAACCTACAAACCAAGGGCCCACAAAATTGTGTGTGTCACAGAGGCAAATCACAGCTTCAACAGAAAACCACTGTGCCATCTGCAAGCACAACTGGGAGCAAACTGGTTCCGTGTCAAAGATTTCCAGAATGCTCATGTTCTGTCCCCATTCCAAACACACACACACACACACACACACACACACACACACACACACACTTTCAAACATTCATGGTAAGAAACTTATTAAGCCCCCAAAGTAAAGCATTAATACACACAGGCTAAGAATAGGCAGGGCTTTTAGACTGCTTCAAAACCAGCGAGGGCAAAGGACTTTTTCTGTGAAAGCCAATAAAGAGAAATATTCAAGCTCACCTACCTTCACTGGTCCATGTTCGCTCCTGAAGCCCTGCACCAAGTACACATGGAACATCATGAGGATATTCCCCATTCCCCATTCTCCATACATTTTGAATATTTTAAATGTCTACCGATGACTAAGCAGTTGTTTCCAGGCAGCTACTGAAAAGTGTTGCAAAAGGCATTCTCCAGAAGCAAAGTTTGAAGCCCCAAACTTTACATGGAAAAAAACAATCACATGATCAGTTGTAATTAAAATCCAATGAAATGACTTGAGTAAGTCAAGGGACTCCCTCACTGCCTCACACACAATCTTAGTATGGGAGAAAGCAATGAAAAATATTTCAAAGTTTCCCGCTGCAAAAATAATCAGGAGGTGGTCATATCTTCCACTTGAAACTAGAAATCACTCTACAGACATTTCTTATCCAGAAAGTTGAAGATAAAAAAAAAAACCCCACCCTACGCTCAAGGTTCTAGCTGCTTTATAAGGAGGTGGTATGACCACAAACACTTGCAGTTACAGCAGGCTAAAACCCAACTATGGATTCAAACTTTTTCACAACCTTCAAGAGAGCTTGCAGGAGCATATGTCTTAAATCTGACAGAGTTTGGCAGAAAACGCTGGGAAGTCTTGGCTGGAATCCTGCTGTGTTCCTAGCAAGAGCAGGGCAGTTTTAAAAGCTGACTCACATGGGCAGGACTGCTGTGTTTTTTTTTTTAAGCACGTTGCCTGTAACATGAAACCCAGAACACAGTTCTGATGGCCAGGATGGCAGATGGGCTTCAGTAGAGGGACTTTAGATGCTCAGATATCTGCTGTCAGCAGCACAGAAAGCAGCAGCAACAAAAAACATGCTTCAAGAAACCCCAAAGGGCAGAGAATAAAAAGGCATCTATCTACTCCCATATAAAAAAGCACATGTAAATAGCAATTAATTTTTATAGGTGCTTAATAATTTCTACCAAATGAAGAACATTGATTTTTTAAAAGCAACAAGTAAAATTATTTGCATGTATCAGGAAATATTTTACATATGTTACTGCCATTTTTTTATTGTTTGTAGTTTTCCTTTTTAAATTAAACATATTCTTTGACAATTTCAAACATGAATATAATGCATTCTGAAGATTCATTACAAAAAAACATCTTTTTAATGTGGAATTCTATTTTTTATTTTTCCATTTTCAAGACAGATGGGCTTGGAAATCGGAGATACCCAATGTCTCTGACTCCTAGAGTGCTGGGATTAAAGGACTCTGCATCACTAAGCCCAGCTTAATGTGGCTTCAGAAGCACCAGCTAAACTAGCCTTGGAAATTTAATATACCGAATGGCCAGTCCATCCAAGTGGCAGCGTCTCAGCTCTTCATTAGTTTCCAATCTTTGACTTCCAGGTTCTGGCCCCCTCAAAACCATTTTTTGCATTTCTGAAATCAAGAATGGCCTGAGAAATTTCCTCATTGGTATTCATCACAAATGGACCTAGGGCAGAAAGAGACATTCACAAAGTTCTGGGTGATGACATGTTCCTCTATCACTATAATTGTTATGTATTCCTATAGCTCCTCAGTTAAAACAAAATCTAGGCATAGCTGGGCATCAATAGCCCATTTTCACACTGTTCAGTCATACGGAACTAGTTAGCATTTGTGTTTTGTGGCTAGGACTATATACAATTATATGTTATCATTCAGACCAGACTTAGATAAACAGGATTGAGTCTCACTGTCTACTGAAGGTTCCTCACAAGCAATGACAATCCCTTTTTCCAGCACATTCTGTAGTTGTTATTTTGTAGATCCTGAACTTATGGCAGGAATTGAACCAACTTGATATTATAAAACCAGCTAGATTGTAGCAGAGTTTTGGTATCTGGCTAAGCAGTGGACGGGGCTCTGCCTTTCTGGGATGTGTCTCAATCTATTTTGAAAACTAACAGAATTTTCCTTACAACAAAGAGAAGTATTAATCACTTCCAAACAACTTGCACATTTGCATTTTTTGGTAGTTCTCCAGAAGATACCTTCATGTGCCCTATAGGAACCATAGAGTAGGTCAAGTTTTTAAGTTTGGCTAGTTTCTCCTTCCTGTCACGAGTCACTATCATACTCTTGCAAGTAAAGGGACTTTCGTCTTTCTTTAACTTTTTTTAATGTTTCTATTGTTTTATCTTTCATTCCCATCATAATTTATCTTCCCACCCCCCCACCATTCCAAAAGATATGTTATACTAGTGTGATCATCCTCTTGCCAGGGATCACCAACACCATAGCTTTAATAAATTTTATTAATATATTTCAAGGCAAGAAGCATTTTTAAAAATTATTTCATAGTGTTAACCATTTTTTTGTAATTCATCAAAGGGCTAGGAAAAGGCCACTTTAGATTTTATCAGTCAAACAGACCAAATACTGGGTCAAGGACTCACTTGCTGCACATAATAATTTTCCCATTGTTTCCCCAGTGAGGCCACACTAATCTTATGCCACAACTTTCTGTAGTATGTATCTATATCCTATTTTGACACCATACCATGTCCCTCAGTTTTATAAACTGTCCTTGGGTCACCTAGGAAGGTGTAGGGAACAGAGGAAGTCTTGACTGAATGTGTATTATTGATAAGAACCAATGTCTCCAACTGCAGAGACCACCCACACAGAGACCCCACAGAGATGAGCTAACTTCTTTCCCCTGTGCTACACACACACACATACACACACACACACACACACACACACACACACACACACACACACATGAAAAGTGCCAAGATTCTGGGTTGTAGCATAGTCAGTGGTACCAAGTACAGGGCAACCGAGTCCAGCTCTCTGAAGATGTGTCTGTATGTCCATCTTTTCTTCATTCCCTTGTCACCCTAGACAGGTTTCCAGTGTGGTTTTGAAGACTCAATAAATTAGCACTTGCAAAAGACTATGACCGATTCTTAGTAAATAGTAAATGGCATCAATGCATATGCTAAGAAAATGAAATATCTGCATTTTTTTCTCACTTGTAGGAGGGACATAACTCCATCAAAGTTAAGATAGTTTTCCATTCCAACATGCTATGACTTCTATGCCTAATGTCATCATTCTGACCACTCAATCACAGGAGGAGCAGGCTGTTAATAATTCACAAAAACCACAACCAGCCGCCAAGTACTCAGGATGTTTGTGGCTGCCTATAAACATGCAAAGGCAAAACAAAACAAAAAACGTAAAAAGGAGACTAAATTAAGCTAACTAGACAAAATGCTTTGCCTCTAGTAACTGACAGCCCAAGAGGCATATATTTTTGTCTGATTAATGTTGGCTGGTGTTTACAAGAATACCCAGTGTCGGAGGCACTGGAAGAGGATTTGCATACACAGTGCCTGCCATTTTGCTTTGTCATCTTCATTTCAACTGGACTCTTGAACTTCTAAAAACTGCTATGGAGGAAAGGGCTAACGTAAAAGGGTTTCACCCCAAGCACACTTCTCCTCTACAAATTCCAGTCTACAACTAGATAATGAGCCTACTACATTTGGTTGTAGTTTTCTTTGCAGAAGAACAATTTTATTCAGTCGTGACAAAAGGAAGAAGGGACTATGAACCTTGGGAGGGACATTTTGAACTGTACAAATTTAACGTGAAATGTCACAAACTGGGGAAATATGATTTAATATCCCCCCTAAATTATTGCTGGAAGAAAAAAAGAATACTTTCTAAATATTCCGTGTGATTTAAATGCATGACCAGCTGGGGCTTATCTGAGATCATAGTTTATGCCTGGGGATTCATGCCAAGTAATGGAATATGATAAGATCTTAAGTCATGCTTAATTAAATACTCAGTGAGTTGCACAGTATGTTTTGTAGGCAAAAATATAAATAACAAGTTGGGTTCTAGGTGCTTTTAGGTTTTTGTCATTTAATAAAGTGCCAATGATACAAGGACATCAAGATCCAAGAGGTTGAAGTGATTGCGTATCTCTGCCAGCATTTCCTACCTTCAACTACAGCACTGCCTCCTCCACACACTAATTCTATTTCTGTTTCTTCAAAAATATTTATTTTAAGTAAGTGCGCACGTGTGTGTGTGTGTGTGTGTGTGTGTGTGTGTGTGTGTGTGCATGTGCGTGTACCTGTGCAGATGCCCAAGGAGGGCCAGAAGAGGGCATTAGAACTTCTGGAGCTGAGAACTAAGATCAAATCCTCTGCTAGTGGAGTATGCACTGCTGAGCCATCATTCCAGCCCCCTCTATTTTTTTTTTATTTAAACTACTATAGAAAATTTCAAAGAAGTATTATTCATAAGAGGCTCATACTAAAATATATACACTAAAAATAGAATAGATTGCAAGGACAGTACTGGCTATGATTTGAATATTGATTTTCCCCTCCATAAGTCATATTGAAATTTGATTGTTCGTTGGAATTATTGGCAGGTGGGATCATTAAAAGGTGACTAGGTCATTCAGATGAGTTAATACCTTTTCCAGTGGGCAAATTCACATTCTTGGGGGACTGTCTGTATTACCACAGCTGCAGACTGCTATGAAGCATCAGTGCCTCAAGTTTGGTATCTTCAGTATATATGCCTTTGCCTTTCTACTTTCTATCAAGAGTTGAAACAACATTGACAGTGCCATATTGTTAAACCTCCAAGCCTCTATGCAATATCTGCTAAAATAAAGCTCTTTATTTTACACACATACACACACACATACAAACATACACACTTAATTATATGTGTATATATACATACATATACACACATATGTGTGTATATGTGTCAAAGGAAAAGAAAGTGAGCTAGGGAAATTAGCATTTTGGACTTACCATGTTGGACAACTGGTTCTCTTAATGGCTCCCCAGCAATTAAGACAAAATGGCTTCTTTTGGGGTCCTAAGGTCATCAAAGAAAGCACTGAACAGTGAGCATTTTATTTTATTTTACAATTTTTAAGGCATTTTTATTAGATATTTTCTTCATTTACATTTCAAATGGTATCCCAAAAGCCCCCTATTCCCTCCCCCCGCCCTGCCCCCAACCCACCCACTCCCACTTCCTGGCCCTGGCATTCCCCTGTACTGGGGCATATAATCTTCACAAGACCAAGGGCCTCTCCAGAGAGGCATGTTTATTTTTAAGTATCAAAGTGGAAACAAGTCATAGTGAAGATACAAATTAAGTGGGCCATGGTACCAAGGAAAAATTTCAGAAACATCTCTGCAATCCTTGATAAGGGAATGTTTATTCCTTAGGATGTTTAAATATTTTAGCAATGAGAATTCAGCAATAAGCCCAGGTTACCAATGTATCAACATCTGTAAGTTAAAGAAAGAAAACTGTAATTTATGTCTTCTTTGTGTTTGTGTGTCTATGTGTGCGTATGTAGGTCCATTTGCATATGTATGTGTGTAGAGGCCAGAGGTCTTTGTCAAGTGTCTTTCTCAATACCTCTCTACCTTATTTTTGAAGACAGGGTCTCTCAGTGAAAGCAGAGCTCACCCTTTGCCTAGAATGACTGGATAGCACACTCCAGGGATCTAGTTTGGCTTATCTCTGATATAGGGTTACAGATCTATGCTATCACATTCAGTCTCACACATGGCTGCTCGGGAACCAGACTCAAGTCTTTATTATCCAGGCAATTCACTCACAGAACCATCTCTTCAGCACCAAAGCTAGGGTCATTTTTAACAGGAGCATCTTCCCAACAAACTATCTGATTAAACTAGCTTATCTCTCATGAACAAAATCATTTTTTTAATTTTATTGTCTTTTCTTTTCCATTTAATTTTTCCATATTATATATTTTGGTTATCTTTCCCTTACCTTTTATCCCACCTTCTCCCTAGTTACATAATTTCATGGTTTTTCTTATTCTTTTTTTTTTTTTTTTTTTTTTTTTTTGGTTTTTTGAGACAGGGTTTCTCTATAGCCCTGGCTGTCCTGGAACTCACTTTGTAGACCAGGCTGGCCTCGAACTCAGAAATCCACCTGCCTCTGCCTCCTGAGTGCTGGGATTAAAGGCGTGCACCACCACGCCCGGCTGTTTTTTCTTATTCTTAAAATAACCTTCAAACCAAGCCCCCAAAAAGCGTGCGCACATGTATACACACACACACACACACACACACACAAACACACACACACACACACACACACACACACACACACACGGAGTCTATTTTTTGTTGGCCAACTAATCCTGTACACGGAGCCTGGCCTGGAGTGTAGTTGATGTCCTCTGTGTCACTCCATGGAAAACTGGTTTTCCTTCTCCCAGTAGCTATCCATTATAAATAGATCCTTGGTTAGCAGTGAGATTTTGTGACCATGTCCCCCTTTTTTCAGGGTGGGATTTGTCCAGTTTGAACTGTACAGGCTATGTGTATGCTGTCACAGTCTCTGTGAGTTCATACGTACATCAACGTTGTTGTGTCTGGAAAACACTCTTCCCTTGGGCTCATCCACCACCTCTGGCTCTTAAATTCTTTCCATCTTTTCTGCAACAATATAATGTCTAAGACTTATTTAACTAATTATTTATTTATTTATTTATTTATTATTTAATGTGGATGAGTGTTTTTCCTACATGGCCAAGGAGAATAGAAGAGGGTGTTGCTATACCTGTACTGCTTACAAGTAGCTGTGAGCTGCCATGTGGGTGATGGAAACCTAACCTGGGTCCTCTTGAATGGCAACCAGTGCTCTTAACTGCTAAGCCCAGTCTAACAATAGATTTTTTTAAATGGAAATAATACTTATACAAATCCAAAACCAAGACTTGATTGCTCTGTCACTTACTAAAGTAATAGGAAATGTGCCTCAGTGCCTTTAAAATGAAAACACATATACAATGCAAAATGTACACATATATGTGGGTATAATGTTTGGAGAATTGTTTTTATAACCAATGCGTTTCTGGCTTAAAATCAGATGATCATTATATTATAAAAACATTAAATATTTTAAAGTAGCTACCATGCTCTGCTCTTGCAATCATATGGTGGTTAGTAGTGAATGGCAGGCAGGGGTGCTGATAGGTTCCAGCTTGTCCTCATTCTGCTCCCTCCCCAGTGGCTAACCCTTCTAACCCAAAGTGTCCCCAGACCCATTCCCACAGCTCTGGCTGTACACATCTCCATTGGCCTCTCTTTCATGGTGTCATGCTAGTGACTGACTGCGCTTAACTCTGGTGACTTTTCTGACTTCTTGCATTTCTGTTTTTAATGCCTTCAAGTCTCCTACTTGCCAATACTCTGGCTTGGAAGGAACTTTCTTATTAGGGCCATAAGGAGACAAATAGTGACCTAACCAGAAAGGAGGCACACATAAAGGAGACCTGAGGCATCCCACAAATAAGAGCTCAGTAGAGGAGTCAACCACCATGATGATCAGAAACTGGAAACTGTTATTATTTTAAGCCACTAACTACTAATCGTTCATTACAAATAGGTAACTGAAAACCGGGTGTGGTGGCACATGCCTTTAATCCCAGCACTTGGGAGGCAGAGGCAGGTGGATTTCTGAGTTCGAGGCCAGCCTGGTCTACAGAGTGAGTTCCAGGACAGCCAGGGTTACACAGAGAAACCCTGTCTCGACTGCCCCCCCCAAAAAAAACAAATAGGTAACTGAGCATTCTATATTATTTTTATGTTTTTATTGCATTTTTCCCAGTTTTCTCTCAGGTCTATAATTTTCAATCAGATAGTTATAATAAACCAAATTACTATATATTTTAAAGCTTTAAGTTTTAAAAACTTCATTCATATTCTAATTATATGGCATTTTCTAAATATTCAACACTATTCTAAATTATATCAAATATTTATACATTTCAACTAATACGAAGCTCTATTATAATTATATCAAATAGTTATGTTCTTCTACTAATACAAATCTCTTTAATTTGATGTCGTTCCAATGCATAGTCTCAGAAGATTTACTTTTGTAGTTAACAAAATTAATAATTAACCTCTTTTTCTTCTATCCATTTAATAAAAGCTGCAAGAGGACTGCAATGAACTTTTCTTTTTGGCTTCAATTAAGAATTAAGTAAGAAGACATGGTAGAATGGTTTCTTCAAAAGTTTTCATCTGCTTCTCCTGCCATCTCAGGGCTGGTGGCTTTTCACCCCTGCACTTAGTTGATGCTTCTATTACTTCTTCACAGGAGTCTAAGCATCCTCAGGTCTGCCATGTTTTAGTCATCATCGCCATACTGACTCATACCCAGCTCACTCCCCAAACGCATACCAATAGAAAGCTAGCTGCAAATCACTCTTTTGAAATCAGATGCCACCAGGCTCACGTAGTCAAATTATTTCTTTGCTGTAGGCACAGATCTCCATCCACCCCCTACTGACTCTTGCTTCTATAAAGTTCTAACAGCTAGTCACTGTACTTATTATAGTTTCACAGTTTCTCTGATACAACCCTGACCAAAGCCAATACTGGAACCTGGAGGCGGGAACTAAGGCAGAGACCATGGAAAAGCATTGCTGACTAGCTTGCTTCCAGGCTCATGCTCTGCTACCTCTCTTCCTTCTTCCCTTCCCTTAGATTTATTTATTTTGTATGCATGAGTGCTTTGTCTGCATACCTGACTGTGCACACACATGCTTGGTAACCATGTGAATGAAGTCAGAGAGAAACAAGGAGATCCACTGAAATGTGAACTACAGATGGTTCTGAGCTGCCATATGGTTGCTAGGAACCTCAATCACAGGACTTCTTCAAGAGCAGCCAGTGCTCTTAGCAGCTGAGCCTTTCTCTACCTTTGCTACCTTTCTCATCAGCGGAGGCCCACTTGCCTAGAGATGATATTGTCTACCACTACGACCCACACACCTCCTACATCAATCAACCATCCAGAAAATAACCCACAGCCATGCACCCTGGCCAACGCAATGAAGGTGACTCCTCAGTGGAGATTCTCTGGTCTCAGATGCACCAAGTTGACAACTACGATTAACCAACACAATCGTTGTTCAGTCTATACAACAATTCAGAGAACCAAGAAAGGAGGTTTTGTTTTGCCATACCATATACCAAAATACCATGAGGCTTTAGAGATGTCTACAGTTTTCGTAGTGAGCTACTGGTGGACAAAACTGAGGGAAGTTTGCATCTGGCATGCTTTCTTCTTTTTCTTTTTTCTTTTTTTCTTTTCAAATTTGATGTTTAATGACTAAGACCTCAACAGCAATTTTAACAAGTCAGTTATCACAAAGGACTTATTCCCTCAGATGTTTGAAAAGGCCTCTTAGAGACACGGAGAAAAGGATCATCTAACAGTGTTCTGTTGTTTGTTTTGGACATGGCCAAGGACACAAAATTGAGTTGGAGGGTCAGGAAGTGGAGGGGAAAGAGTTAACGGAGCAGAAAAGAAAGGCTACGCAAGTGCTGACTGTTCACAATGAAAGTTTCCTAATCAGAAGAGAGGTCTTTGGGGAGTGATAAACATGCCTTGTTTCCACACTGTGGAATGAGAAAGTGCTAAAAACAAAAGCTTGACTCTTTTATATTACTCAAATAAAATGATGACTTTCCAGTTATTATTTGGACAGCAGGAGGGAAGGACGCGTGCATTTTGTCTGAAATGAGAAATTATGAACCCTTCAGGAGTCGAAGAGAAGTTTTCCATCCCTGTAAAACTTGAAGGTTTCCGCTCCAAACTTCTTTCAGCGATCTTGCTACAGATTCGTCATCTGGGCTGCCCCTTCTTTAAGCCATATCTATTTTCTATCCTTCGATTTAAAATATCTTTTACATTATTTATTGTGAGCATGGGGCGGCAGTGCATGCATATCATGGCATGTATATGAAGGTCAAAGCACAGCTTCTGATCATTCGCTCTCCTCTTCCACCTGGGGGAATTGACTTCAGGTTGCCAGGTTTGGAGGCAAGTACCATTACCCACTGACCCCCCTCCCTATTCCTTGTCTTTCTTTTCCTAACAAGGCATTAGTTAAAAAAAAAAAACAAAACTCTAATGACCACTACAGGTATTTACTAGAGTGTTAATGTAGTTCAAAGCCCCAGTAGAAAATGTTCATTGATAGTGTCAAATGATAGAAGCCATGCAAAAGCAAAGAGGTTGAACGATGAGCCAAAGATAGGCGAGTCCTTAGGTGCCTCTATGCCAATGCCTTTACGGACACTGATTTTCAGCATCCTGTACATGGTCCTAGAGGCTCAGATGACTTTTTCATGTAGAACAACTCCAACTCTGAAGCAGGACCTTTAAAAATTGCAGCTCCTGCCTTTTGCTTTGGTGTGTCTTCCTCGTTCCTAGCCAAGTCTTTTTGGTGATGTTTCCATCTATGACTCCTGATCTCTTTCTTAGGTTTTCTAACTCCAGGGTTGTCTCCCTTTGTGATTTCTTTAGTGTTTCTAATTCTATTTTTAGATCTTGGGTGGTTTTGTTCATCTCCCTCACCTGTTTGATTGTGTTGTCTTGTAATTCTTTAAGGGACTTTTGTGTTTCCTCTTTAAGGGCTTCTACCTGTTTACCTGTGTCCTCTTGCATTTCTTTAAGGGAATTATGTATGTCCTTAAAGTCCTCTATCATCATCATGAGAAGTGATTTTAGATCCGAGTCTTATTTTCCTGGTGTGATGGTGTATCCAGGACTTACTATGGTGGGAGAATTGGGTTCTGATGATGCCAAGTAACCTTGGTTTCTGTTGTTTATGTTCTTATGCTTGCCTCCTGCCATCTGATTATGTCTAGTACTACCTGCCCTCGATATATCTGGCTGGAGCCTGTCCTTCCTGTGATCCTGGCTGTGTCAGAACTCCTCAGAGTCCAGCTGTCTCCATGATCCTGTGATTCCGGGATCCTGTGGTCCTGGGTGTGTCAGAGTTCTTGTGAGGCAAGCTTCCTCTGGGACCCTGAGATCCTAGTGTGACCACGCTCCTGGGATCCTGTGATTCTGGGATCCTGAGTGTGTTAGAGCACCTGAGAGTGGAGCTTCCTCTGGGTGTTGTGGGGTTAAGTCTTTTTCATCTGACTTAAAAACTTTCAAAGCTTGCCCTCAGGGCCAACAAGATCATCATCAGGTAAAGGTACTGACCACCCAATTTTATTCCTGACACCCACATGGTAGAAACGAACTTGGAAGATTTGTCCTTTGATTTCTTCAAGTGCATCATGGCACTTTAACGAAATAAAACAAAAATACGTAAATTGCTTTTGATACCCCATAACTTACGGCTAGGAAATATGTTGAGTTTCATTGGGACCAACAATACATGATCAAAGTCCAGAGGAAAGGCCCAGGGGTAATTTAATGTGTTGATAACTTCCAAATTATGAGTTTCTAACTCGGTTAAATTGATTATAACCACAAAGCTTACAATAAGAGCAGGCTTGTGAGCAAAGCTAAGGCCCATTTTCTGCCTACAGTAGCATTTATTACTGTGATGAATTACCTGGAAAAATGATCCAAAAGAAATTGAAGTTCAGCATGATTTAATTGCATGCAGTTGTTCTTTCTAGACTTCACTATTTATACTTTGGGCATCAGTGGAAAGATCAAACAGTGAACTATAATGAGTTTAAAAAAACAACCTAGTGTTTCTTTTTTATTTCTAGTGGTTCTTTTTATCATGAACTTTTACACAGAATAAAGCAAATCATTGCCTTTAGCTCTCATTGGGTGGTTTGTTTCATTTCTGGGATTTACTGGTTATTAATCAAATCATTTGAATGGGACATCCATGAACTGTGACAGTTTAAGAGCATAGGTGTCCTCAGCCATTGTTTTCATGACAGCCAGTGTTTATCTACTTCCGTACACTTACTACAAATGAGCTTGCGATTCTTCGAAGACTCTGGTACAACATGGTCTAAAGTTTAGATGGAGTCTTTGTAAGTGTACTCATGTACTTCTAACCATCACTCAGGAGAAAATTTCAGCACACCAATTGTAGGCCAAACCGACATGGGGAACTTTTGAAACAGGCACATCAAGGTGACCTGTACCAATTCAGGATCATGTGTCCTGAATAGCTTGACGTTTGCAATCTCTAAGAACTTTGAAATATTTGAATTCATTATACAGTACCCATACTTTGGACTTTGTCCACGAAGTCAAAGGGTCTGGCCCAAAGACTTTTAAACCTGGTATAAACCAAAGCCACTGCCACTGTTAGGTATTACAGCAAACTTAGGAATAATGGTGTGGGTAGGGGAGATTGCTCAGTGGTTAGAGCACTTATTGCACAAGCATGAAGACTGGGGTTTGCATCATCACATAAAAAGAAAAAGAAATAACAGGATAAGGTAATCTACCCACTAAGGAAGAAAGTCTGGGTTCTTATGGGCTGCCCCATGTTAACCCGAAATAAAGCAAATAAATGGTGAAATGGCACAAAGAAAATGGAGGTGTGGCTTTGTGCACCATCCTTTCTTTGCTTCTTCTCTTGCCCTACAGAGTGGCCACCCTAGAGGACTGGCCCATACTATTGGCCGGCCATGTATGGTGGAAGACATGCAGGTGAGATGCACTGAAACAGAGCTAGAAGGAAGTGAGGTGCAAATCAGTTCCTCATTCTTGACTACAATTCAGCTCATCTTTTTTTCTTGTTAGAATCTTCAGGCTAACGTGAGTTCCACATGGAGATGAAGAGCTTTGCTTTTAAACCTATTGGTCAGTATCCCTCAGAGCTGTTGCTAGATGTGAAAATTGCTATGTGTCATTGAACCTGTGATGTGAATCCTCATTAGACAATGCTTATGTGTTAATCAGTTAAATTAGGTGTTGTCAGGAGTTTTATTTCCACTTACCATTATTGCGTACCTAAAATGTACTGCACCAAGGACTGACAAATGAAGGGCCAGAAAGTTTTAAGGATGCAGTCTCTGCCATAACAGACTTCTACCTACACACTATAACAATCCATGGTCAATACAGAAATTGGACAGGTAAGACAGTGAACCAGTAAAACACAAAGAAATAGATCTGAATCTGGCCTTTTTGACATAATTTACTGCCCTCTGTGCTAGATCTGGAACAGACCCTGGCATAGGTAATGCAGATTGGTTTTAACAGTCCTACATAGTTGGCCTCAATTCTTTCAATCTTGCAGACAAATGCAATGAAGCCTAGGCTAGTGAAACAGATCATTGAGTAAAGGGACTTGGTGCCAAGCTGGACGACTCAGGTTTGATGCCTTGGAACCACATGGTGGAAGAAAAGAAACCATGCCTGAAAGTTATCCTCTGGATTCCACATACATTCTGTGGCATGTGCACTCCCACACACATGCACACAGATAAATTATAAATGTAAAAACAAATGAACAAAAACGAAGCACAGAGAAATTTAGAAACATATCCACAGTCACACAGCCAACAAGTGGCAAAGCCAAGACCCAATGATCACAGCCTCTATCTTGTAATATAAAGGGGACTTCCTACAGACACATGACCTCTTTAAATGAAAATTATTATTATTTTAAATATATATTTTTTTCATTCTGAAGTTGTCACAATGCATGGTTGCCATACAAACAATGATGAAACTGCATAAAATGGTAACAAAATGCCCCTGTGTCACAGCTGCCATTTTGCCAATGAACTAACACTTATTTTTGTCTACTCTAGCTATGTTCTGACCTGCAGCTTCCCCCATCACTTCTTTCCATCTTGGCTTCTCCATCCTTTCCTACAAGGTATTCTTTGGGATGTAATAGGGAGAACTGAAGTTGCCAAACATAACCAGATCCTATTGGAAACTAAATATATTACAAACGTCTGGCCCATAAATAATTTTCAAACCTTTTCTTTATATTGGGTTGAGGTATGTCGATTTTTTTTGTAGGTCAAACATGGCAGTTTTGTATGGTTTGACATAAAACAGAGGGCATAGACCCTGGGATATGCATTTTCTGGTGTTTCAGACATTTTGTTTTTTTCTGTTAATAGTTCCTAGAGGTGCTTCTGGACATCAGTATAGGAGCAGGTAAATTACTAGTACGTTGGATAGAGATAGAAAATCTCCCCCAGTCCACTGCATTATGTGATACTAGGGTCAGAGAGCTAGAAGTGAGAGAGATCACTTCTCCATTCAGTGGCCACTGAAATAGTTCCTATTCCTGCTTTTCACAGTGGAACTACCCAGGTGCTGGGGCACAATTGTCTCCTCAGTCTTCCTTACTGGGGAGTGACACAAAGCAATGAGAAAGCCTTAATGGGCTCACAGAATGATGAGACGATTGCTCAATGAGATGAAACAGACATTTAAAAAAACAAAAAACAAAAAACAAAACTGAGAAACCTGGAAAAATTGTTCCCAAGAGCGCTAAACCATAAAAAGGAGAGATTCATTTAAAGAAACTATGAATAACATAACACTCTCTTTTTAGCTCCAAATGGGGATGCTTCTGAAAGGACTCTCTGTGAGCATGCATATCTGCATTCATACTCCTGGGTGGCTAGCTTAGTTTTACTTATGCTAAAAGAAATAAATCAGTTTTATGATGGTAATATTTTAAAAGCTGAAGATGCATTGCCTCTAGATCCAAATATAGACTTTTACATGGTAGCAAAAGACAAGATATGAATACATATGAAACTGTGAGATATACCAATAGAAACCTCAAAATAGAGCAATGTAATCAGCAGAAATTAGTAAACAGGCTTGATAAAACAGTGACATGATTTATTTCCCAAGGAAGAGAAAAAAATTTCCATCTCAATGGAAGCATTTTCATGGAAATCAGTAAAAAGTCTAAGTTCAGGAAATTAAAGGGAAGTGAAAGATTGTAAGAGTCCAGACAGCGGACATCTATAATGAAACTATTCTCTGGACATGATGGCCATTATACATACAAATTCAAAGGAGCTACGACTTTATGCACAAGACCTACACAAGATCAAACCAGACAAAATCCCATCAGGGATAGAGGAGGGATCATAAAGTTCCAATCCCATCTGAGGAACTATTTGTATCTATGGCTGATGGGGAAGAAAGTGTTTGTTGTCTTCAGGAATCCAACCCCTGAGAAGGTACCCATGCTCCAGATGACGACAGTCCTACACCCTTGTACATACAGCCAGCATACTAGGTGGACTTGGGGAGTTAAAAACAGAGGCAGTACATGAAGGAATACTGGGAAGGAATAATGAGGGAGAGGGGGGAAGATTGGAAAGGAAAGGAAGGTGGTGGATTTGATCAAAACATCCTATATGAGTTTATAAAACTCAAACATTTTTAAAAAGATAATTGAATATTTGGGGCTGGGAAAATGGCTTAGTTGGTAAGAGCACTTGCTGCTAAACCATGAGAACCTGAATTTGAATCCCAGTCACCCACATAAAAATATGTGTGTGATCATTCATACCTATAACCCCCCAGGCTTCAGGGCGTGTGTGTGTGTGTATGTGTGTGTGTGTGTGTGTGTGTGTGTGTGTGTTCGGATGTTTAGAAACAGGTTGATTCTGAGAGCTCCCTGGCCAGGTAGCCTAGATGCAATAGTGAGTTTAAGGTTCAGAAAGGGACCCTGACCCAACAGTCTCAAAGGAATAAGGTGGGAGGTGGGACACTCCATTGACATCCTCCCTTGACATCTGCATATGTGTGGAGTGTTCAACCTACACATGTCACACACAGACATACATGTCACACACACATACACGCATGCACACACACACAGAGAGAGAGAGAGGGGGGGGGCATGAAGAAACAAAATTAAGTTTAAAATACCTTATTTTCCAACTGGACAGCGTCACCTTCTCCAAGGACTGCTGTGTGATGTGGTTCTATCTTTTGTTGAGCATCATCAGGCCCTACAACAACAGATGGCACAGCAATGTCAGCAACTGCTGTGGTATAATCACCACACTTTTGGTCAACTACTTAGTACCACAATGCTCATTTGAATTTTAGAAATAGTACACTTAGGAAAGCCCCTTGAATTTGGAGGTTGTTTACACTTGCTATTGCTAAAGGCTAAAACGGACTGGTTTTCAGTGCAGAAATGAGCAGGTAAGTGAATCTTGCAACATGTTTCCACTTATAGTCTTAGTGTATGACTATGTGACTGACTTTTAAAAGCCCCTGAAATGGCAAGTTCATAAGAATGTTCTCGATCTTGGTCCGAGACCCGCCGAACTTAGGAAATTAGTCTGAACAGGTGAGAGGGTGCGCCAGAGAACCTGACAGCTTCTGGAACAGGCGGAAGCACAGAGGCGCTGAGGCAGCACCCTTTGTGGGCCGGGGACAGCCGGCCACCTTCCGGACCGGAGGACAGGTGCCCGCCCGGCTGGGGAGGCGACCTAAGCCACAGCAGCAGCGGTCGCCATCTTGGTCCAAGACCCGCCGAACTTAGGAAATTAGTCTGAACAGGTGAGAGGGTGCGCCAGAGAACCTGACAGCTTCTGGAACAGGCGGAAGCACAGAGGCACTGAGGCAGCACCCTTTGTGGGCCGGGGACAGCCGGCCACCTTCTGGACCAGAGGACAGGTGCCCGCCCGGCTGGGGAGGCGACCTAAGCCACAGCAGCAGCGGTCGCCATCTTGGTCCGGGACCCGCCGAACTTAGGAAATTAGTCTGAACAGGTGAGAGGGTGCGCCAGAGAACCTGACAGCTTCTGGAACAGGCAGAAGCACAGAGGCGCTGAGGCAGCACCCTGTGTGGGCCGGGGACAGCCGGCCACCTTCCGGACCGGAGGACAGGTGCCCACCCGGCTGGGGAGGCGGCCTAAGCCACAGCAGCAGCGGTCGCCATCTTGGTCCCGGGACTCCAAGGAACTTAGGAATTTAGTCTGCTTAGGTGAGAGTCTGTACCACCTGGGAACTGCCAAAGCAACACAGTGTCTGAGAAAGGTCCTGTTTTGGGCCTTCTTCTTCGGCCAGGAGGAGGTCCAAATACAAGATATCTGCGCACCTTCCCTGTAAGAGAGCTTGCCAGCAGAGAGTGCTCTGAGCACTGAAACTCAGAGGAGAGAATCTGTCTCCCAGGTCTGCTGATAGACGGTAACAGAATCACCAGAAGAACAATCTCTAAACAGAGTCAACTATAACTACTAACTCCAGAGATTACCAGATGGCGAAAGGTAAACGGAGGAATCTTACTAACAGGAACCAAGACCACTCACCATCACCAGAACCCAGCACACCCACTTCGCCCAGTCCAGGGAACCCCAACACACCTGAGAACCTAGACCTAGATTTAAAAGCATATCTCATGATGATGGTAGAGGACATCAAGAAGGACTTTAATAAATCACTTAAAGAAATACAGGAGAACACTGCTAAAGAGTTACAAGTCCTTAAAGAAAAACAGGAAAACACAATCAAACAGGTAGAAGTCCTTACAGAAAAAGAGGAAAAAACATACAAACAGGTGATGGAAATGAACAAAACCATACTAGACCTAAAAAGGGAAGTAGACACAATAAAGAAAACTCAAAGCGAGGCAACACTAGAGATAGAAACCCTAGGAAAGAAATCTGGAACCATAGATTTGAGCATCAGCAACAGAATACAAGAGATGGAAGAGAGAATCTCAGGTGCAGAAGATTCCATAGAGAACATCGGCACAACAATCAAAGAAAATGGAAAATGCAAAAAGATCCTAACTCAAAATATCCAGGAAATCCAGGACACAATAAGAAGACCAAACGTACGGATAATAGGAGTGGATGAGAATGAAGATTTTCAACTCAAAGGTCCAGCAAACATCTTCAACAAAATTATTGAAGAAAACTTCCCAAATCTAAAGAATGAGATGCATATGAACATACAAGAAGCCTACAGAACTCCAAATAGACTGGACCAGAAAAGAAATTCCTCCCGACACATAATAATCAGAACATCAAATGCACTAAATAAAGATAGAATACTAAAAGCAGTAAGGGAAAAAGGTCAAGTAACATATAAAGGCAAGCCTATCAGAATTACACCAGATTTTTCACCAGAGACTATGAAAGCCAGAAGAGCCTGGGCAGATGTTATACAGACACTAAGAGAACACAAACTGCAGCCCAGGCTACTATACCCAGCCAAACTCTCAATTATCATAGAGGGAGAAACCAAAGTATTCCACGACAAAACCAAATTCACGCATTATCTCTCCACGAATCCAGCCCTTCAAAGGATAATAACAGAAAAAAACCAATACAAGAACGGGAACAACGCCCTAGAAAAAACAAGAAGGTAATCCCTCAACAAACCTAAAAGAAGACAGCCACAAGAACAGAATGCCACCTTTAACAACTAAAATAACAGGAAGCAACAATTACTTTTCCTTAATATCTCTTAACATCAATGGTCTCAACTCGCCAATAAAAAGACATAGACTAACAAACTGGCTACACAAACAAGACCCAACATTTTGCTGCTTACAGGAAACTCATCTCAGAGAAAAAGATAGACACTACCTCAGAATGAAAGGCTGGAAAACAATTTTCCAAGCAAATGGTATGAAGAAACAAGCAGGAGTAGCCATCCTAATATCTGATAAGATTGACTTCCAACCCAAAGTCATCAAAAAAGACAAGGAGGGACACTTCATTCTCATCAAAGGTAAAATCCTCCAAGAGGAACTCTCAATTCTGAATATCTATGCTCCAAATACAAGAGCAGCCACATTCACTAAAGAAACTTTAGTAAAGCTCAAAGCACACATTGCGCCTCACACAATAATAGTGGGAGACTTCAACACACCACTTTCACCAATGGACAGATCATGGAAACAGAAACTAAACAGGGACACACTGAAACTAACAGAAGTGATGAAACAAATGGATCTGACAGATATCTACAGAACATTTTATCCTAAAACAAAAGGATATACCTTCTTCTCAGCACCTCATGGTACCTTCTCCAAAATTGACCACATAATAGGTCACAAATCAGGCCTCAACAGATTCAAAAATATTGAAATTGTCCCATGTATCCTATCAGATCACCATGCACTAAGGCTGATCTTCAATAACAAAATAAATAACAGAAAGCCAACACTCACATGGAAACTGAACAACACTCTTCTCAATGATACCTTGGTCAAGGAAGGAATAAAGAAAGAAATTAAAGACTTTTTAGAGTTTAATGAAAATGAAGCCACAACGTACCCAAACCTTTGGGACACAATGAAAGCATTTCTAAGAGGGAAACTCATAGCTATGAGTGCCTTCAAGAAAAAACGGGAGAGAGCACATACTAGCAGCTTGACAACACATCTAAAAGCTCTAGAAAAAAAGGAAGCAAATTCACCCAAGAGGAGTAGACGGCAGGAAATAATCAAACTCAGGGGTGAAATCAACCAAGTGGAAACAAGAAGAACTATTCAAAGAATTAACCAAACGAGGAGTTGGTTCTTTGAGAAAATCAACAAGATAGATAAACCCTTAGCTACACTCACTAAAGGGCACAGGGACAAAATCCTAATTAACAAAATCAGAACTGAAAAGGGAGACATAACAACAGATCCTGAAGAAATCCAAAACACCATCAGATCCTTCTACAAAAGGCTATACTCAACAAAACTGGAAAACCTGGACGAAATGGACAAATTTCTGGACAGATACCAGGTACCAAAGTTGAATCAGGATCAAGTTGACCTTCTAAACAGTCCCATATCCCCTAAAGAAATAGAAGCAGTTATTAATAGTCTCCCAGCCAAAAAAAGCCCAGGACCAGACGGGTTTAGTGCAGAGTTCTATCAGACCTTCAAAGAAGATCTAACTCCAGTTCTGCACAAACTTTTTCACAAGATAGAAGTAGAAGGTATTCTACCCAACTCATTTTATGAAGCCACTATTACTCTGATACCTAAACCACAGAAAGATCCAACAAAGATAGAGAACTTCAGACCAATTTCTCTTATGAACATCGATGCAAAAATCCTTAATAAAATTCTCGCTAACCGAATCCAAGAACACATTAAAGCAATCATCCATCCTGACCAAGTAGGTTTTATTCCAGGGATGCAGGGATGGTTTAATATACGAAAATCCATCAATGTAATCCATTATATAAACAAACTCAAAGACAAAAACCACATGATCATCTCGTTAGATGCAGAAAAAGCATTTGACAAGATCCAACACCCATTCATGATAAAAGTTCTGGAAAGATCAGGAATTCAAGGCCAATACCTAAACATGATAAAAGCAATCTACAGCAAACCAGTAGCCAACATCAAAGTAAATGGAGAGAAGCTGGAAGCAATCCCACTAAAATCAGGGACTAGACAAGGCTGCCCACTTTCTCCCTACCTTTTCAACATAGTACTTGAAGTATTAGCCAGAGCAATTCGACAACAAAAGGAGATCAAGGGGATACAAATTGGAAAAGAGGAAGTCAAAATATCACTTTTTGCAGATGATTTGATAGTATATATAAGTGACCCTAAAAATTCCAACAGAGAACTCCTAAACCTGATAAACAGCTTCGGTGAAGTAGCTGGATATAAAATTAACTCAAACAAGTCAATGGCCTTTCTCTACACAAAGAATAAACAGGCTGAGAAAGAAATTAGGGAAACAACACCCTTCTCAATAGCCACAAATAATATAAAATATCTCGGCGTAACTCTAACGAAGGAAGTGAAAGATCTGTATGATAAAAACTTCAAGTCCCTGAAGAAAGAAATTAAAGAAGATCTCAGAAGATGGAAAGATCTCCCATGCTCATGGATTGGCAGGACCAACATTGTAAAAATGGCTATCTTGCCAAAAGCAATCTACAGATTCAATGCAATCCCCATCAACATTCCAACTCAATTCTTCAACGAATTGGAAGAAGCAATTTGCAAATTTGTCTGGAATAACAAAAAACCTAGGATAGCAAAAACTCTTCTCAAGGATAAAAGAACCTCTGGTGGAATCACCATGCCTGACCTAAAGCTTTACTACAGAGCAATTGTGATAAAAACTGCATGGTACTGGTATAGAGACAGACAAGTGGACCAATGGAATAGAATTGAAGACCCAGAAATGAACCCACACACCTATGGTCACTTGATCTTCGACAAGGGAGCCAAAACCATCCAGTGGAAGAAAGACAGCATTTTCAACAATTGGTGCTGGCACAACTGGTTGTTATCATGTAGAAGAATGCGAATCGATCCATACTTATCTCCTTGTACTAAGGTCAAATCTAAGTGGATCAAGGAACTTCACATAAAACCAGAGACACTGAAACTTATAGAGGAGAAAGTGGGGAAAAGCCTTGAAGATATGGGCACAGGGGAAAAATTCCTGAACAGAACAGCAATGGCTTGTGCTGTAAGATCGAGAATTGACAAATGGGACCTAATGAAACTCCAAAGTTTCTGCAAGGCAAAAGACACTGTCTATAAGACAAAAAGACCACCAACAGACTGGGAAAGGATCTTTACCTATCCTAAATCAGATAGGGGACTAATATCCAACATATATAAAGAACTCAAGAAGGTGGACCTCAGAAAATCAAATAACCCCCTTAAAAAATGGGGCTCAGAACTGAACAAAGAATTCTCACCTGAGGAATACCGAATGGCAGAGAAGCACCTGAAAAAATGTTCAACATCCTTAATCATCAGGGAAATGCAAATCAAAACAACCCTGAGATTCCACCTCACACCAGTGAGAATGGCTAAGATCAAAAATTCAGGTGACAGCAGATGCTGGCGAGGATGTGGAGAAAGAGGAACACTCCTCCATTGTTGGTGGGATTGCAGGCTTGTACAACCACTCTGGAAATCAGTCTGGCGGTTCCTCAGAAAATTGGACATAGTACTACCGAAGGATCCAGCAATACCTCTCCTGGGCATATATCCAGAAGAAGCCCCAACTGGTAAGAAGGACACATGCTCCACTATGTTCATAGCAGCCTTATTTATAATAGCCAGAAACTGGAAAGAACCCAGATGCCCCTCAACAGAGGAATGGATACAGAAAATGTGGTACATCTACACAATGGAGTACTACTCAGCTATTAAAAAGAATGAATTTATGAAATTCCTAGCCAAATGGATGGACCTGGAGAGCATCATCCTGAGTGAGGTAACACAATCACAAAGGAACTCACACAATATGTACTCACTGATAAGTGGATACTAGCCCAAAACCTAGGATACCCACGATATAAGATACAATTTCCTAAACACATGAAACTCAAGAAAAATGAAGACTGAAGTGTGGACACTATGCCCCTCCTTAGAAGTGGGAACAAAACACCCATGGAAGGAGTTACAGAAACAAAGTTTGGAGCTGAGATGAAAGGATGGACCATGTAGAGACTGCCATATCCAGGGATCCACCCCATAATCAGCATCCAAACGCTGACACCATTGCATATACTAGCAAGATTTTATCGAAAGGACCCAGATGTAGCTGTCTCTTGTGAGACTATGCCGGGGCCTAGCAAACACAGAAGTGGATGCTCACAGTCAGCTAATGGATGGATCACAGGGCTCCCAATGGAGGAGCTAGAGAAAGTACCCAAGGAGCTAAAGGGATCTTCAACCCTATAGGTGGAACAACATTATGAACTAACCAGTACCCCTGAGCTCTTGACTCTAGCTGCATATGTATCAAAAGATGGCCTAGTCGGCCATCACTGGAAAGAGAGGCCCATTGGACACGCAGACTTTGTGTGCCCCGGTACAGGGGAACGCCAGGGCCAAAGGGGGGGAGTGGGTGGGTAGGGGAGTGGGGGTGGGTGGGTAAGGGGGACTTTTGGTATAGCATTGGAAATGTAAATGAGCTAAATACCTAATAAAAAATGGAAAAAAAAAAAAAGAATGTTCTCTTGTGTAAAATACAAACCCTATAAGAAGCAGGGCTGGAAAAAAATCAAATGCTATCGATAATTCATTTCAACAAGAATTTACTGAGCATCTCCAACTTTCAAGTACTAGAGAAAAATGCAAAAACGTGCAAATCACATCATTCCTTGCATCTAAATAATTCAAAATGTTCTTGGGACCAACCAAATATAAGCATATGCAATCATTAGAGAAGAATTTAACAGAAAACTAGATGAGTTGGATAGCAACTTATAGAACCATGCACAAGGCCTGCTCCGAAACACTCTGCCGGTTGGGCACCTTCTAAGCACTCTGGAGGGTGTGTGTCTTTAGACTAGCGTTCCTTCCCTTCTAAGGCTTACAGATGAAATAAAGCTAGCTAACACTTCAAGATAACAAAAACCTCATTGAGAAAAGGAATTTGGGGGGGCTCATTCAGGTTGGAGCACCCCAGGCATTTGTTCTGGAGAAAGTAAGACTTTAACAGAGCTGTGCAAGGTAAGAAAGACCTTTAAGAAACAGCACTTGGAATAGGGTATTGTGGATAAGAGGACAGAGAGTCAGTTGAAGGGAGTGGCTGAGAATTTCTAAGGAACCTGTGAACCTTCTATCACGATTTTAACAGTTACTGGAAAGGATGAAAATGTATCAAGAAAATCCTTTAAATCATCCTTATCCATACAAAGGCCCCCCTTCTCTTTCTCCCTCTTCCTCTCTCCCTCCCTCCCTCCCTCCCCCCTCACACACACGCTCACACACACATTCATATACACATACACAAACACACACACATATGCACACACACTCACAGAGAGTGTCAGAGACAGAGAGATAGAGAGAGGAGAGAAATGATAAGATCTGTCTTGAAAAAGTAATTTTAGAAGCAGAGCATAAAAGGAAATGGAGGGTGGGCCTAAACTCAGGCAAACCTGTTGGGAGCTCTCTGTAATGGACTAAAGTGAACGTGGATTACAGTGTGGATAGGAGTGAAAAGAGAAAGATAGGTTGGAAGAGATGGAAGAAGGGTGGGAGGGAGTTGAGAAAGAATCTAAGTTTGATGGTCCTCGGCATAAGCAGGCGTGATCCAAGAAGAGCAGTAGCAGTTCTGCAAGAGGGAACTGGACAATGGAGAGACCCAAGTGTGCTAGAATAGACAGAGAAAGCTGCAGCGAAGGGTGAGGTTTAAGGCTATGTCTTCCAGCTGGGTATAAAAACCAAACAGGTATGTGAACAGATAACAGACAGTCCAAGATCCACCATTCAAGGAGTTAGGGAGAGGGCTCAGATGGCTCAGTGCACAAGAGCACTTCCTGAGGACTTGAGTTCAAATCCCTATCATTCACATAAATAGCAGACATGACCATGTATGGTTGTAACCTCAGCACTGTGGGGAGCAGACAGGAGGATCACGGGGGTTTGTTGGCCACCATCTTAGCTCCGGGTTCAGTAAATGACCTAGTCTCTACATGACCCAATCTCAAGGGAATCAGGTAGAAAGTGATAGGACAGATCACCTTGTGGCCTCCATATATGCACAGGTATATGTATTATGTCTGTACACGAGAGAGAGAGAGAGACAGACAGACAGACAGACAGACAGACAGACAGACAGACACAGAGAGACACAGAGAGAAAGAGAGACACAGAGAGACACACAGAGAGACATAGAGAGACAGACAGAGAGATCAAGCTAAAGCTTTAATAATATTAGAGAAGTGATTAAAGGAAACAGTAACTTGACAAATTATTATACAAACAGAATCACAATTTATAAATTTGGGGGATATTGGTTAGCATTCTAATAGCCATATTTTTCAGAGAATTCATCTTCCAGGCATAGAGGGCATATGGCTTACACTGTTGCTGATAAACATGAAACAGGATTCGGACAGAACAAGAATTCTTATCCTGGAGTAAGAATTCTGCAGCTAGAACTGTGACTAAGTGTGGCCTTGGATGAGAGACAGATAGCACATGTACTTTCTCCATCACTTAGCTGCCATGTAGTTTTTCTTCAGTCATAACTGTAGCCAACAAACCACAGCATTATTTGCTCTGCTGATAGCTCTGTCTCCAAGAGAAGTCACAGATATTTTTATACCGTGTTACAGTGCAGTGCATGTCTCAGAATAGAGTTTAGGCTAGTTGTCACATACAATTAAGAGCAGACCGGCTGCTAAATCATGTCATTTCAGATGCCAACAGAGAAGCATACATGTAATTGTAGCATAAACTGGTTCTTTAATACTTTAATGATGTTACTGAATTTAAAAACATTGTCTGAGGAACTTAGTCCATGTTTTTTTTTTTTTAAAGGTCAATGGCAGAAAAAATAAAATAAAAACTGTTTAATCACTGGCTTTGGAAGACAATGGTGGCTGGAATATAACACCATTGATTATGGTTTATAACGACTTTCCTGGTGAAAATACTTCCACCTTTGCTAATTCCAAGGAAACAACATGAGCTCAGGCACAATAAGCCCTGCAAAGTAGCAAGAGCCAACCACAACACAGCATCCATTCATCAAAGGCACATGTCAGCAAATGTCATGGGGTGAATAACAGAACTCCATTGACTTCCAACTTACACAGGGGTTTGGCAATAAAAGTCTAGGAGTCCGAGAGGAATATCATTTAGAGTTGGATAATATTTTAAACTGTGACAAGGGAAGGCATTTTATTAGGTGTGTTTTATTGACATCCTCTGTGGATAATGAACCATATTTCTATCTTCAACTAATTCATATGTAACAGCCAGCACCCACGTAGCCCGCTCCAGGACGCTGAGTTTGTCATGTAGTATGTTTCCTGATACAGTTTTAATAGAGTGAGCTGACAAGAGACAACACTAAGAAATCCTGCTGAGTTGGTAGTTCTCAGCAAGCACCCTGTATCAGGATAGTGTGCTTGACAGCAATGTTGATTGGCCTGAAAAGAAATCCTAATTTAGAAGCAGACTTGATGCTGGGTGCCCATGTTCCTCCCTACTGATGTATAACTGAAATCACAGTGAGCTGCAGAAGGGGCTATTTGAAATGTTCTACTCCAAGGAACACTTTCCTCATTGACACCAGAGTCAAGCTGCTTGGTGGATGATTTTTTAGTCTACCTTGAGTTTCTAGTTTCCTAGGCAAAGTCTTCAAAATAGCACCAGAGAGAACAGATGGATTGTATCTTCCTTTCCAGATCATTTCTATGGTAGTTCACTCATCTGTTTATCTCCTGAACCTAAAATAAGTTCCCCTGAAATATAGCCTATTGTTTCTGACTACTTGTAATTATAAATTGAGACAAATCAGATAATAAAATACTTTCCATTGGCAGTTTCTGCCAAGAATGTTAAATCTAATAATGTAGTTAAGGAACATTTAACCAAAAATGTTATTACTTTTTTGCCTTAACAATCATAAAAGGGCAAAATACCTTTTAAAGTGTGTTTTTTAAGGTTGGGGTCCAGCTCCAGTGTGTGAGCATCCTCTTTTCATTTTGTTCGCTTTATAAGAACTAGCACTCTGTTCCACACATTCTGCTCATGTCTATCACACATTTTAACATCACTAAATATATATGTATAGCAGAAGCTCTACTACAACAGAGACTGACACCAATCGAAAAACAAACCGCCCCAAGCACCTTATTTTAAAATGTAAATGTCCTGCAATTTATAAGTTTTGATAAATATAGTTGGCAGGTTTGGTAGCTAGATTGAAGCCTTGCCCTTCAATTTATTTACATTTATTTAGCATGTATTTCTCTGTGTATGAGCATTTGTGCACATATGCATGTGGGTAGTAGCCTGGCTAGAGGCTGACACTGGGTGTCTTCTTCAATTGCTCTCTGCCTTATTTTTTTGAGTCAGGGTCTCTCACTGAACCTGGAACTCAAGGATTGCTTAGACTGGTTGGCTAACAAGCCCCAGAGATCCTCCTGTCTTCCCAACACAGAACTAATTTTACAGATTCCTGCTACCACCACACTCAGCTTTTTTTTTTAATAGATGTAATGAAGCTCATCTCTGATCAACATGCATGGATGGTGAACACTTTGCCTATGGGCTCATCTCTTCTGCCTTTGGTCCTCTTTTTAATGTCTACCCATTTTAAGCATCCCCTAAATCCTTCTAGATTATTACACTTTCCCTAATCCCTCAGTTTTCTCTTACTTGTTTTCTCCAGCAATTTACTTTTACAAAGTATTTGACTTATTTGCAGAAGTATCCCATTTTCCACTCATTCTACTAATTTATGCTCTGCATTATTCTTTTCAGACAGGGTAGCTCAGGACTCTGGAGCTAGGCCAGCAAGCCACAGTGGTCCTTTCTGTTCCTCCCCCATAACACTAGGGTCACAGGCACGAACAACCACGTTCAGCCTTTTACGTGGGTTCTGAGGATTTGAAATGGGAATTGTTGGTCTACAGCCTGGGATGCCCTGCCTCATCCACGTCCTCATCCCTGAGGATGCTGATGAGGAAGAGGAAGCCAGAGGCTGAGAATCTCGGGAGCTCACTGACTAGCCAGTATGGCTGAAACTGTAGAATTCAGGTTCAGGGAGAGACTTTTGAAAAGAGAGGTGGGAGGTAACGGAGGAAGCAACTTGATGCTGACCTCCATTCGAGCACATGTGCACACATTCACACTAACAAGCACATACACAGCATGTACCACAGCACCCACATAACACAACACACACATGTTAAAAGATCTTATTGTACTGGGTTCCATAAGGCCAATTCCAGCAACTATATAACTGAATATATTTCCCTCATACCTCACTACCTCAACCCTTCTCTTCCCTTCCCCTTCCTTTGTTCCCCCGATTAATAGCACTCTTAAATTTTTACTGTATGACGTCTTCTAAGATTACTTTTACATGCCAGGCAGTGGTGGCACACACCTTTAATCCCAGCACTTGGGAGGCAGAGGCAGGCAAATTTCTGAGTTCGAGACCAGCCTGGTCTACAGAGTGAGTTCCAGGACAGCCATGGCTACACAGAGAAACCCTGCCTCTAAAAACAAACAACAAACAAACAAAACAAAAATGAAAAAAGATTACTTTGGCCATCCAAATTGTGGCCTATTTGCTCTAGCCCAAGATATTACCTTATATGTTGACATTTCATTAACTGAACAATGGATACTTGACACTGTAAAATATATGACTTACTGGTTAGCTCCTGCCATCTGGGGTTGAGTGGGGCGCCATTTGTGTTTATAAGCAAGGTAAAATTGAAGTACTAAAGTTAAAAATCATTTTCTGGGTTCTCACTATAGACAGTGATTTCTGTTTGGTCTTTTTTTTTTTCCCTCTGGTGATGTGTTGTTTTGTGCTTTAGTTTTTCTCATTGGCAACCTCATGAAGGGGTGGACAGGAGCAAAGCAAGGAGATCAGATACAAATGAAGTCATTTGGCTTGTCGCTCATTGGTTGAAGCAGAGTCCTAAGAGGCCAGTTTGTGGAGCTGGATTCTGTCCATGGTTTACTTTATTTTGATCACACACAAATTCACTTAGAGGCTAAAGACCACAATTCCATCTTCTGCCAGATGTTTTGTACATGTGGCCCATGGTCATGGGGTAGGGTAATAAGCCAGTGAGAAGAAATGACTCAGGACATTTCCACCTTACCTCAAGGAAAACAAGTACAAGTATGGGTGTCCCTTAGCCTAGAATTTCTGAATGCTTCACTTATTGACATCTGGGGGTAAAGGTCTGTCTGGAAATGAGGCTGTAATTACTGGAGGAAAGAGGCTTTGCAGATTACTTATCAAGCTTTACGCAATCATTATCCGCTCTTTAATGCCATTTGGGACAAAACCATTTGTGAGCGTTTGCAGAGTCAAGAAGCACAGGAAGATCTTCACTTAAAAAATTGTAAAGAATTAAAAACAGTGGTTCAGGGTACATGGTAAATACACGAAGTTCAACAAAAACTTGGATCACAGCATGTGTTCCATTAATTTATGTATTGTCCATGACTGTTTTTGTGCTACATGGGCAAGACATAGTAGTCTCAGAGACAAAAATATTTTCTGGCCCTTTCCATGAAGTTTGGTTCCCCCTCCAACCCCCTCTTTTCATTATTCTACATAAACATTTCCAGACTATTTAACACTTTAAACTTCATGCTTTTTCTTTATTATAGTTTATCTCTTCAGGTTATTTTTTATCTTAAAATCTTAAGTCAAGGATGAAACCTCCAAAAAAAGATTTTTTTTCTAGTTTTATAAAGTACTGTATGATTACCAGGGTATCAAAAAAATAAATGATGCCTCATTCTTCTCAGACAGTTACTACATCTCACTGTGCACACACAGGCACTTACTGTACCACTGCTAGAGAGGGTTGTTTTATGTTTTGTTTTTTAATTTGAATCTTTACTCTCTTGAATGATAAAATATGTGAATTTTGTTTGGGACTTGTAATTAAAGTGCTATTTAATGAAAGAGGAACGAAGCCCATTTATATCACATTATGAAGAAATTCAAATTAACTGTTATTTCCAGAAGACTCAAGTAATTGAACACTTTTTTTTTTTTAGAATATAAAGAATGGTTTAAATAAGTCACTTGGGATGTGGCATCATGCCCTGTACAGATGTCATTAGCAGGCCATCTATCTGCAAACTGAGAATATATTTTCCAATGAGGATGCTCCATGCAAGTTGCAAATGTATTTCCCAAGGAGGAAGTTTCCTGCTGGCATCCCCAATGCGACTGTGGTAAAGAGCATTCAACTCTAGAAGGTCTCAGAAATGGGGAATCTGGGGCTACATCTTGGGATGCCACACCCACATGTATGTCAGACATCACTGTGGATGGAGATGAGGAGAGGTAAGCCTCTAGCTTCTTCCTGAATCATAACTCAAATGAATATTGTCATATAAGGAGTTAATTCAGGAGATAATTCCAGTGAACAGCAGTCCGTCAATGAGCAGAGTTATTCAGGGAAAGGAAGTGTAGCCATTACCTTTCCATTGCTATGACAAAACATCATGACCAAGATAACTTATGAAAGAAGGTATTTGGTTGGGCTTATGATTTCAGAGGGTTAAGGTTCATGATGGGAAAACAAAGGCATGGTAGTAAGAATAGCTGCGAGCTCACATCATGATCCACAAGCAGAAATCAGAGAGGACACATTGGGATGGCATGGTGGGTCTTTAAAAACCTCAAATCTCACCTCTAATGACACAGCTCCTCCTACAGGACCATGACTCCTAATTCTTCCTAAACTTCTCCACCAACTGGCGACCAAGGATTCAAACATAGGAGCCTATGGGGGCCCATTGTCATTCAAAGCATCACAGCAAAGAAGGACAGGCACCTGACCATCATTAAAAGCTTGAGAATAACCCCAGTGGGAAATTCAGGAATGAGTTCTGACATAACCTACTCAAGGAGACAGCCAACGTCCAGAATGTTGATGCTTTGGTGCTTCTGTGCTTCCTGAGTGAGGCAGAGCAATCTTTGCAAGTTTCAGGAAAAGTGGGGTAGACACTGACAGTTGGAAGTTGGTCAGCAGGGACTGGGGAAGCAATGTCATGAGGGGCTTGGGCAGAACATTTATAGAATATACTGTGGCTCAGCCATTCGCTGTCATCCCTACACAGAGCTTTTTACCATCTCCAGGAAAATGGGGATGGTTGGGATGAACACAAACAGAGGCAACCTGTTCTGCCTGCTCTTCTCTTACCATGTGGATTCGGTCTCTTCTGCTATCCGTTTGGGCAGGCTTGAAAACACAAGCTGGCCTGAACTCTGTATTATAACTGAATGTAGTGTAGGCAGGACATGGAGATTGCAGTTGAGGAACACTTGGATAGTAGTAACTTTTCTACTGCTATGAGTTTCTAAAAAAAAAAAATCCCAAAGGGCAACTTATAAAAGGAAAGGTTTGCTTGGCCAATGGATCCTTAGGGATGAGATTTGGTCTTAGCAGGGAACTCTGGCAGCAGACACAGCACTGTGGCTGGAGCTGGACGATGAGAACTTAGATCCTGACCAGCAAGCAGGAAGCAGGGAGCAAGGATTCGCAACAGTGAGAGTCTTTAGCCTCTCAAAGCCTACTTCTAGTAACACACTTCTTCATAAGGTCACACCTCACCAACATCGCCAAAGAGTGCCACCAATTGGGGACCAAGAATTCAAAGGACAAAGTCATGGCGGCCACTTTCTTTTATACTCCCATAGCTTGGTTCTTGCCTCAGGTGTACAGATGTGAAACCTTGGCATAAATATCTTCTTTTAGAAACCCACTGCTCATGTATAAAATGAGTGTTGCTTTATTCTCAAAGATGCACTTCACTACAAATAGCAGCATACAACCCTTAGAATAAATGAAGAAAATGTGAAATACCTGAAATACCTAGTCTTCTTATATCTCCAAAGGGATACACAGACTACGGCTCTCATTGGAGCCTACTGAAGCCCCACCTCTTTATGGGCACAGAAACTGCTAACCTCTCAGATTTAACACTCCTGTACCTTTTGCCTGGATGTTTTTGTTCATGTTGTTCTTTGTTTCTGAACACTCTGGAAGCTGTAAGGCACCCTGCTCCAGATTGGTGTGGGAAGAAAGGAGGCACAGTATTCAATTACATAAAATAGTTTCATAGTTTATCCTTTCAGTAGCTTGAATTAAACTGCAATTAAACCCCAAATGACTTATCCCTTACTCACCAATATATACATCTCCAGAGATGGTATAAATGAAGCTTGTCCACCCTGGAAAAGGACCAGAGGCATTGCATTGTTAGTGCTATTAGTGTGATACACACACACACACACACACACACACACGTGTGTGTGTGTATATATATATATATATATATATATATATATACATACATACATACATATTTTGTCTCTATTACATATATGATATAAACATATATAACAGTAACAAAAGAAAAATGAGTATGAAATATTTTATTTTTCTTTTAGATATGTTTTAAGACTTTAATTCTGTGAGCTACTTATCATATATATTATATATTTACATACTTTTCTCCTCTCTCTCACACATACATACATACGCAGCACATGTACAAACAAACATTTCTATACTTAAAGGACTTAGAGTCCTTGCTATTTAAGGGCCACCCAAAGTAGGTATTATATAGTTAACTTTAGCAATTTGACAAAAGTTATATTGCCACTTTTATTTTATTTTATTTTATTTTATTTTATTTTATTTTTTATTTGTGTGGGTGTGTTTACCAGGTACCAGAAGGGGACAACAAATCTGTGTGCTGGGGTCTGAATTATAGTCATCCAATAGAGCAATAAGCATTGTGAATCACAGAGACACCCTCCAGCCTACAGATTGTTTCTTACAGCTCTGTCACTATGCTACACACTATAGCACTCCAGTCTAGCTTCATGTTCAGTTTGCTGTACTTCCATGTGTGAATAATAGTTTCCAGTGATCACACCCCATTTTCTATCTATTATAAAAGAGTATATATATATCAATAACAGGTGCCACATCCTGGAGCATTCTGGAGATTGACCTAACTGGATCATCCTGGGAATGAAATATATATGAATAAGGAGGTGGGAATCTCAATAGAAGCAGTCTCGTAGGGAAGCAGTCTCTCATCTCTAGGCTGGAAACAACCCAGGTGGAGACGGAAGCCATGCTGTATATTTTCTGCACAAACTCTCTTTTTTTTTTTTTTGGTTTTTCAAGACAGGGTTTCTCTGTATAGTCCTGGCTGTCCTGGAACTCACTCTGTAGACCAGGCTGGCCTCGAACTCAGAAATCCACCTGCCTCTGCCTCCCAAGTGCTGGGATTAAAGGCGTGCACCGCTCTGCATAAACTCTTAACCTTTGCCCTTGAACCAGAGGAAAGCTTTGCCATTCCTCCAAGCCCCACCCAAAGGACGGCTTTGCCACTGGCATGCTGAGAGCCACTGGAGTCCTTGGCATGGCCATGGTCATGTCAGCAACACCCAGGCACTTGAGACTTCACTTGCTCCCTACAAAGAAAGATCCAAAACTTTTGGTGATTAACAGGTTTCAGATGGCTTGTAAAATCCCTGGAATTGTCACTATAAGTTTTCAAAAACAAAAAACAACAACAAAACCAGGATACCATGACTTGTGAAGGTACACACGTGTGCATGTACACATGGAGGCCAGTGGTCAACCTCAGGTGTCTTTCCTCAGAAGTCATCCACATGGCTGAGCCTGGGCCTCTCACTGGAACCTAGGACTCACAGCTAAGACCTGGGTGGCTGGCCAGCAAGGCCCAGGGATCTGTGTGCCTCTGACTCCCCAGTGCTGGCATTTCAAACACACACCGCTACTTCTGGTGTTTCCTGAGATATTACAAGAGCGATTCTAAGCCATCTGAGAATATGCTGACTTGTTCCCTCATTTAGTGGTCCACCATTTATTGAACCTTTACTGTTGGTACATGTTGTGGCACAGATATACATATCAAGAGGGAATAGTCACTGGTATTCAAGTAGGACAACAGGAGGGTGGAAGGTCCCTCATAGATGCTGAAAATACGTGCCAATAATCTATTACTCCATTCTTGTGTGCACACCCTGGCTTTGCCAGGAGCCTTGTTCCTTTCTAATGGATGATCACTCTTTCTATTCCTGCTCAGCCCAGTTAAAAATTCTACCCTACAATGAAATCCCTTTTCTCTCAGCTTTAAAAAGAAAGATTTAGATTGGAAATGGTTAACCTTTCTTCTGCTAAGTGCAGATGGCTTATATTTCTTGTTTATCTTGAGGGGAAAAAAGTAACATGTTATTTTAAGATTACTAAAGCATGGGCCATCTAAACTGTAAGTCTTATTGCTACCCCGACATAAGTGGTGAGCAATTTGGTATTTATCCTTTGGGGACTTTTGCCTTTTATGTACTACTTAGCATTTGCTTCAAAACTAGAAGAACTTTAGTGCTGTGTTTTAACTGTCTGTCCATATGAGAACACAGAGCAGTAGCACATCCTATCATGATGTGCCCTCCTTCATGTACTCAATCCTCTCTTCACACTCGGAAGGCAGCTGAAAGGTAATTCTTTCGAGGGACGTGCCCAAAACCCCATCGTTCTCAGTTGCTTGGCTGAGATTTTTATGTTGGATCTTTTAAATTATCCCCATGGCATTTCTCCTTCAGTTCCTGTTTCATCCTCCAAACAGATCATTTGGTTCTGTTTTTTTCTCTCCCTTTGAAAATCCATTTTGGCAAACCCCTGAAAGACAGTGTGTGTGCTCCAATGAGCTGCCAAGTGAGTGTTCTACGTGCATGTATCTGGTTTTGCTTCTCATTAAAGTAGTCTACTAGATTACAGAACGTCTTTGCTCAGTAGAACACAATTCGAGTTGCCTGGTGGAGAGCACAAAACATTAGACCTAGTGGAACAGGAGCAGTCGAGCAATCTCCCCTTTATCGTCTTTGCAGCAAAATGTGCTATTAACCTTTGTTTCATTTCTAAGGAGCACTATTTCTTAGTGCTGCCAAAAGGAAAATAAATGTCAAATAGTATAAATGAATATATACTATATGTTTAAGAAGAAACATATTTTGTTCAAATTACTCCTTTGATAAAGGCAGGATTGCATCAGCTGAGGGCTCTTCCTCTGTACGATTTTGTGTTGGTTTGATTTTTCAAGACATGGTTTCTCTGTGTAGCCTTGGCTGTCCTGGATCTGCCTTTGTAGACCAGGCTGGCCTCAAACTCACAGAGATCCTCTTGCCTCTGCATTCCAAGAGCTGGGATTAAAGTTGTGAAGCACCACCACTGCCTGGCTTCCTCTGTGCACATTTCAGGTTCGTCCTTCCTTCCTTCCTTCCTTCCTTCCTTCCTTCCTTCCTTCCTTCCTTCCTTCCTTCCTTCCTTCCTCCCTCCCTTCCTTCCTCCCTCCCTCCCTCCCTCCCTCCCTCCCTTCTTCCCCCCTTTCTACCTTCCTACAACTCTACTCTCACATTTGTGCCCTGCACTAGAAATGGATGCCACCCTCAAATTTTTGTCACTCTATCAGAAGTAGCATAGCCTTCAATTTCCCCCTTTTCTCCCCACAAACATGGTGGCCACCCTACCGTGGTGGCTGTCTTTTTGCAGCTGGGAAGATATTTCCCTGGAAAATAACAAATAAACTGTGCTGAGATGAAGATCATATTTTCCTTCTAGTCCCTGAGGATAGTTAAGTCAGCAACATATACAAGTCAGATCTTTGTTAGTCAAACATAAAACAAATGTACAATGTGCGTTTTAAATATGTAAATCATTTTCTGTGGCATTCACTCTATTTCCAGGGAGGTTCCTAATTCTTAAAAAATATCCTTAGTGAGAGATTTCCTCAGCCTACATTCCTGGGCTTAAGCCAGACCATTTTTCTCCTGACTTCATTAAGAGTTCATAATTCCAGTCAATTTATAACTACTCTTATGCATGGATGTGGAGGAAGAAGTAGAAAAACATGGCCAGCTGACACACCAAATTCCTAACAGAAGTCATCTTAGAAGAGAGGGCAAAGGGGCTAAGAAGGGAACATACGTACTCCCAGACCGAGGCTTACAATATTCACAAGACTCCTAAGTAGCTCCGATACCAGAAGCCTGCATAGGATGTCTCCACAGTTAACTTACTCAGGTAACTCCTCTCTAGACCTGACACCTGGCCTTCTGGGATGAGAGGCAGAGCTGCCTGGTCGTCTCCTGCCCTCTTCCTCCAAACAAACTAATTTTAAAAAAATGTTTACTTTGAAGTAATTTCAGACACACTGAAAAGTTTCAAAGATACTATAGTTACTGTATATTTTTACCTAGGTTCTCCCAAAGCCAACACACTATCTCACATGCTTCATTATCCTTTTGGTGTAAAATAGGATGTTCCTGTCACACACACACACACACACACACACACACACACACACACAGATGCTGAATGCCTAGAACTTGGGAGATTTTTTTTAAATCAAATTTTTGCTCATTTTTCTTTACATCCCTTTTCTTTCTACTTTGTTCAGCATCTTTGTAGGCCAACATTTGTGAAGCTGATAGCTAGGCCGAAAGTGGACCCATGGAATCCACAATACCAAACCCAAGTGCTCTCTGCTCTCCTCTTGGATTACAAAATACACTAAGCCAAGAGTGTCAGGATCACTGTATCCACAACATAGTCAAGAATTCTGCATATCAAACATTGTATACATGTATAAAATTGTCAAGAAAACAAAACAACCTATAGTGGCGTCAACAAGAACTTCATGGTACCTAGCATTGTGTTTTCCCCTGAATACTGGAGTTTAGAATAGCTGACAATAAGATGGATTATTTGATCACATAGCAACTGACAGCTCACAACAAATCATAAATACAGGAATAAATAGTTAATGTCCATCTTAGAACTAAACATAAGTGCCAAGAGGAAGAGGAGTCACTAAAGGACCATTAATTGGTTAAGTATGGAACATGACGGTGGGTGAAAAATCACAGTGTGAGTGATACTGGGCTAGTTATAATCTCACCTCAGCATTTACTACCTAATGGATCTTAAACAAGTTATACAATCTCTCTGTACCTCAGCTTCCTCACTGGAAAAAAATGGGACAATCATCCTGGCTCATGTGATTAGGAGGATTGTAAGGGTTAATACAGAGCTCTAGCAGAGCCAGGTGGATCTTTGTGAGTTCCAGGCCAGCCTGGTTTACACAGAAAGTTCCATTACAGCCACGGCTGCATCATAAGACTGTGCCTCAAAAATTGTTCTATTTTAATCATTAAACTACAGTGTGAGGTAGGAATGTGTTAGGTACTAGATCTAGTCATTGTGCAGTTTATACTTTAAAATGTCATGTTTCACAGGAAGAAGTAATACTAGTTTACTGGTCAATTGAAAATAATTTTAAAAAGTGGGCTGCAGGATGTGACTCAGTGATAGAACAGGCCTATGTCTCCCGGATCCAACCCTACCATCACAAAGAAAAAAAAATAAGAAAAAGTTATCAAAAAAGACAAGGAGGGACACTTCATAGGAATCAAAGGTAAAATCTTCCAAGAGGAACTCTCAATTCTGAATATCTATGCCCCAAATGCAAGGGCAGCCGCATTCATTAAAGACACTTTAGTAAAGTTCAAAGCACACATTGCACCTCACATAATAATAGTGGGAGACTTCAACACACCACTTTCATCAATGGACAGATCGTGGAAACAGAAACTAAACAGGGACACAGTGAAACTAACAGAAGTGATGAAACAAATGGACCTGACAGATATCTACAGAACACTTTATCCTAAAAAAAAAAAAAAAAAAAAAAAAAAAAAAAAAAAAAAAAGGATATACCTTCTTCTCAGCACCTCATGGTACTTTCTCCAAAACTGACCATATAATTGGTCACAAAACAGGCCTCAACAGATACAAAAATATTGAAATTGTCCCCCATGGACTAAAGCTGATCTTCAATAACAACATAAATAATGGAAAGCCAACATTCACATGGAAACTGAACAACACTCTTCTCAGTGATACCTTGGTCAAGGAAGGAATAAAGAAAGAAATTAAAGACTTTTTAGAGTTTAATGAAAATGAAGCCACAACATACCCAAACCTATGGGACACAATGAAAGCATTTCTAAGAGGGAAACTCATAGCTCTGAGTGCCTCCAAGAAGAAACGGGAGAGAACACATACTAGCAGCTTGACAACACATCTAAAAGCTCTAGAAAAAAAGGAAGCAAATTCACCCAAGAGGAGTAGACGGCAGGAAATAATCAAACTCAGGGGTGAAATCAACCAAGTGGAAACAAGAAGAACTATTCAAAGAATTAACCAAACGGGGAGTTGGTTCTTTGAGAAAATCAACAAGATAGATAAACCCTTAGCCAGACTCACTAGAGGGCACAGGGACAGCATCCTAATTAACAAAATCAGAAATGAAAAGGGAGACATAACAACAGATCCTGAAGAAATCCAAAACACCATCAGATCCTTCTACAAAAGGCTATACTCAACAAAACTGGAGAACCTGGATGAAATGGACAAATTTCTAGACAGATACCAGGTACCAAAGTTAAATCAAGATCAGGTTAATGATCTAAACAGTCCCATATCCCCTAAAGAAATAGAAGCAGTCATTAATAGTCTCCCAACCAAAAAAAGCCCAGGACCAGATGGGTTTAGTGCAGAGTTCTATCAGACCTTCAAAGATCTAATTCCAGTTCTGCACAAACTATTCCACAAAATAGAAGCAGAAGGTACTCTACCCAATTCATTCTATGAAGGTACAATTACTCTGATACCTAAACAACAGAAAGACCCAACAAAGATAGAGAACTTCAGACCAATTTCCCTTATGAATATCGATGCAAAAAATACTCTATAAAATTCTCACTAACCAAATCCAAGAACACATCAAAACGAACATCCAACCTGACTAAGCAGATTTCATTCCAGGGATGCAGGGATGGTTTAATATATGGAAATCCATCAACAGAATCCACTATATAAACAAATTCAAAGACAAAAACCACATGATCATCTTGTTAGATGCAGAGAAAGCATTTGACAAAATCCAACACCCATTCATTGTAAAAGTCTTGGAAAGATCAGGAATTCAAGGCCCATACCTAAACATGATAAAAGCAATCTACAGCAAATCAGTAGTCAACATCAAAGTAAATGGTGAGAAGCTGGAAGCAATCCCACTAAAATCAGGGACTAGGCAATGCTGCCCACTTTCTTCATACCTATTCAACATAGTATTTGAGGTCCTAGCCAGAGCAATTAGACAGCAAAAGGAGATCAAGGGGATACAAATTGGAAAGGAAGAAATCAAAATATCACTTTTTGCAGATGATATGATAGTATATATAAGTGACCCTAAAAATTCCACCAGAGAACTCCTAAACCTGATAAACAGCTTCAGTGAAATAGTTGGATATAAAATTAACTCAAACAAGTCAATGGCCTTTCTCTACACAAAGGATAAACAGGCTGAGTAAGAAATTATGGAAACAACACCCTTCTCAATAGTCACAAATAATATAAAATACCTTGGTGTGACTCTAACTAAGGAAGTGAAAGATCTGTATGATAAGAACTTCAAGTCTCTGAAGAAAGAAATTAAAGAAGATCCCAGAAGATGAAAAGATCTCCCATGCTCATGGATTGGCACGTTCAATATAGTAAAAATGGCTATCTTGCCAAAAGCAATCTACAGATTCAATGCAATCCCCATCAAAATTCCAACTCAAATCTTCAACAAATGAGAAAGGGCAATCTGCAAATTCATCTGGAATAACAAAAACCCTAGGATAGCAAAAACTGTTCTCAATGATAAAAGAACCTCTGGTGGAATCACCATGCCTGACCTAAAGCTGTACTTCAATGCAATTGTGATAAAAACTGCATGGTACTGGTATAGCGACAGACAAGTAGACTAATGGAATAGAATTGAAGAACCAGAAATGAACCCACACATCTATGGTCACTTGATCTTTGACAAGGGAACAAAAACCATTCAGTGGAAAAAAGACAGTATTTTCAACAAATGGTGCTGGCACAACTGGTTGTTATCATGTAGAAGAATGTGAATTGATCCATTCCTATCTCCTTGTACTAAGGTCAAATCTAAGTGGATCAAGGAATTCCACATAAAACCAGAGACAGTGAAACTGATAGAGGAGAAAGTGGGGAAAAGCCTCAATGATATGGGCACAGGGGAAAAGTTCCTGAACAGAACAGCAATGGCTTGTGCTGTAAGGTCGAGAATAGACAAATGGGACCTCATAAATTTGCAAAGCTTCTGTAAGGCAAAAGACACTGTCAATAAGACAAAAATGCCACCAACAGATTGGGAAAGGACCTTTACTATCCTAAATCAGATAGGGGAATAATATCCAATATATATAAAGAACTCAAGAAGGTGCACTCCAGAAAATCAAATAACCCGATTAAAAAATGTGGCTCAGAGCTAAACAAAGAATTCTCACCCGAGGAATACGGAATGGCTGAGAAGCACCTGAAAAAATGTTCAGCATCCTTAATCATCAGGGAAATGCAAATCAAAACAACCCTGAGATTCCACCTCACACCAGTCAGAATGGCTAAGATCAAAAACTCACGTGACAGCAGATGCTGGTGAGGATGTGAAGAAAGAGGAACACTCCTCCATTGTTGATGGGATTGCAAGCTTTTACAACCACTCTGGAAATCAGTCTGGCGGTTCCTCAGAAAATTGGACATAGTACTACCAGAGGATCCAGCAATACCTCTCCTGTGCATATATCCAGAAGATGTCCCAACCAGTAAGAAGGACACATGCTCCACTATGTTCATAGCAGCCTTATTTATAATAGCCAGAAGTTGGAAAGAACCCAGATGTCCCTCTACAGAGGAATGGATACAGAAAATGTTTTACATTTACACAATGGAGTACTACTCAGCTATTAAAAAGAATGAATTTATGAACTTCCTAGGCAAATGGATGGTCCTGGAGGGCATCATCCTGAGTGAAGTAACACAATCACAAAAGAACTCACATGATATGTACTCAGTGATAAGTGGATATTAGTTCAGAAACTTAGAATATCCAAGATACAAGATGCAATCTGCAAAATACATGAAACTCAAGAAGAACGAAGACCAAAATGTGGACACTTTGCCCCTTCTTAGAATTGAGAACAAAACACCCATGGAAGGAGTTACAGAGACAAAGTTTGGAGCTGAGATGAAAGGATAGACAATCTAGAGACTGCCATACCCGGGGATCCATCCCATAATCAGCCTCCAAACGCTGACACCATTGTATACACTAGCAAGATTTTGCTGAAAGAATCCAGATATAGTTGTCTCTTGTGATGCTATGCCGGGGCCTAGCAAACATAGAAGTGGATGCTCACAGTCAGCTATTGGATGGATCACTGGGCCCCCAATGGAGGAGCTAGAGAAAGCACCCAAGGAGCTAAAGGGGTCTGCAACCCTATAGGTGGAACAACAATATGAACTAACCAGTATCCCGGAGCTCTTGACTCTAGCTGCATATGTATCAAAAGATGGCCTAGTCGGCCATCACTGGAAAGAGAGGCCCATTGGACTTGCAAACTTTATATGCCTCAGTACAGGGGAACTCCAGGGCCAAGAAGTGGGAGTGGGTGGGTAGGGGAGGGGGGGTATGGGGGACTTTTTCAATAGCATTGGAAATGTAAATCAAGAAAATACCTAATTAAAAAAAAGAAAAGTTCGTTTTATTTATTTATTTATTTATTTATTCTTAAAGGCAGGTTTATTGGGATGCTGTTCTCAAGCAAGCAAATTTATTGGCCCCAAGGACTGAGGCCAGGGAAGTTGCCATGGGGAAAGGGGGAGGGGAGGAAGAGAAAAAGAGAAGGGGGGGCACAGAGAGAAGGAGAAGGAAAGTTTTAATAGCAACAAATTTACAACAGTGAAATATATAGTAATGTATTAGTTACATTTAAAAGTTTACCTGAAGGCATCCTAATGTGATTTATTAGTACACAATATTGAAATCCCCTTTGCAATCTGAATGGGAACCAGCTGGCACTTCTCCTTTCTCCCCCACTTCCAAGGCAAACACAGAAGCTGGTATATAGTGACATTGTTTTACATGCTCTATCAGTTTCCCATTGTCACTGCAAGAATCATACTAACATCACTCTGCTTCTAAGTCGTAGCTTCTCTTTTTCTGACTATCCTGATGACACCGTGCCCTCCTGGATTATCCGGGCTAATCGCTCACCATTAGTTGGGTTCTATATCTGCAGCAGGACTAAAGCAATCAGCTTTAACAAAAGAGAAAATTAACCTTAGCTCATGATTTAGAAAAGGGATTCTCAACCTGTAGATTATGACCCCTTTGGTGCACCTCTATTTCCAAAATTATTATGAAGTAGCATTATGATTCATAACCTAGCGGAATCACAGTTATGAAGTAGCAGTGAAAATTATTTTATGCTTGGGGGGTCACCACAACATGAGGAACTGAATTAAAGGCTCTCAGCATTAGGAAGGTGGTGAACTATTTGTTTAGAGGTCTCAGTCCATGATCAGTTTGCCATGTTGCTCCTGGGCTTACATGAGGTAGTACAACATGGCGACACATGAATGACAGGGGAAGCTTCTCACTTCATAGCACCCAAAAATGAAAATACAAATTCAAAAATGAAAAGAGAGAGGAGGCCTCAGTATCTCCCTCAAGGGCACATCTCCAAAGATCTAAGCTCCCTCAGGTATAGCCTTCCAGAGTTGCCTCCAAAGCACCATAGGCTAAGGACCAAGCCTTCAATACATAGATCCAAACCATAGAACCCTCCCTACCTGCAAAGTGCCCCCCCCCTTTTAGACAAAGTCTCAAGTAGTTCAGGTTGGCCGTATATTCACTATGTAGGTGAGATGCCCTTGAACTCCTGATCCCCCTGCTTCTGTGTCTACTTCCTCACTATTATGATTACACGTCTACATTAAATCCATATGGCACTTCTCTTTCTCCTGTCATTTTGAGACAAGGTCTCATGTAGCCTAGAGTAGCTTCAAATTTTCTATGTAGCAAAGGATGACTTTAACTTGCCTAAGCTTCCCAGGATCTGGGATTATATGCAAGCTCCACCATACATAGATGCAAAGTCCCCTTAGCTATGTAGCAGGGTTTTAGGGCCTGGGAATTAGTACATGGACATCCTGAGGGAAGGGGGACATTATTCCAGAGTGGTACACTCTGTGTAGTCTGAAGATAGTTTTCTTATCCATTTATCGGCACCATAAAGAAAAGTTTTAAAAGAAAGAAAAGGTTCACTGAATGGAAAATGTCCCTCACCATAGCAGTTTTCTATTATTAACACTCTGATCCATGCTATAACGTACCCAGAAGCAGGGGTGCTGTCTGGAAAGATAGAGAAAATAAACGGAGTGGCTGTGGAGGGTCAAATGTTGATACTATCAGCTTGTATATAAAGGGGCCTTGAAGATCAGAAAAAAAGATACTTTCCTAGAAATGCAAACTTATGTCCCTCATGATGAATGATAACAATATTCTCAAAACATCAGTTTACAGCAGGAAAAAATCAGATTGCCTTTCAAGAGATATTAAAAGTCACCGTGCAAAAAAGGAGACCCTATGTATTCTTATTTTAGCCAAGAGCTAATGGGAAAAATGTGTGGCCAATGCAAAAGAAATCTGGTACTGTCAGAAACTCGACAAATTGGATTCTTTGTAAATGATGCATCATCAGGCTCAATTCCTGATATCAACTGTCTTCCAAATCCCCATTGCATGAAACATCTGTCTTCTGCAAGATTAGCAAAACCCAATGGAAACGTGCCTAGCCCAAAGGCAAGAAAGAGATGGTAAAAAATGATTCTAATGCTATTTATGGGAAAGAATTCAGATAAAATTGGGTAGGGTTCAGGAAGAATGTATCCAGGCCCCCCTTAATTGTGTTTCCCTTGGAATACAAACACAGGCATTTTTCTGGTATCAGAGATAGGATGGTAGCAATGTGTGCTTCCATTCTATCCAATTAGTCTAGTAATGACACAACCAAGTCAACATTATATTTGACTGGTTATGCCAGAAGCTAAACACAACCCAGATATCCATGTCACATCACTTTACCATGAGTAACACCATCGAATATGATAAACTAAACATGTCTGGGACACAGCCAATGGACCACACATTTCAAGGAATATTTGATGCAACAAAACATCCAAGCAAAATGAGTTTAGACAGTCCTTGGAGCTGTGATGGAATTTGACCTAGAAAAAAGAGAGACCTGGTGACCTTGATTGAAGTAACTTTACAGTAAAACACTGCGTAAGTTGATGCCTAGTGTGTCTGAATATAGACAGCCAATATTGTGGAAACTGCAAATAAATAAGTGGTTTAAAATATCCAATTAAATGCATTTCAGACAGAGGACAGGAAAAGGGTCAAACTTTAGGACTTGTCACCTATTCTATGCAAGCACATACATGCAGACTTTGCTAACCGAAACATAATTAAACACAAAGTTCCTAGAAGGTCGTGCAGATATTACATTCCCAAGAAAGCAGCTGATTGGGCTTTCATTTGGTTGTTCTTCCTGACATGGCTACCAAATTCCAGAACCCACTGTACCTTTAGGAATAGGCTGGGAATGCTTTGCTCCTTGGTCCAACTTGAAGTCCAGATATAAGGTTGGTGTGCGAGTGTAAACCTTCGACTGAAAAAAGAAAAAGGTAACCATCAGAAGTGTTCTATAAGTTTCTTTTAAAAAACATTTATTGTGTATATATGGGGGGTGCGTGCATGTGCGCACATGCGCACGCACACACATGTTTGTATGTGATGGCGTGTGTTTGTCACAGCACGAGAGAGGAGGTCAGAGAACAACCTTGGTATTGGTCCTTATCTTCTGCCTTCCTTAAGACAGAATCTCTGTTTGCTGCTGCTCTGTTTATTCCAGGCTAGCTGAGCCTCAAGATTCCAGGGGTTCTCTGCTGTTCACTTCCCATCTTACCACAAGAATGCTGGGATGGTTGACATGTGCCACTGTGTCTTGCTTTTATACAGATTCCAGGGATCCAAACTCAAGTTGCTAGACATATATAGTAGGTGCTTTTACCTACTGGGGCATCTCTTTGGTTGCAGGATAAGATTCCTTCCTTCAGCTCAGCCTTTCTGTAGTTGGCCTGGGCACATTACATTTATGCTTCCTCCTGGCTTTACAACATTATTCGCAAGCTAATTTCAATAAGGTATTTATCTCCCTACAGCTCCAAGGGCCCTATATTTGGATTTTGATTGGCCCATAACTGTTCAAATTTTGTCACATTTAGCCTCACAGCTGATATGGAAAATCATTTTATGCTTAACTACATATATATTACACAGAACTTGATAAAGCCATTTCCACGTTGAAATTCAAATAAGGGACTTGCACATTACTTTCCCACATTTGGACCTTTTGCAAGGGAAAAAATGCTGGCCACCTGCTGGTTTTACAAAATCTCAACCCCAAAGTAAGACAAACTTTGTCAGATCTTCAGTGTAATCAGTGGTTTTGATCTCATCAACAGCTCCAGCAGAGGTGGTAATGCAATAGGACGCCATCCTGAATTATAAGCGCAGACGAAAATCTAAGGGGTTAACACTTGCTGCAAACTTCACCATGTCTTATTGCTTGCACAAAGACCCAGTTATTATTCAATTTTGGTTGTTGTTTTGGTTTGTTTTACTTAAAAATGAAAAAACATAGAACCGCCGAGCTTGGAGAAAACATGGAGTGACTGATAGGCTTCATACACGGCTACTGGAACCGCACTTTAGTGCAAACACTTACAACAAATATGGTTGACATGTAATGGACATGAAGGCATAAGTAACTTTTCGCCCAACAATCCCACTTGTGAGTGTATTTCCAGCAGAAATGTCCACCAGAAGACACATAGAGGAAGCTTAACAGCCCCAACCTGGAAATATCAACATCAAGACTATTTCCCACAAACATGTAATAATAGAATAGATAACTGGATTATAATACAATTTAACAGTGAACTAGTAGGGGCAAAAAATAAACCTAACTTATGCAACAACTCAGAGGCATTGTGGAAGGATAAGATTGAGCCAATCAAGGCAGATTTCACACCTATAAAGGTCAGAACAAGGTAAAACTGGCATGCGATATCAGAAGTCTGGAAAAGCAGGTGAGAAGGGTAACTAGAAGGCTACACAAAGGAGTCCCACAAAGGAAAGAAGATCCCAGGAAACTGGAATGTCCTGATGTTTGGTCTGGCTGCTTATTTCATGGATTTTTTTTCCCTTGGTGAATATTTTACAAGTTGTATTCTCAATTTGTGTACTTTTCTACATATGAATTTTATGTTCCTAAAAACCTCATATGAAAACCACACATTTGTAACTAGACCTGAAAGGAGAATCTAGCGTCCAGAATTACTGCCTTTGATAAGGACAGGATTTTGGCGATTTTGAAATCTGTATGTGGACATTTCTGCTCTTTTCAACATTGAATTTTCAGGACCAATGTACAGTGACTGCCATACAGCAGGTATTTTAATAGACATTGAAAGATGTTTCACGATGAAAAATCCCAAGTGTAGCCATGCATTCATTGACACTATACATAAGATATTCATTAATATCTTTACCTATATGCAATCCCCCTGCCTGTCTTTAGGACAAGTGCATTGGGCATGGTAAAAGAATATGTCTTAGTATTAAATTAGAATTATGAATCATGAGGACAAAGAAAGGATTTTTTTTCCTCTATGGATGTCTCCTATTGTAGTCTTAGGTTTGTGGATATTCTGGTGTGGAAGATCGAGCTGCATTCATTCAGTTTCAAAGACTAGAACAACAAACCTCCGGTACACACCTAAATGAAACCAGAAAGCCCAGTGACATCAAGCGAAACTCGAAACTAAAGATTTACAACCACTCTGAAGAGTTTGAAGTATACAGGAAACAAATGCAGCACACAGGGGACATGAGATCTGGTTGCCTAGGGTCATTAGGTATGGAAGGCACCATCGGGAAAGAGACTGTTTTCAGCCAAAGATGACTTCTAAAGTTACCTCTTAAAAGATCAATAGTGAACCAGTAGCCAACATCAAAGTAAATGGAGACAAGCTGGAAGCAATCCCACTAAAATCAGGGACTAGACAAGGCTGCCCACTTTCTCCCTACCTTTTCAACATAGTACTTGAAGTATTAGCCAGAGCAATTCGACAACAAAAGGAGATCAAGGGGATACAAATTGGAAAAGAGGAAGTCAAAATATCACTTTTTGCAGATGATATGATAGTATATATAAGTGACCCTAAAAATTCCACCAGAGAACTCCTAAACCTGGTAAACAGCTTCGGTGAAGTAGCTGGATATAAAATAAACTCAAACAAGTCAATGGCCTTTCTCTACACAAAGAATAAACAGGCTGAGAAAGAAGTTAGGGAAACAACACCCTTCTCAATAGTCACAAATAATATAAAATATCTTGGCGTGACTCTAACTAAGGAAGTGAAAGATCTGTATGATGGAGGAGTGTTCCTCTTTCTCCACATCCACGCCAGCATCTGCTGTCACCTGAATTTTTGATCTTAGCCATTCTGACTGGTGTGAGGTGGAATCTCAGGGTTGTTTTGATTTGCATTTCCCTGATGATTAAGGATGTTGAACATTTTTTCAGGTGCTTCTCTGCCATTCGTTATTCCTCAGGTGAGAATTCTTTGTTCAGTTCTGAGCCCCATTTTTAAATGGGGTTATTTGATTTTCTGAAGTCCACCTTCTTGAGTTCTTTATATATGTTGGATATTAGTCCCCTATCTGATTTAGGATAGGTAAAGATACTTTCCCAATCTGTTGGTGGTCTTTTTGTCTTAATGACGGTGTCTTTTGCCTTGCAGAAGCTTTGGAGTTTCATGAGGTCCCATTTGTCAATTCTCGACCTTACAGCACAAGCCATTGCTGTTCTGTTCAGGAACTTTTCCCCTGTGCCCATATCTTTGAGGCTTTTCCCCACTTTCTCCTCTATCAGTTTCACTGTCTCTGGTTTTATGTGAAGTTCCTTGATCCACTTAGATTTGACCTTAGTACAAGGAGATAGGAATGGATCAATTCACATTCTTCTACATGATAACAACCAGTTGTGCCAGCACTAAATGTTGAAAATGCTGTCTTTCTTCCACTGGATGCTTTTAGCTCCCTTGTCGAAGATCAAGTGACTATATGTGTGTGGGTTCATTTCTGGTTCTTCAATTCTATTCCATTGGTCTAGTTGTCTGTCAGTATACCAGTACCATGCAGTTTTTATCATAATTGCTCTGTAGTAAAGCTTTATGTCAGGCATGGTGATTCCCCCAGAGGTTCTTTATTCATTGAGAAGAGTTTTTGCTATCCTCGGTTTTTTGTTATTCCAGATGAATTTGCAGATTGCTCCTTCTAATTCATTGAAGAATTGAGTTGGAATTTTGATGGGGATTGCATTGAATCTGTAGATTGCTTTTGGCAAGATAGCCATTTTTACAATGTTGATCCTGCCAATCCATGAGCATGGGAGATCTTTCCATCTTCTGAGATCTTCTTTAATTTCTTTCTTCAGAGACTTGAAGTTTTTATCATACAGATCTTTCACTTCCTTAGTTAGAGTCACGCCAAGATATTTTATATTATTTGTGACTATTGAGAAGGGTGTTGTTTACCTAATTTCTTTCTCAGCCTGTTTATTCTTTGTGTAGAGAAAGGCCATTGACTTGTTTGAGTTAATTTTATATCCAGCTACTTCACCGAAGCTGTTTATCAGGTTTAGGAGTTCTCTGGTGGAATTTTTAGGGTCACATATATATATATATATATATATATATATATATATATATATATATATATATACTATCATATCATCTGCAAAAAGTGATATTTTGACTTCCTCTTTTCCAATTTGTATCCCCTTGATCTCCTTTTGTTGTCGAATTGCTCTAATACTTCAAATACTATGTTGAAAAGGTAGGGAGAAAGTGGGCAGCCTTGTCTATTCCCTGATTTTAGTCGGATTGCTTCCAGCTTCTCTCCATTTAATTTGATGTTGGCTACTGGTTTGCTGTAGATTGCTTTTATCATGTTTAGGTATGGGCCTTGAATTCCTGATCTTTCCAAGACTTTTATCATGAATGGGTGTTGGATCTTGTCAAATGTTAAGCCTTATTTTTTGATTGTTCTTAAACACTTTAACCTCCTTTCTAGTCTACCACCCACCAGAAGTATTGGGAAAGAAAGGATATGAGGGAAAGTGGACCTGTTTAGAAAGGTTCTTTGAAGCAAATCCTATCTGTGTTGTCTCGAAATCAACAGCTCAGTTCACAGATTAGCTGTGGCAGCTTGAACACTTAATGGATACACCAGCAGTCCAGTTCAGCAGAGTCAGGTTGGCAAGAGCAGTGACATGACCTAGCAGAGACAGCTAGGCATCAGCCTCAGCACAAGTTAGCAAGAGGGACCAAGGAGGAACACGGGGAAACGTTCCAGGATATATTTCTCTCAGCAGAGTGAAGATCAGAGAGACCAACAAGCTAGCTAGCTCTACCAGAAAGCCAAGCTCAATCTCTGTCACTGTTCATCAAGTCCTATTTATAGCTCTCCAAACATCACGTGTCCTCCACGGGTCTTGCCTCAGCACATGCATCTGTCTCAGCTGACATCTCTCTGTCAGTCAGCCAGAGTCCGAGGAAGCAGCAAGAAACTGCAGCACACCACCAGAAGGTTTTGGTTTGTATGGAATCCTGACAAATGAAGCTCAACTACACAATGTAAGGCAGACCAATACATGGGTGCTGTTGGGAAAGAATCTTTTATCACGAGTCCTTTCACACGTTTGCGTTAGTAGAACATCCTTTCTTTCATGTCTGCTTCAGCCAAACGTTCCTTCACAAGTCTGCCTTAGCTTTTCACCTGTATCCTACCTCAGGAAAACACCCCTTCACTTGTTTGCCCCAGCAAAGCACCATCCAACTGATTTTCCAAAGAAACCTTAAGTTTTCATTTCAGTACACACACACACACACACACACACAAAATACAGGTTTTATTTTTTGTTGTTTTTGTTTGAAAAGCAAGAAGATTTTGATTTTTTACTGTCTCGTCTCTCTGGGAATTCAGTTGAAGTAGCAGATATAAATTGTGTTTATTCAACTCCAAGACAATAATGTCAATGTCAAATGCACTTTGAGAAAGTCTGGATTTACTACTTTTATTGCATACCAATAGGTACATTGTATCCTTCCCTTCTGTGTTTGTGTATCTTTATGTACATTAAAGTATGAATAGTTACTCAAATAATGAGGACTTATCTATATCATATTCTCTCTCATTAAAACTAAACATTGGCTGTGTGTCTGTGATAAACTGAAAAACACAATCCCTCAACAAATTTTAGTACAGACTTGCCAAATGAACTTAAATTTCAGCAATGAAATTATTTTATTTTACCTCTTTTTCTGGTTGTTGAGTTTTGTTTATTTGTTTGTTTTTGGTTTCAATTACCAGTGCCCATGAAGGCACAGAATTCCAAAGCTATTTTTCCTCCTCCTTTCTTTTCATGTCATAATTCTCTATTGGAAATGTTTGCAAAATGCTCGAAAGTGTTTTAAGCTTGTATTCCTTAAAATCTTATTGTTTGGGAGCCATGCAATCAAGTTTCAAGAAGATAAGCAATGCATCATAAGAGATTAAGGGTACATTTTCCTAGCCACTGCCAATTCAGTGGTTGGGGCTGGTCTCTATTTCTCTAGAAACAAGTCAGCATTAAAGCCCTAATGAGTCTCAGGCAACACTCCTATAATGATCTCTAAACATTCAAGACAAAATAAGGCCTATGAAACCACTTCCTTCCAAAAGCCAACTACCTTCATTTCTTCAAAGCCTTCCCAGTTACCCTGACTTTTGGTTTCACGCCCTTGACAGGCTGGCTTCCTTCCTCTTCTTTTATTTATAAATCTGCTCTTAATTAGGAGATGGAAATTGCTCCCATATGGAACCCATATGCTTAAAACCATTTTCCCAGGACAGAGAGACTGCTACATTTCTCTCGGTGACTGGGGCAACCTGAAGTATCTTCCATTTTACTACTGTTCCTGCCACAGATGAAGGTTGTCTGTTTATATTCCTGAGGTTTGCTCCTTCTCCCACCATGCTGTGTGCCACGGAAAACAAGTGTCAGAGATCTAGTGGCACACAAGATGTGTAAACACACCATATTTCTTTCAGGGAGCTGTTTTGTGAGGTTTTTTTTTTTTTTTAAGCGTCAACTTCACCAATTGACTATAATAGCCCAAGGAAGTGAATTAGTCTAAGGCGCTCCATGAGGGAATAGCAATCCCAGTGCTCTGTAAGAAAAGCAAGCAGAGTTGTTAGCTTCTATGCTGTCATTATCCTATTAGGCCACCTCCGAGTGCTGCCTATTGTGTTTTGTGGGTGGTGTGTGTGTGTGTGTGTGTGTGTGTAACTTGTGAGCTTAACATGAATATTACTGTAAACCTCTAGCCATGTTTCTTGCTGGTTCCCTTATGGGTGAAAATTACCACAACCCAAAACAAATTTGTTAACATAATTATTTGGTTAGACATTGTTTTGTTTTGTTTTTCCTCTGAAAGTATACACTGCTTGTCAGTGTCTTTTCTCAGCTCTATAATTTTTGCTACACTTCAGAGCAGGTTTGAAACACCATAGTTTTTACATCTACTCTGCTGTTACAAGGTTACATATTCTAATCAATTCCCTATTTGGACATTTATATATTCCCCTCATTATAGACACTAAGGAGAAGAATTAATTGCTAATGAGGAAAAACATAAAAACAAACTAACCTGCCTAAAACTTTTGAAAAGTGTGTATGCGGGCATGTAAGAGTAACAGAAAAGAACGAGCCTAAAGGCAATGTCTCTATAGTACAAATCTATATTTCTTTACTGGGACAAAACATCAGTACGTTAATTTCTTACAGTAACTGGCTTGCTTCCAACTAAATTCTCTTTTATCAAGTCACTTAGGAAACGCCTGTAAAAACAGTTGACTATCTTAGCTTTCACTTCATTTAAGAAGCAAAAATTGGTATTACCATACTTTTTCAATTTGACACTTAGTTTGCATAATATTATCAATTTAGCAAAGAATACTAAATATTGTTATTATAAGAATAATAATTGCTGGGCGTGGTGGCTCACACCTTTAATCCCAGCACTTAGGAGGCAGAGGCAGGCGGATTTCTGAGTTCGAGGCCAGCCTGGTCTACAGAGTGAGTTCCAGGACAGCCAGGGCTACACAGAGAAACCCTGTCTCAAAAAAAAAGAAAGAATAATAATTAATATATTGAACATATATTCTATATGTTCATATTATATGTACCTGAGTACCAGGTGCTGAATGGGGACTTATTATATGTGAGTTAGGCCACTTGGCTTTCCCTTTTTAAACAAAACAAACCTTTCTTTTTTTTTTACTTTGCATATTTTTTTTGCCTCCACCTATGTATGTGCACCACATGTATACCTGGTATCTGAACAGGGCAGAGTAGAGCACTGTCTCCCCTGGAACTGGAATTAGAGATGATTGCAAGCAACCATGGAGGTACTGGGAATCAAACCTGGGTCCTCTGAAAGCAGCCAGTGCTTTTAACTGCTGAGAGATCGCTCCAGCCCCATATTTCCTTTTTAAGAAACTGTGTACTCACTAGCATATTGCTTTTTCTGGCTATCTATTAATTCTTTCTTGCAAAAGAACACTGATGGAGGACCTATAACCGCTTTCCTCTTTTACTGCTCTTCTCTCATCGGTGCTAAGGCTTCAACTCAGCCTTGTACACACTAGGCCAGATCTCTAGCATGGAGCTACATCCTCAGCTGACAATCTGTAATATATTCCAGTCATTACATTTCTAGGTACACTTGGCTCAATCTTTCTCTGCTGGCAAAATGGGAACGTCTCAGTGGGGAAACCCAGGTGTTTATCAACTGGCTCAGGGGTTCCATCTAACAGAAAGTCATTTAGCACCCAAGAGCTCCTAGAATCATGTTGTACATCTCTCTTGTGGCTGTCCAAGCTCCTCTGTTTCCTCTCAGACACCTTTCCATGCATCCACATGGAGAGCCATGCCTTCCAAGGTGTGAGGAATTTAAAAGTAGATTTTCCACCGTATTTATAGCAGACTCCTAACTTTAGACTAGACCAATGATCTTTAATAAAATGATGTCTTCTGTCTCTAACCTAAAGCACTCTAATTTTTTGAATTCTTGATTATGTTGAACAACTTCAGATAAGAAGCAGGACAGATTAATTTCTATCCTCACTGTCAAAATAATGTGGGACAAACTAAAACCCTGTAATCTTATTTGGATGATTACATGAATCGCTACATAGAGAGAAGACTAGGAGCTCTTAGACTACACGTCAATGCCTCTGTGCAGTGTAGGAGTTGAGAAGGGTCAGAAAGCAGTGTGACCTCTATGGACAATAAAAGATGCAGACAGGATTGAGCATTGAGTTTCTTAACTGTCAGAGAATTTTGGACACAGTGAAATTATCTTTCGGTGTAGTTTCCATAGAATCATCTTCCAAGCAGCCCTTTAATTAACAGTAACACTCTATTTCCTTTTCCTGCCTTTTGTTTATGGGAGAGGGAGCAAGGAGAGGAGGACTAAAGGCAATGAGAGTGAAGATGCTGATGAAACTCAGAGACCTGAAAGTTAACTGGTAACAGGGTCACAGTGAAACTGGAGTTTGATTTCTTCACCCTTTGAGTCTGTATCCTTCCCATAAGGATGCAGATGTCCCACATCTTGGATATTTAATCCAAGACAAAGAGAAAAAACTCCATTTTCTTTAAAAAAAATACATAGCCCAATAAAAGTGAGACCACAAACAGCCTCTATATCTGCCAACAAGGAGCCTTCCTATTCTTTGTCTCTAGTCCAGAGGCAATAAGTTCTAAAATTGAGTCAGCAAATCTATTACACAATGCTAAAATATTCCTTACGGGGCATTATGATATTTTTAATCTGTATTGGCTCCATTTGGTATTTACTAAAATATTTTAAGAGTTCTTGCAAGAAAGTGCATCAAGATCTAACATGAGAAACTATTTGGCAAGGATAAGATTTCATTGTATGATAAAGAGGAAATGCATCATGGGACAAGTCTTCTCCTCTGTGATTGTTTGCAGGACATTCGGACACACACAGAAGTGGATGCAAATATCTGATGAAAGGTACCATTTTTCATATAGGAGAAGGATCTTAAAGCTTTAAGCTTTGTAACATGAAAATTAGCTAAAAGTAGCCATGTCCAACAAATTTATGCACAAGAGTTGAACGATGTGACACAGAGAGAAAGGTTCACATGAAATGAGGCAAGATTCAGGAACCTTGGTATGAAGTCAAGGCCTTTGTGCAAAGAGCTGTGTGATCCTTGGGAACGCTTTGTGCCTGGCTGGATTATAGCTTTGTCATCCACACAGTAATGCCTGGCATTTGGATTCAAATTAAACGGTTACAAGAAGATGGAAGAATAGGACTTGGCTAGCTTTGAGAAGCATCAAACTGGATCAGGAATTTTAGATCTGCTGCCATGAGTTCATTCAAATTCTCTAATGCTCTATTACAACAATGGTGAAGCTGAATGAATGGACATGTTCCTATTCAGCTATCATACAAATGGGGCAGCAGTGGCCCTCTGTACATTAGGCGAAATGACATCCCATGTTGTTTAGCTCTCTACAGCAAGCTAAGACCATTAGCCCAATACACACTGGTGCCAAACTCAAATTCTGAAATGTCAAATAGCTTTAAAGCATTTTCAACCATCTGGAACCTACCTATTTTATATGCTATGCAGCACAGCTATCCCCAGGATCTTCTGGCCAAAGTGCACCCAACAACTGCTAGCAAGTAGCAAGACCAACAGTGTACCCATTGCTCTAAAGCCTCAAACTGCTGTAAAACTTCACATCCAGATGTTCTGCCTGACTGGACATCACTTGGCCACCTAAGTCCTCTTACAGCTTTTCATCACTTATTCAGGAATTCTCTTTTCGTATTTCCTCATGCCACTGTCCCTGGAAGGTTTTCAGCTGGAAAGAAGTTCCCTCCTCACATAACCCTGCCCAAGTAATTCCCAAATTGATTCTCTGTGTTGCTACCTATCATGAAGGTGACTCTCTTCCTTGACCAATCACCGGATCCCCAAACTTACCACACCAACCCATTCAAAATGAAAGAACCATTTCAATCACTTCCAAAACTATCAAATATACAGTGCAAATTTTCGGTTATTCAGCAACATCTCAAACAAACTGAAACCTACTTACCAAATATGCCAAATAGATGGAACCTGTGGAAGCTGCTCATAAATTCTCAATCAAGTAGGAAGTGCTTGGCCACTTAACACAGATTCACATGGATTAAGGTTGTTTTTTTCCCCCCCTCTGAGCCCTTCAACAATCATCTTCGCTCCAAGGTTATCTTTAAAGTTTCCACAGCAGCTGAGGTGTACACTTAGCTAAAAATCTGATTGGTATTGGGGTAAGGACCCATTGTAAGCTCATGGTCAGGCTCTCAAACAAGGCTGGATAGTTAAAATTCACAATCTACTATCCACTCCATAAGCAACCCTGAGCAGGCTGCTAACCTGTCAGTATCCCACCTTGTCATGTGGAAAGAATAGGAATGAACACATGGTGTGTCTCAGCTGGGTCTCTCAGCTTCAGTACTTCTGGGCCCTTGGTTGCTGCCACTACTGTGGTGCAACTATTGCCATTCACTCATATGGTTCCTCCCTCGTTACCCCTAATTTCTGATAACCTCAATCGCCCTTGCAGTGGTGAAAGCCATGGCAGCTCCTTGACCTGACTAACTTACTGACGTTCTTAATTCTTTCACACCAAGATTTAGGTGAAGAGCTAAACCACAAGGTGTGGTTTGTGGTCTCTTCAGAAGCTACCAGATAGGGGTAGGGAATACAGATCAGAAGAGCAAAGACTCCCCATTCCTCAACAGGCCAATCAGTGACCAAAAGGGATTGAAAGGTGTGAACGAACAGTTACATTTTGTGTTCTCACACCTTTACAAAGTTCTGAGACACTGTTTATAAATAGGCATTTTATATAGCTGTCTCTGTCTCACTTCCTTTCTTCCTTACTCACACTGCCCTGGAAGTGTGTATTAGTTAGGTTAGTTTTGTCAATTTTATGCAAAAGAGAGTCATTGAAGAAGATGGACCTTACTTGAGAAGATGCCTAAATTAGATTGGGCTGTAGGTAAGTCTATGGAGAATGTTCTTAATTTATAATTGGTGTGGGAGGATCCAGCCCACTGAGGACAGTGTCACCTTTGGGCAGGAAGTCCTGAGAAGTAAAAGAAAGAAATGGGAGCCTGGAGAGCAAGCAGTGTTCCTTCATAGCCTGTACTTCAGTTCCTGCCTCTAGGTTCTTTCCATGAGTTCCTGTCCTGGCTTTCCTTGGTGATGGACTGTAATCAGGATACATGAGCAGACAAAAACCCTTGCTTCCCCAACTTGCTTTCAGTCATAATGTTTTATCACAGAAACAGAAAGAGAACTAGGGGGAGGGTTTGGAGGACTTATGGGGTAGCATTGGAAATGTAAATGAAGAAAACACCTAATTAATAAAAAAAATTAAAAGAAAAAAAGAAAGAAAGAGAACTAGGACAAAGTACACCTAAGACTTGTTTACGTCTCTGTTTTCCAAAGAACTTAAGTAAAAGCAAGATCAAAAGACCTGATAATAAAAAGTATTCAGGACACCAGCATCCAACACAGTTGCCACTTAGCCATGTATGTCTATTGAGCACATGAGATGTGGCAGGCTACACTGAGTATTAAAATACTCAGATCCCTTGAGCTTATGATGGTATTTCTAAAAAAATGTCCCAAGTAGAGATTTACAACCCAAATAAAGGATTTATTACTGGGTTAGTAGTTGTAACATTGCTTATGATAAGAAATATTAGCCAAAAAAAAGTGCAGAATACACAAGAAACAGTCCACAGAACTCAAAAAGGTCAACAAGCTAAAGTGCCCAAGTGAGGATGCCTCAGTCTCACTTGGGAGAGAGAAGAAAGCAATCACAAGTGGGGAGAGAGGGAGGGACCTGGGAGGGAAAGTGGACATGGCAGGGAAGGGAGTGGAGAGGAGAGGTGACCTGATCTGGTATTGGGTGAGCAAAAAGGAATGAAGCCCTGAGGGCCAGCAGAAAGAATGCAAACAGGCAACCTCAGGAAATAGAAGGTTGGGGGGACCCTCCAGAATACACCAGAGACCTGGGAGATGAGAGACTTCCAGGACTCAAAGGGAGGGACCTTAGTTGAAATGCCCAATAGTAGGGAGAGGGAACTTATAGAGCCCACCTCCAGCAGGAAGACAAGGCATCGAGTGAGGGATGGGGTTGCCATCCCACAGTCACATCTCTGACTCATAATTGTTCCTGTCTGAAAGAATTACAAGAACGGAAATGGAGAGGAGCCTGAGGAAAAGAAGGTCCAGAGACAGGCCCTAAGTGGGATCCAGCTGAAGGGGAGGTCCCAAGGCCTGACACTATTACTGAGGCTATGGAGTGCTCCCAAAAAGGGATCTATCATAATTGCCGTCTGTAAGACCCAACAGGCAGCTGAAAGAGTCAGATGCAGATATTTGCACCCAACCAATGGACAGAAGCAGCTGACCACTGTTGTTGAATTAGGGAAGGCTGAAAGAACCTGAGGAGAAGGGTGACCCTGTAGGAGGACCAGCAGTATCAATTAATCTGTACCTCCAAGAACTCTCAAACACTGGACCACCAACCAGACAGCACACACCAGCTGATAAGAGGCCCCCAACACACATACAGCAGAGGACTTCCAGATCTGTGTTCATTCAGAGATGATGCACCTAACTCTCAAGGGACTGGAGGCCCCAGGGAGTTTAGATGTCAGGTGGGGTGTGGGGGTGTCCACGTGGAGATGGGGTGGGGTGGGGAGGAGGTGTGGGATGTGGAACAGTTGGAGGGGGGATGAGGGGTGGATAATGGAATATGGAGTGTAAAAAAATTAAAAATTAAATTAAATTTTAAAAAAGAAATACAGATGCGATTTTTTAAAGTATCAAGATGAGATTCAAAGAACAAGGATATATATGTATAATATATTACTCAAATATTAAATTTGATATGACATTTTATTTTAAACGTGGAGAGGTGGCTTATACTTTAACATTATCCTCCAAGTCTTTTTTTTTTCCTTTTTTTAAAATTAGGTATTTTCTTCATTTACATTTCCAATACTATCCCAAAAGTCCCCCATACCCCCCACACTCCCCTACCCACCCACTCCCACTTCTTGGCCCTGGCGTTCCCCTGTACTGAGGCATATAAAGTTTGTAAGACCAATGGGCCTCTCTTTCCACTGATGGCCAACTAGGCCATCTTCTGATATATATGCAGCTAGAGGCACGAGCTACTGGTTAGTTCATATTCTTGTTGCACCTATAGGGTTGCAGATCCCTTTAGCTCCTTGGGAATTTTCTCTAGCTCCTCCATTGGGGGCCCTGTGATCCATCCAATAGCTGACTGTGAGCATCCACTTCTGTGTTTGCTAGGCCCCGGCATAGCCTCACAAGAGATAGCTATATCAGGGTCCTTTCAGCAAAATCTTGCTAGTGTATGCAATGGTGTCAGCGTTTGGAGGCTGATTATGGGATGGATCCTCGGGTATGGCAGTCTCTAGATGGTCCATCCTTTCGTCTCAGCTCCAAACTTTGTCTCAGTAACTCTTTCCATGGGTGTTTTGTTCTCAATTCTAAGAAGGGGCAAAGTGTCCACACTTTGGTCTTCGTTCTTCTTCAGTTTCATGTGTTTTGCAAATTGTATCTTGTACCTTGGGTATTCTAAGTTTCTGGGCTAATATCCACTTATCAGTGAGTACATATCATGTGAGTTCTTTTCTGATTGGGTTACGTCACTCAGGATGATGCCCTCCAGGTCCATCCATTTGCCTAGGAATTTTATAAATTCATTCTTTTTAATAGCTGAGTAGTACTCCATTGTGTAAATGTACCACATTTTCATGTACCACATTTTCTGTATCCATTCTTCTGTTGAGGGACATCTGGGTTCTTTCCAGCTTAAAAAGTTTTTCATACAGTCTATTTTGATCATATTCTTTCCCCTCCCTTAGCTCCTCCCAGATCGTCCCCCACATCCCCACCCAACCAACTTCATCATGGTCTTCCTCTCTATATAAATATATAAAAATCAAAACAAAACAAAAAACCAGTAAGACCGAAAATACCCCACCCTCAAAAAAAAAGGTCCACAGAAATATGGAATCATCCCCTTTGTGTTAGCCAACTACTCCTGGGCACAGGGCCTGCCAGTTGATTGGAGTAAATAGATTTTCCATTTCTAGCAGCTATTAAATGCAAATAGCTTCTTGGTAAATTTCCAAAAAAAAAAAAATAGGAAATTCTTAAGTTGTAGGCTTTCATTATAAGGTCTGATTTAGACCTTTGTACTTCATAAACCCATTAAGGTTGCTAGCCATTTTCAGTTCACTTGTCAAGAAGTTCAAAAGACTTCACAATAAAGTCTGTCACTATGAAATGCCTTGTGATAAGGAAATATGGGAGCAGGAAGTCATAGATAAGAGGGAGGAAAGCCAATATTTAGTAAATACACTCTGTGCTGCTGCATTCAAATAATTCAGGGGCTATGTAATAGCATTTCTACTTGGAAGCTGAAGAATTAAAGGCTGAAAATCATTTAAAATGTTTTTCTTTTGTGTTACAGATATACTAAAATGGCAGAGATGAGGTCTGAACACACAATCTATAGTCATTTGAGTCTATCATGACATTGGCCAATTGGCTCTGTAATTCTAGGTATAGTTTTGGTAACGTGGCAATCCAATTTTTCACATGTGTTAGGTCTCCTTAGAATCTTCCCAGCCATACAAATCTACACAGACCACTTAAAAAGCAGACACCAATTCTTACTTTCTTTCTTCCCCCCTCTCTCCTTTCCTCCCTCTTCTCTCCTTGATTGTATGGGATTGACTGAATTGGTAGTAGATCACAGACCATAACACCAAGGGACATGGTTCTCATCTATCTATGAGAACCTCATGTCCTGTATTATTATCAGCGGAGAGGAAGTAATAAACCCACCAAAGCCTTAGACTCAAGCCTACACTCTTGTCCACATTAGACTGGAAGGGGGGGATGGTGTTTGCATCCCCGTGTCATTATTTTCTCAGTTTATGTCTTAACTCATTCTAAACTCAGAAGATGAAGGAAGCAAGTATCCTCTTTTGGTCTCTTCAGCAATCTGTATTTGACATCTATCAAATTCCAGCCCCTTGTCAATGCACTTCTTTTACCTGGCTGACAACTAATCTGCCAGTTAAAATCAAGGCAAATATCTAGTGACACTCACCAGAAACTCTTGCTCAAACCCTCTTTTAGACTGATAAGTACCAGATGGCTTCAAATCAGTATCTCAGCCAAGTTTTGTTAGTTAGTCCAAGACATTCGAAGTCTCTCATGATAGAAAGCAATGTTGGCAAGTACTGATTTCTGACAGGCAGACATGCCACTGCCAGAAAGGGAAGCTAATTGGAAGAAGAAGGCATCCAAAAAGACATAATTGGCAGAAAGCCCATTGGTGAGGATGGAGTGAGACAGTCTGTAAGACCCCTAATTTACTGAATATGTAGCTCAATTGATAGAGTGCTTGCCTAGCAAGGACTAATTCCAAGCATAGCATAAAAATGGATGTATTACTGGATACTAGTAACCCAAACATGCACAAAGTGAGATGTGGTGTGGCAGGGGATAGGAGCTTGAGCTCTTCCTTGGTTATGTAGGGATTTCAAATTCAGTACAGGGGGGGAAGGGAGGGGAGGGGAAGGGGAGAACAGAACAGAACAGAACAGAACAGAAAAAAAAAGAAGAAAGAAAAAGAAAACCTTGTGCCAAAAGGATGGGGAGACCCAGAAATGATTGGCTATTTTTATTCCTCCTTTCCACAACCCAGCTCTTCCTCTTTCTTGTGGAACACTTATTTGTAATTAGAGAAGCATGGAAAGAGGTCAGGATGATGGAGCCAGCCTTCATGTCAGAGAGTAAAGATGAGACTAACACTAACCAGATGCAGGTGCTTGAAGGTTTTAGGGAAAAGATCCTTGTTGTGGACTTCAGATTGGTTTTCTTCAAAGAGAAACATTGAGATCTTTTGAGTTACTATCTATAGTTGACCCAGGGGGGGGGCGGGGGTAAAAAAAAAACCTTTATGACCATCATGATTTCCTTTCATAATGTTAATCCTGACTGTCTATAAGGAAAGAGAACAAGGGCTTTTAGAATTTCTAAAGAAAGTCAAATTATAATTGGTCACTTTCCCAATGATCCTGGACAAGCTAGATATTAATCAACTAAGACTGCACTCCATGTGGAACAGCTATAGTCTCAACATGAAAGGCCCTCACACACATGAAAACAAGCTGCCAAGCAGTTTTACAGGGAAAAAAAAAGATGATAACCTGACCAGTTTTCATGCTTGAGACAACGAATGTGTGTTCTGAACATTAGTTTAACACTGCCTCACACCATGGCATAGAAGCATCCTTTTTTTTATTAGGTATTTTCCTCATTTACATTTCCAATGCTATCCCAAAAGTCCCCCATACCCTCCCCCCCACTCCCCAACCCACCCACTCCCACTTTTTGGCCCCGGCATTCCCCTTTACTGGGGCATATAAAGTTTGCAAGTCCAATGGGCCTCTCTTTCCAGTGATGGCCGACATGATACATATGCAGCTAGAGTCAAAAGCTCAGGGGTATTATTTAGTTCATAATGTTGTTCCATGTATAGGGTTGCAGATCCCTTTAGCTCCTTGGGTACTTTCTCTAGCTCCTCCATTTGGGGGCCCTGTGATCCATCCAATAGCTGACTGTGAGCATTCACTTCTGTGTTTGCTAGGCCCCGGCATAGTCTCACAAGACAGAGCTCTATCTGGGTCCTTTCAGCAAAATCTTGCTAGTGTGTGCAATGGTGTCAGCGAGCATCCTTAATTGTGCTGTTTCCTATGCTTCTTGTCAGCATATACATGTATGTACATGTGTGTTTTCATGTGTGTGTGTGTTTCCAGCTTGGTGACAATGTGGATGTCTAAACATGAATGTAGACGCCAGAGGTCAAGACTGGATGACTTCCTTAACTGCATTTCACCTTATTTTCTGAGAAAGAATTCTCACTGAAACTAGAGCTCACTGATTCAGACCCTCCTGTCTCCACCTTCCCAGTGCTCACATTACAGGGGCATTTCTTTCGAAGACTCATGTTAACTGTGGAAAGGTGTTGTGCAACACCCCTGGAGCTGGACTTGCAAATGGCTGTGAGCCTCCTAACATGGGACTCTTGACTGCTGATCCACCTTTCCAGTCCATGACCACTTTGTTTGCTTGTTTTTCTTTTCTATTGAGGGGATCAAACTTAGCTCCTCGTGTTTGTACAGCAAGCCCTTTACAGACTGAGCCATCTCCCTGGCCCCTCTCACACTCATTTGCCAGGTTAGTTCTCTCTTTTAGGCTTGGTCCTGCATTGCTTGACCCTTTCATTGGACTGAGCCTCCTACTCTGCCTTCCCATGAGCTTACCACATTCACTAGTCTGCAAGCTCATCACAGCACACTCATCTCTCCAGCTGATGTGTCTGGCCCTCCCATACGACTTTACACTCTCCCTCCCACTCTCTCCATACCTTGACAAGTCTCATACAGATGGCCCACAGTACATGTTAGCTGGGCTCAGGTGAGTTAATGGTATTTTTTTTTTCTGGCAAATCCTTTTCATTTTCCATGGATGATTTTGGAAGACCTTCCAGGAATGGCAAGTGTGTTCTTTTTCCCCATCTCATCTTTCTAAGCTAAGACAATGGCCTTGGATTTGCAGTATATGTGGAAAAGAATTCTCTATAGTTTTCTAACCAAAACATTCTCCTCCTTCTAAAAATACAGTAGCAATTTCATGCCTTACAGCACATTTCAGTTAGAATTTTAAGCTATTTGTATTACTTATTCCCTATCATTAGTAATAGATTATTTTTAAGATTAATTGAGATATAAACAACATATCATTAAAGTCTAATGCTTCAAGCAAAAATCATTATATCTGGCACTGATCTGACTAATCACATTTAATATAAGTTTATCAAACAATTAAGAATGTGCTCCGGTCAAGATGAAGTGCTGTATTTATAGCTATTTCCTTAGCATGTTATCATGTCATGAGCCTCAGATTTTAATGCCTCATGCAGGAGTCTGAAGACACATTGTGAAGCTGCCCTTTATTTTTGCCTTTAGTTAAAATATATTTAATATGTTCCTGAGGAAAGACTCATTACATTTTAAAAATGCAAGTCTTGGCAGCCATCCGAGTGAGGGCAATGAAATGCTAACTTGCCTTTACAAAACGTAATACCTTGGTTCTTGATAGCTTGCATTAGCATTTTAGTCTAAATTTCCCTGAAAATTCGTAAGCGTCACCAGTAAGGCCAAGGCTATATGAATGCTATAGAATATATATATAGAAGGCTATATGAATGCTATAGAATGTAACTTCTGACTTTAAATGCCCCTATCCGTTCTTCTGTTGTTGGCAGGCTAGGGCTTGTCAGAAAAGATGGAATGTACTTCCTAGGTGATTAGGCAGCAGGGACATCTTGAAGAAATAAGAACATCTGGCACCCTTAGTGTACACCGACAATGGTATTTCTGGGGTGATCGGGCTGCCCTGGGCAAGAGTAACCTTTTGTACAGCTGATTTGAACAGATCTTGACCACTGTTTATTTGAACATTCCTAACTCCAAATGAAGTGCCAACTATGGCTGCCTACCATAGGTCAAGCTCTTTGAAGTTGTTGGGTGCATATCTTTGGTGTCCTCTTTTTACTAAAAATACTGGCAGCCTAATTTTACCTATTCTCAACACCAAATCAAAGCCAAGTGTTCGCTTCTCTGTGAAATGAGGCTGAGTATCAGTTGGGACCACCTGGCCTATTTGAGGCAGCTCCCGTAGAACAAATAGCTTCATGGTATCAGAAATGAGATGCTGGTACACAGAGTGTGCTGAGGACCACACCCATCTGAACCTCAAGGCCAGCTATTCAAATAAACTCTGAAAGTGGCATATATTGTATTGATAAATTGTCTTGCACTGTTTGAGGTCACCGAGAAACTATCTCTGGAAGCAGCTCTTCCCCACAACATCAAAAGCGTGTTATATCAAATGTCCTCCAACCCTGCCCCATCTTGAGTCAAGCTGGCCCTGTGATACAGAGAGGGAAAAATAGTAAGCAGTTAATGGTATTAAAATCACTGTGTCCTTGAGAAAAGCTAGGAGTTAAATGACCTCCAACAGAGGTTACTATTGTTTATTCCATGATATATAAGTGTCTACAATTGGAAAGAGAGGCCAAAAAATTCAACTATGGAAGCCTCATCCATGGAAGGAGAATCCAATCTGGAATTCAGCAGGTTCTAGTGGATTTTGAGAGCATCCAGTTCGATGACATTAGCTCTACGTTGCCCTTTGTTCTTAGACTCAGAAGTTTCATCTGCACTGTCTGAGACTCTATGGAGAACACCAGCTAGATGCCTCAATGGGGCTTTCCACAGTCAATTTCTGCCAGAAGCTTTGACTGGCCAATCCATCAACTTGATAATGTTTTGCTATCTATTGTTATTATTCTTTTGCTTGAAATATGCTTAATAAGCTCACTCATTCAAAACCAAACTATGGCCATCATAGATCATTCTCCCAACCATATAGAACAATGGGAGAGAAGGATACAGAACCACATACAGTTAATGTCAGTCTTAGGAACAATGCAGTCTTACTCAAACTTACTTTTGAATTTCCCTCCATTACAGTATTTTATTTAGATCATCTCCTTTCTTTCCCATTCACAACTCTCACAACTCCACCAATACCTGGTTGCCTATGTAGCCCCTATTACTTTCCAAAGCAATTTTCCATTTTACTTTCTTAACCCTAATTTTTATTTTTGTATATTTGCACACAAGTTCACATATGTGGAGAATGCACACACAAATGTGTGCTTCTGGGGGCCAGAGATCAGTCTCGGGTGTCATTTCTCCTCAGATATCATCTACCTTATTTCTTGGGACAGAATCTTTCTTGAGACAGAATCTCTCACCGGGACTCGAGGTTTTCCAAATAGACCAGACTGGTTGACCAGTGAGAACCAGAGATCAGCTTGTCTCCTCCTCCCCAGTTCTGGGATTACAGGAATGTAACACTATGCCCAGCTTTTTTATAAATGTGAGGTTTGGAGGTTGGATTTGAGTTCGAATACTTACACTTCAAGCACATGTATTGAGATATATACCCAGCCCATATCTAAGCCTTTTATACAAGCCACTGTAAGACACAAAATCCCTACCCTTTCTGTTCTCCTCCCTCTCTCCATCTATCCACATAAGCAGAATTACTCCTCTTTTTTTCTGGCTAATCATAGAACTTTTATGTATGGTCATTTTCATTGTTTCTCCTGTCATATTACACTACTGATGTTGTTGGTTTCTTTCTGTACCCTAAACTATGAGGGCTTTTGAAGCTAGTGGCTATATCTCATTCACATCATATCTCTAACATATACAATGTGCACAAAGTAGGTACCTAATGACTGAATGAAGAGAGAAATGGGAGATGTAACTGAAATATCCAAAACTGTTCTGAGTTGTGAAGATGGGACAGCTGTGGGGATCTGGACAGAAGTCAAGATGCTTCTTAGTCTATAGCAGCTGGCAAGGCTACATGAAAAGGGATAATTCTGAGTTTGTTCTTGATGAGCAGTAGCGAGCAGAAGAAAATACTGAGCGTCTAAACTCCATTTTCTATAGCACACTTCAATGTTTCTCCCTAGTATCATGTTCCCTCATGTTTTCTGTGTCAACAGAATCCCAGGAAGCTCTCTGCCTCATTAGAGTAATTCTTTTCATCTCTTCCCCAACCTACCCATGACAATACACTTCGTTACATTTTCAGAAGAGAAACTCAACCATAATTCAATATTGTGATTGTGATCTTTTTAAAGGTAGCATTTTAAAGAAATTATCATACCATCTATCTAATTGTGTTACACCCTAAAGGAAAAATCATTGTAAATAAAAGCTAATACAAACAGTTAGCAAAATGAAACCTTGCACCACTAAAAGTCATGGGGAGCTGGTAGTATTGTAGAGCGCTCAAAAATAAGGCTCTAGGTTGAAGTTCCAGAGCAGTGAGGATGGGTTTGATTGATCCATTGATTGGTTGATTGATTGATTGATTGATTGAGATTAGTAAAGCCAGGCCAGGTGTAGTCATTCATGGCACTGGGTACCTGAGGTAAAAGAATGAAAAGTTCAAGATAAGCTTGGGCTATGTAACAGGAAAAAAGAGAAAACGCCAGGGCTGGAAAGGTGGCTCAGGAGTTAAGAACAAGTACTGCTCTTGCATAGAGCACAAATTCAGTTCCCAAGCCCCCATGTCAAGAAGCTCACAACTTCCTGTAGCTCCAGCTCCAGAGGATCTGATCCCCTTTTTTGTTCTCCATGGACCCCGCCCCCCCCGCTCTCACACGCCTCCCTACAGACACACATGCATACACATAATCAAAAATAAATAAATAATCTTTTAACGTAACAGTCTTAGATTACTAAAGTGATAAATTATATTAGGTTTCCAGAAACTGCTCAAAGGTAGACATCTGCTTTTTAAATGTCTATTTGATGCTTAATTTGACATTGGATAGTATACTATTTTCTTAGTTTGTTTACATTTGTATCCATTTTTCTTATACTGAAAATCTTCACTTCTAAGACATTAACAAGTGGAAGCATGTTTTAATAATAATAATAAATATAATAAATATATACAATGTATTGATGTATAATATGAACATAAACAATAAAAGTACACAATAAAACTTCAAATCTTGAAATTGAAAAAAATTCTTTTTGCCTTCAAACTGTAAGCACATCTACAGCCAGGCAATTATGTTTAGAAGCTCTTTAAAGATTCTAAGTCCTTCTCTATTTTGTTATACTCCTGACATCTTCATGTTGTCTTTAGGTTCTTCATTTGTTTCTGCTCATTTCTCTCACACATATCCTTTTCCAATTTAACATGGCATTCTAAATATGTAAACACACCCATATTTAAAAAACAAAACAAAACAAAACCCAGAGAACAATCTAAAGTTTATCTACCCACTTTCAGCCCAAAGGGAATGTTTGTTAAATACCTACAGATCTAGAGTCACAGATTTGCTAAGTTGTAACAGAGTTCTGGTTTATAAAACATACCTACAGGGTCGGAGCGAGGATCACTTCCTGAGCATCTCTCCTTTGCTTGCTCTCTAGGCCAGCTGGAGCTTGTTCTGTCAGGCTCCCTGTGTCAGAAACCTACTTTCCCACCTAACCCCTGCCAGGAAGAGAGTATTTGTCAGGCTATCTCCATGAACTTGCTGGAATTGAAAGGCAAAACAAACAAATAAACAAAACAACAACAAAAGCATGCATATGATATCCATCTTCAATGTATAATAGTTCCTAAAATGCTACTTGGTAAACTTATTCTTTTGAGCTTGGGAAAGAAGGGGCAGCTTCCATGGAGGAACAACACTGTCCACATCACTAAGGGGATCGAGGGCAGCTCAGGCAGGCAAAGCTTTAGGGAAGAGCTTCATGCAAAGGCACAGAATAGAATCCAAGAACTCAAATTTCCTCAGAATGCAAAATGATTGGAGAATGCAAAATGATTGGAGTGAATTATGTTAGGTAAATGGCAAATTCTTTTGGTAACAGGTAGAGTCATCCAGCCCATGATCACCAAGTTTGCCCATTCAAACAGAGAGTATGTTGTATATGTAATCCACTTTAACATTGTCTACAGGCTTATAAAAGGCATGAAAACAGCATGTACAGGACTATATAGGACTTCCATATAGGGCTTTGTCAACACACACACACATATGGAGTATATATTCAACTTATTCCTCCTAAAAGACTCTCTAAGTAGGTATCATGACCATCTCCATTTTACAGTTTAGAAAACTGAGGTTCAGCCAGCTTAAATAAGTTCTCAACGTGTTTCAGTAGTGGAGCTAGCCTTGAACCCTGGCCATCTGGCTCTAGACTGTCTTTCTCTGACCTCCTCAAGGTTTGTTTCTGACATCATGGAATGTAGAGAGCAGCAGGAGTCAAATAGAGGCATCGAGGGGGAACAACATTGTGTTCCAAAAAGAGCTGGCAATAAATATAGTGGATTGGCTGGCTGATAAGGATGGAATGGGGTTTGGAAAATTGCATACTCTCATGAAGCAAACATGCAATTGTGTCCTTTCAAAAGTGACAGAAAGTATTCAAACCATCCCATTTTTCTTCTCTCCCATTTCAACATTTACTTCAGACTGTGGTGTCCTGGCAGAATCTTGCTCAAAATTGGCTACAGCATTTCAAGGGCTGAATAAATGCTTAGACACAAACGACCTGGGAAAAATGGTCATGGTTACCTTTGGGTATATAAAAAAGATGGTTTTGCTAATTGTAAAGCTTATGGCATCTTACAAAGCACTCTTCACATTTGTTTTTGTAGACATAAATATTCAAATCCACAATGCTTATGTGGGGCTTGCTAAAACTCACTGGATTGAACCATTTCACATTACCTACAAGAGCCAAACCAAACTTCCTAAGAATGAGCACATTCCCCTGGCCTGGATGCCACGCCCATTAACAAACTACAGATTGGTTCCTGGGCTACAGCACTGAACCACCCAGAAGCACGTTAGACCCTTGCAATCTCAGACCCCACTGCTGCAGATCTGCTACATAAGAATCTCCACTTTGTCCAAATCTGTCAGGCAATCCATATGAATATTAAAGTCAAGTGCATCACAGTGGTCACCAAATTTTCTACATAGATTAGTTATAGGAAGGGAAGTTGTTGGTGAGCCTATGTTGGTTATAAGTAGATCGACCTCTTGAAAGGTATATTCTTAGCATCACTTGTATCTAGTTTAGTTATCTTTTTTAATTTTAATTTTTTATATGTGTGCATGCAGGCATGCATGCATGCATGTGGACATGTGCATGTGAGTGCACATACCCTCAGAGACCAGAATAGGGCATCAGATCCCATGGAGCTAGAGTTACAAACAGTTATAGCCACCTGATATGGGTACTAGGAATCAAGCACAGACCCTTTGTAAGAGAAGTTTGTGTCCTTAACCATGGTCTCTGCAGTCCCCAAAGAATCTTCTTGATGCTGAACTATCTTTGGTATATCTTTATGGTAGCTCTAGACCATTTATGTCCTTACTTCACAGCAGATTAATTACCTTTTCCAAACTTCAAAAGAAATTCTTTAGTATTGGTAGCACACATAAATATTTACCCAATTTCTATCCAACTAGACATAAAACAATCAAAATAATATCAACAGCTACCACTTATGCAGTGTTTACAAAACTAAGTCTTGAAAAATCAATTCATTTCTTTAAGACCACACAGCCCATACATCTAGTACATGGTGAGGTGTGTCACCTGGTCTGTCCATACAGGTAACCATGGACCAGAATGCTTCTAGAAAACCAGTACTTTGGAAGGTTCCAATAGGTTCTATCAAAATGCTTCCAAAGCCCTGGCTGCTCTTCCACAGGTCCTTAGTTCAGTTCCCAGCAACCACATGGTGGCTATGATCATCTATAACTAGATCTGGCGCCCTCTTCTGCTCTGCAGGCATACATGCAGGCAGAACAATGTACATTAAATAAATAAATAAATAAATAAATAAATAAATAAATGCTTTCAAAATAAAGACCGATTATTTACTCTGGAGAGTATAATATATTTCAGAAATTTTATTCAACAAAATGAAATAAGCAAGGCCAGCAGCTACCAGCATGGCATTTCCCAAAGGTAAAACATTACTTCTGTTCTCTAAGCCTTGGTTAAAATTGCAACATCATATAGTCTGCAGCTTGGATGTGCTTTAAAATGCCCTTCTGTCTATAACTGGAATGGACTTCAACCTCAAAACTTCCTTGACTTTTCTATAAATGAAACACCATTGAAAACGCTAAGAATTTATGATATTGCTTGTAGGGCACATGGACTGTGCCACCAGACAGAAGAACTGGTAAGGTTGAAGAAAGTTCAAAAACCCTGGGGAATCTCAGAATTGAGAATAGCAGGTGCTGGACCAAGCTCTGCCTATCCTCTCCTGGAACATGTAACCATGACACCACCTGAGAGGACAACCAGTCTTGTAGCATAAAAACCTAGAGCTCTCCATGTTAATGGGCTAGCTAGATAGGCCACACATGTTTAGCCAATGAGCTTCCCTTCCTGGGCATGCCTTCCTGAAGAAGGTATTTAATCCCTGGTTCACACTCAGTAAAACAAATATGTTCATATCCACCATAAAAATAAGGCAGTTTAGGCAGGCAAGGACCATCTCCTTCATCAAGGATTGCCACTGGGGGAGGCCTTCCTTGTAAAAAGCCTTGCCTAAATCTCCTGGAGAAGGACTTTTTTCTTTCAGCCCCTCAGCATTTTCAGCACTCACTCAGAACTAAGCTTGATTCCACCCCATCTTGGACTCAGTCACCCCTTTCCTGCCTGGCATATAGGGACCACTGTTCTTTTCTCAACTCCTCAAGGTCCCAAGCGGTATATGGGTACACAGGAGATTGAGACCCACAGCATCCGTTCCAGCCTCCCACTGTTCTCACCTGGGGAAATACGGGCTGGAACCCCCTATGTCTGATTGCATTCTGCCTCCCCAGCGGTATGCCAACAGTGCTCAGCATTCCAGCAGTGAGGCAGACACACAGCAGGACAATTGCTAGCTTTGCTTACTTAGTGTCTTAGTCGGGGTTTCTATTTCTGCACAAACATCATGACCAAGAAGCAAGTTGGGGAGGAAAGGGTTTATTTGGCTTACACTTCCATACTGCTGTTCATCACCAAAGAAGTCAGGACTGGAACTCAAGCAGGTCAGGAAGCAGGAGCTGATGCAGAGGCCATGGAGGGATGTTACTTACTGACTTGCTTCCCCTGGCTTGCTCGGCTTGCTCTCTTATAGAACCAAGACTACTACCCAGGTATGGTACCATCCACAAGAGGCCCTTCCCCCTTGATCGCTTATTGAGAAAATGCCTTCCATCTGGATCTCATGGAGGCATTTCCTCACTTGAAACTCCTTTCTCTGTGATAACTCCAGCCTGTGTCAAGTTGACACACAAAACCAGCCAGTACACTTAGTAACTCACCAGTTTGATTTCTCTCTCTTTTTTTTTTCTGCAGACAGACACATTATTTTGGCATATAAGGTTGGATAGTTTTTCACTATATATCCCAGCCTGGTCTCAAACTCCTGATTCCCCCTGCTTCGGCCTACCCGACACTGGGATTGCAGTCATGTGTCAGCACATCTGTATTCTAAATACAATTTCCCAGACAATTTTAATAGATTCAACCAAAGTCTTGTGCTTTGGTTGAAATGCAGAGGGCGTCTCCTACCCTTCAACATCTACCTCAACGTCCCTAGAACTTCAGAGTCCTGGAAACAGGTAATAGACGAAAAAAAATACATAGGGAGAAAATGTGCCAATTTCACTTGTGTTCTTGTCTGGGGCACCTTAGTGATGGTCTAGGCCTTTTATCAGAAGAGCTCACAAGGTCTTAAATCTCCTCTTCACAATGGAGAGGAAACTTCAAAAAAAAAAAAAAAAGCTGAAAAAGAAAGACTCCAGGCTTGATGAACAAAAACAATTAAGTCACAGAAACACAAAGAAAAGCCATTTCCAGCTGCACTACAGAGTAAACACTGTTTTCCCCTTCAATTATTCCTGTGTGTACTAGAAACACAAATAAAAACAAACATCCACCTATGTGTTCAAATGTCAATCCAAAGCTGTGCTTATAATGCACAGTAAACAAAATAAAACAATGTAAACAAACAAACAGTGGGTCCCAGACAACAATCCAAGCCTACCTGATAATTATGCAACGTGTGTCATTGAGTAATTATTTAGTAGCCACTGATAAGCCATAATTCTCACATGCACATAATATAATCAAAATACACCAAATGTCACAGTTAGTGAAACTATCAACTTGACACCGCCTAGAGTCATCCAAGAAGGGAAGTTCAACTGAGGAACCGTCCGGATCACATTGGTGGGTAGGCAGTTATGAGGGAGATTGTCTTGATTGTTAGTTGATGAAGGAGGGCCCAGCCCACAGGCAGTACCATTACATGGAAAGGTAGTCCTGGGCTCTATAAAGCTAGCTAATGTGATGCAGAACAATAGTGATAAAAAAAATACATGGTATGGGTACAGAAACAGACACGTTGATCAGTGGAATAAAATTGAAGACCCAGAAATAAACCCACACACCTATAGACACTTGATTTTTTACAAAAAAGCCCAAACTATACAATGGGGGTGGGGTGGGGACAAAGCATCTTCAACAAATTGTGCTGGTCTAACTGGATATCTGCATGTAGAAGGATGAAAATAGATCCATATTTATCACCCTGCACAAAAGTCAACTCCATGTGGATCAAGGTCCTCAACACTAAATCAAATAGAACAGAAAGAGTGGAACAGCCTTGAACTCATTGGTACAGGAGAAAACTCCTTGAACAGAACACCAATGGCTAAGGCTCTAAGATCAACAATTGATAAATGGGACCTCATGAAACTGAAAAGTTTCTGTAAGGCAAAGGACACTGTCAATAAGACAAAACGGCAGCCTATAGATTGGGAAAAGATTTTCATCAACCTTACATCTGACAGACGGCTAATATCCAAAATTTATAAAGAACTCAAGTAATTAGACATCAACAACTCAAACAACCCAATTAAAAAATGGGGCACAGAGCTAAACAGATAGAACCGATAAAATGCTGGTGAAAACAGTTGTAGGTGCTCGTTGCTCACTGGGCGAACAGCAAAGCAGTTTGAAATATTCTAGATGTGCTAGATGTCACATCTCCAGGCCCCTTACCAGATTCCCTTGGCTACTTTTACCCTACACTCCAGAATCAACCAATGAATGACCTTTAGGAGAGAGCATGAAAACCTTGCTGTCTTGTCTGGGGTGGGTCAGGACCAATGCTGACGCATGATGATCCTGAGTCCCCAGTGAGGTCTGGTTAAAGCTGCGCTTTTGTGGTCTTTGCCTGAGACAGTTATCTTGCTTAGCTCCCTTCATACTTTGTCCAGGTTCTCTTCACTGTTTCCTAGGAGTACTTCCTTTAAAATCATGTACACAGGAGTCTGCCTCTCAGGGTCAACTTCTAGGCACCACGACCTCCAAGGTCCTGTGACCAAGCTCACCATTACCACCTACTGGTTGCTGTGTGGATCCTTTGCCTCCTCAGAAAATTGTTCTGGTAGGCAATTACTACAATACTTGTCGTACCTCCTTCCTAAATTGATTTTATTTGGGGCAAGACCCTAACCCAAACAGTAGAAAGAAAATATACAGTGTATGTCCTATGTAAGTTAAGTGAAATGCTATTTTTTTTAAGATTTTATTTTGTATTTTTGTGTCTGCATGTGTGTGGGTACCCATGGAAGTCAGAAGAGGGGGGTCAGAACCTCTGAGACTGGAGTTATAGGTGACTGTGTCTCAATGTGGGTGGTGGGAATCAAAGAGCAGTCAGTGCTCTTAAATGCTGAGCCATCTCTCCAGCCCAAACAGTTAATTTTGTCTTAAAACTGTGTAATACTGTCATATGCTTTTCTTGTTCACTAAGTGGGACATACATCATTTGCATAAATCTTTATGAAGTGAGATTGGTCCCATTTTTTGTTTGTCTCTTAAAAGCAGTAACTTTGCAGTAGCAAAGAGTTAAGACTCAAAGTATTAAATTGGACTAACAAATGTTAAGAAATAGGGTAAATCTGCACATATATTAAGACACGCCTAGAAAACTGCTTTTCAGTCAAATTCTTTATATGAGCATAATTTCTTATAAGTGTTCCAACTCAAAGAGTTTGCACACAGCAAAAAATGTCTGGGTTCCCTTAAATTGTATGTATTCTAATATCTATGAAGCAACTCTATCCACTGGGACACATATATGATAAAGTCAGTGAGAGCTGATGATGAAGATACACCTACCCTGATGTCACCATATACTTCACATTTCAGAGACACACAACAGGTATGACATACCTTTATTCCCAAGGCTTCTCCTGAAATGACAGCAACTGTCACACCATCTTTGGTGGGTTTCGGGATCTCTTCACTTTTCAGTTCCTGGTACTGAGGCGCCACCATCTTTTCTGAGCGTCTCAAATTCACCCACAGCTGCAAGCCATGAGCTGGCTCCTCTGAGCAGGGCATCTCAGCATGCAGAATGCCTCGTCCTGCAGTCATCCACTGCAAACACCAAACCAACAAGAAGTCAAATGGAACACATCTGCTAACAAGTCTATGCACACAACAACTACACCATGGCAAAGGGACATATCCATCTAGGACAGTGGTCAGAGTGCCTGGACATCTCAAGAAATAACAAAAGTCTATGACAGTTCCCGGCGGTTCTTTCAAGTTACCTAAGCCTCCCTTATTTTGAATCAGAGTATCAGAATTGAAATTTGTACAAGGGAAAGAATCCTCTGTGATACTTGAGTTTCAGGTTGAGCGGAGTTGTAGCCAGATTGTACTGGAGTATGATTTGACCTAAGAAGGGCACAAAAGCAGTACTGGGTAAGAGAGATGGCAGGCAACAACGCAATTAGATTCCAGGCCTAGCCAACCCAACAGGGAGATGTGGAGTTGGGATAAATCTTGAGGATTGCCTTGAAATCAGTAAAGAGTGATCAGGATTGTTCCTGAGTAGGAAACACAACTTTGGGAGAGTCAATTTCCTGACGCAGAGTGGAATTCCCAGGGAGGAATGTACCAATGAGCAGCTAACATGTCCATCAGATGAGGAACGTGTATGTGAGACTAGATAGACAGACATGGGAAAGCCCTTAACATCCCCTAACCTAGAAATGGTAAGCTTGTACCTCTAGGCATACAATTACAGTAATGGAGCCCTCACTACTGAGAGAATCAATTCTTGCCTTTGGCTGTTAGGCAGATAGTTCAAGTGGGGTTTGTTTGTTTGTTTACATATTTGAGAGCATGCTGGAGGCCCGTTCCAAGCACTAGCCACAGACACTGAGGATGCAGGGTTGGAACATGATAGATACATTTTCTGCTTGTTTTAGCTTGGATTCACCCATACAAGACCATGAAACAAGGACTTCCGCGCAGGGTGTTTAGTTGGAAAGGGATAGAGAAAGCAAAATAGAGGAAGTAGGGCAAAGGGAAAAGGCAAAGAGGAGTGTTCATGAGCAAGTTACAGCTCTGGGGCCTGGAGCTTAGGCCCACTGGGAACCATGTAGATAAACTTCAGAATAATTGTACAGAAGCCAGGGACTACTAAAATATTTAGATTCCACTTGGCATCCATTAGTGACCAAGAGCCTCTGAGAGAAACCCAACAATACATGCACAGATGGGGTGCTGTGTATGGATACATAGGAACTGTCACCACCTGAACTCTGAAGAGGTCCATCAGCACTATCTTTCACCCAGCCCTTGGAGAGGGAAAAAGAACCCTAACACAGCTACTCAAACTAATCAGTGTCATTATCCCTGTGCTTGGTTGATACTGTGAAGAACAACAAGAGTTCTACCAGCATACATGAGGTGGCTCAAGTTGCCTTACCTGAGGGTTCAGCCATTAGGCTGAAACCCAAAGGAAGCATGGACAATGGGAAAGAAATGGGAGGAGAAGTCCATACAAAGGAACCGGCAGCTGGAGATAAGTCTGAGGACCTGAAAGAAAACCACTACCTGGCTTGGAGATTTCTTTACTTCATTGAGTCTAACTACATTTCTTTCCACTCTGTTTGAAAAGGCCACCTGAACCTTCTAATGGAGGGATCCAGTGTTTTCTGTCTGACAACAGCTAGAGCAATTGATGTTCCTCAAGGGCCTCTTCCTATTTTAAAAGCATCTTCCTACTCCACTAGAACTTCCTCTATCAGTATTTTTACATATTGTTCTTTAAAAACTTTACATATATACAATGTATCTTAACAATATCCAACTCAAATCCCCCTCCCGTTTTCTCGGTCTCTTGATTAACCTTTTAGATAAAGCATGGTTAACTCCGTTTCCAGTTCTGCTCTGCCGGGAGTTTCCTTTTGCTTTCATGACAGCATTTTCCTCTTGTTTTTGTTTTTTTAATTCCATTTTCTTTGAAACACAATGATCCAATACGGGTCCTTTGCATCCCAGAAAATATGTAAATGGTCTGATATAGAGCTCCTACCTTCACAACTGACCAAAATGATCTAAGCAGTTCCAAGGGATTTAAATTATAACGTGTTACACACAAAAGTAATATGGAACATAGTTTGAGTTTGGGCTCTTTTTTTTTTTTTTTTTCAAATAGGTTCTTACTATCTAACCCTGGCTATGCCGAAACTCACTATGTAAACCAGCCTGGCTTCAAACTCACAGAGATCCACCTGCCTCTGCCCTGAGTGCTGGGATAAAATGTATGTGCCACCTTGCCTAACGTTGGGTTATTGTGCTAAGTGACAACATTGAACCATGCAAATGAACTGAAACATAAGTAATGAATTGTCGCAAATGCAGAACATAAATTGAGAAAGACTGAATTGAAATGGTCTTCAACTACTGAATTTGCCAGTGAGACTATCCATAAGCGACCACTTCCTGAACAGCTTCAATACAGGCTCAAGGGGAGGATACAGACAAACCAACCATGACTTCTGTGAATTGGGGAAGAAATGACAACTGGGAGAGTAACTCTTGACTACACTTGGAGAAAAGTAGAATCAAACCAAACAACAACAAAATGAAGAATAGGTAAGCACTAAAACCTGATGGGGGACAGTGAGATGGCTCTGGGGGTAAAAAAGCACTGGCTTCCAAGCCTGACAACTTGGGTTCAATCCAGGGAGTCCACCTGATAGAAGGAGAGAGCCAACTCCCATACGTTATCCTCTGACATCTATCCATGTGCTCTAGCATGTACTTATATGCACACACATACAAATAAACAAAGAAGTGTAATAAAGATTGGAAGATTTCATGTGATCCCCAGCAAAACACACACACACACACACACACACACACACACACACACACACACAGAGTGATTGAGGGGTCAAGAAAAACATGAGAAGAGAACATTCAAGAGATCTGTGTTAGCTTCCAGCCAGAATAGAAGAATCCACTAAAAGAGGGCTACGATGGCTAGTGTTCTCAGCCTGGCAGAATCTGGACTCGCCTGGGAGGCAGGCCTCTGCACTTGCTATGGGGGTTAGGGGGCAACTGGATTGTGTTAACTGATGGATAGTGCCCATCTTGAGTCAGGGCAGGACTATTCTTTAGGCAGGGGATCCTGAACTATATGCAATAGAATGAGGTGAGCACTAGCATGCACTCTTGCTCTCTGTTTCTGATTATAAATGTGATATGACCAGCTGCTTCAAGCTCTAGGAGCCTTGCCTTCCCTGCCATGGTGGACTATACCTTTGTTATGTAGCTAGACTGCTGTTAGTACCCTTGGAAAACTCAGAAGAGACCCTTGTGGTCAGCTTTGGACCCCAAACACCTGTTTCCTTGGTAATACTGCAGAAAGAAAAGCATAAGTCATGTCCCACCTTAAGATACTATATGACAAGGTAGAGGTTTGTTGAGACCCATTAAGGGAAAGCTACACCGTCCTGTCAAAAGAATGGCATTTGAGTTCTACCCCTCGCCTTGGATGGAGACATGGCATTCTGATTGTCTTAAAGAACATTACATAATGGTTTTCTTCCCTTCAGAACTAATCCACTTGGGCCTGCCAATCACTTATCCACGAGACTAGCCCTCAAAGAAAGCTAATTCACCAAAAGTCAGGCTAAAGAGATTGGAGAAATTAAGTATCCCCTTAATGAGATAATGAGAAGCCCCTCCCTCAGTACAATGCTTATAGATCCTCACTACTTACCCACTTTCTGAATTCCAAGTCCAAAATGACTTGCCTTTACTTTCCTTCTACCTCTTATTTGGATATAACCAAAAGCGTAAGCATGCTTTCTCTGGACTTTTGCTCTCTTTCTCTGACGCTCCTCTCCCCTTCCAACAAGCAGCTACTTGCCAACCTCCACTGCTGAACACGCTGACTTTCTGAGACCCTCACTTAAAAGGACATGACTTTCTCTCAGCTTCTCCACCTCCACCTTTCTGGCAGCTGCCAAGTTTCACAGCTTGCCTGTACTGTTGGTTTTCCTCTCACTTATAAATGCTACTTCTGAGTCTGTTTTTAAATTCTTTATCAATGTGACTGAAAACCAACAAAGACACCCCTGTTTTTTGCTGGTAATACCATGAACTGTCAACCAAAAAACAGCTCTTTCTCCTTTAAGATGCTTTTGTATTTTGTTATAGCAACAGAAAAGAAGCTAAGACTGGAGAAATCAGTGGTATTAGAGTGAGAGAGAAGTGGGAGAGAGGGTTAAAGTACTGGAAAAGTACACACAAAACCTAAGACTGTTAACCAATCAGCAATCCCCTGTCATGACAGTACCTGTAGGTCTCCTGGGTTCATTTTACCAACATGTCCACAAAAGTCTTCATGGGCCATGCTGCCCCCTTCCAGAAGATAAGATACCTTAAAAAAAAAAAAGAACAGAAGAAAAAGTTGATCCTTTGACTACTGTAAAACCAGATTGTCTGGGTTCTGTATTTTGGTTTGCATCAGTTCCATATTTGTTTCACATATTAAACACTATCTTAGTTTGTAAAATATTCTTGCTATTTCAAGTTGCTTTTCCATTAAAATAATGGATGAAGGATATGACTAGACATTTTGCCAAAGAAAACATGCAAATGGTAGCAGATATGGGAAGAAATGCTCACCATCACTAATCAGAAAAATGGAAATCAAAACCACAATGTGACATCACCTCACACCTTCTAGGTACATACTATCAAAGTCAAAACCTAGGTGATTGTTCAAAAAAAATTATGAGAAAGGGGGAACCCTTATATACTGTTGGTGAGAAGTAAACTGCTCTAGCTGCCATAGGAAACAGAATGAAAGTTATTTATAAAACAAAAACTAGAAATAGAATTACCATGTCATCCCACTTTCTTAATCCTCAGTACAGACCCAAAACAAATCAAGTCATCATAGGAAAGACATACCAAGAAACTGGTGTTTACTGTATACTTACTTATAATACTTAGAGTACTTACAACAGCCATGTTATGGAATAAAGTCTAAATAAAAATGAATAGATGATGAAAATGAGGACTATACAAAGCCTTACAAGAGAAAGATACACTATTATTGTTTACAGTGTAGATAAAGCTGGAAGATGTTGCATTACATGAAATAAGGCAGACACAAAACAACAATTTGATGTTGCATGACCTCCCATATAAATTGAGATTAGAGAGTTGCTACTACTAAGGTTTGGAATGGGAGAAATATGGAAATGTACATCAAAGGCCCACAATTAGATGATAAGTTCTTGGGGTCCAATGCACAGCATGTGACTAGAATTAATAATATTGCATTTGATATGGTGAGGCTGGAGAGATGGCTCAGTTGGTGATGTGCATTCCATGAAATTCCAAGGACCTGAGCTTGATATCCTTAGAACACATGCAAGCCAATCAGTCAGGATAGATGCTTGTAATCCCAGTGTTGGGGAGGTAAAGATAGATAGACCCCTGGGGTTCGCTGGCCAGCCAACATAGCCTAATTGAAAATCTCCAAGCCAGTGAGAGGCCATGTCTCTAAGAAAGACAGGCAGTTCCTGGTTCCTGAAGCACAACACAAGCAAGGCTGGCCTCTGGCCTCTACCCACAAATAGACACATGTACATACATGAATACACACATGATAACCTTGTGAGGTGATAATCATTCATATATATATATATATATGCATCAAAACACTTCAATACACGCATGTATTAAAATACTGCAGTGTGTGCAGTTGTCACATTATAGCATAGAGGAGCAAAGGACTGAGTATCTGTGGAGATGTGTTCAATTTTTCCACCAAGAACTTGCTGTTAGGAGAACTAAGACAGAGAGCAACCTGAGAGACTTGATTATATGACAGGTAGTTTTACTATCTACACCACGCCTTTGAGGGAATTTCACTATGCCCCATCCTACAAGGGGTTCAGTCCAGGAATGCCAGTGCCCATAGCCAGTTACAGTAGCACTTACCCTGACGGCCCAGGAAAGTTCATGATGGGTCTCCCACAGCCTGAAGCACAGGTGAAAGTAAACCTGTTCTTGGATATAGCAGGAAACCCAAAGGAAACATTCCTGACACCCAGGCCCACAGCCTCAGTGGGTACTCAAAACTGTTTATGACATATGTCAAGTCATTTCAAATTAAAGTCAGTGATCCCAGATTCATGTCTTCATTCGCAGACGGCAAGACCATATTCACACAAGTGTGTACATGCTCACATTCCCAGATCCATGTCCAGAGTAAATCTAAAACTGAAGAGAAATGCTGTATGTCCCATAGAGTGGCCAGTAGGCACCTACAGCTGCTTAAGTTTCACTTAAATCAAACTAATAGGATTTAAAGTCAGCCCAGCAGCAGCACTAGCCAGATTGCAAGTGCTCCATAGCCTCCCGTAGCTAATGGCTGCTGTAGCCAACAGCGGAGACTATAAAGCCTTTCTGTCTATACAGAGTTCTATTTGCCACTGTGATCTAGACAAAAAAAATTTGAAAATTAGATTTCAGCAATGGTGGGCATTTTGTCTCTCAAACTAATGGGCCTCTCATGTCATTATTTTATCAAAAGAAAAGAAACAACTCTAATATTCTCTTCCTTAAGGGTCTTGTAATCAAATCAGAGAAGAAAGATTAAAGAGACATCAAAGACATACAACATTTAATTACTTCAAAGACATGGTCATTTTGTTACAGGAAATATTCAAGTTAGTACTGGAGGTTTACAATGAGTGGTGGTCATGACACAAGGCTCTCTTTGCATGCTTTATGTAAATTGGATAATTTGTGCACACCTTGTGACTCCTAAAAAGATTAGCATTCAGTCTAAGAATTTGTGAAAGGCCTGCGATAGTGCTCTGCTAATGAGCCACTGCAGGCTTAACAGCAATGACTGTGGACATATTCTCATAACTGGATGCGTTTGTCATGCACCAGCTACCTCAGTATTTTCTTTAACCCTTAATGTGATTATCCTTTTTAATTTTTGAATTTTACTTAAAGATATCATTAACAATTATTATTATATGAGTGAACCAGAAAAATGAAATCTGATTAAAATTGCAATATCTACTGTTGGGACTTTAATTTTCACTCAAATATACTAAATCAAATAAAAGACCTTCTTTCTTTAAGAAAATCAGAACTTACAAATGAATTATCCTTGTTACCAACCTCCTAAACTAACAACTTTTACCAACTCCCTAAATCTTAACTCTGTAAAACCACACAAAGAAAAAGAATGAAAAAATATTTTTAAAAAGAAAGTCAAAACATATTCCCAAGAGGTATGAGAAAATATTTATGAAGTTTTGAGTACCTGTGAGATACCACATCAGCATCATCACTTATATGTGTGTGGGTGTTTTGCCTGCATCTATGCTCATGCACCATGGGCATGCTTGGGTGCTGCTGGAGGCTTGAGAGGACAGACATTCCCCTGGAACTGGAGTTATGGTGGTTGACAACCACCACGTGGGTTCTGGGACACCCTAGACATGATGACACTATACTGCTAGGTGGCATCCATGACTGAATATATAGAAGAAAGGGGTATAAGCAATCTCTCTCTCTCTCTCTCTCTCTCTCTCTCTCTCTCTCTCTCTCTCTGCTTCCTGACTTGATGCAGTTCTTTGCAGTTCTTTTTTAATTTATGAATTAAAAAAAGTGTGTGTGCGAGCATGAGTGCTTTTATTAGCATATAAATGAACAGTTTTTCTTGTGGCATTTTATACCATTTTGGTTTGGTGTACTCTTTCCTTCCTCACTCCTCTCCAGATCTAGTAGTTCTCCCTCCCTGCACATATGCAGGGAGCACCCCAGTACTCCCTTTTCCATCCTGCATAGTAGCTGGGGGAAGGAAAAATTGAGAACAAAGTGAAATGATGCACATGTATGAAGATTCCATGATGAATCTCTTATTTTGTATGCTAACCTAAAAAGTTAATTAGTCAAGAAAGTGTCTAATATATGAGATTTAATATATGTATGGAAGATATGACTGGTCAAAAATGACAGTTATATTTTATATTTGATCTTAGTCAAAAGGCCATGAAGTGATAATAATTATATGTTAAAGGAGTCAAATACAATACTACATATAAATTCATCAAATGAAATTTCATCCTGTGATTATTAATATATAGAGAGATGCTTGAACATCAATGGTGATCATCTCAAGATGAAAAATGCAGGCATGTTTTATTATTAGTTCCTTTCTACAATGAATATTTTCCTTTTTTTTCCCCAATAGAAACGAATTTTATTCCGAAAACAAGGATGCCTCTTCCAATCATTAAAATGAGTGTTATCAATTAGTCTTTATAAATTTACCCCCCAGCTCATGGTTTGGACAGGAAGGTAACAGCAAGTATGACTCCACACTACATGTGAGGACAATGGAACACAGACTTTCTCACATTTAATGTTCAATTTCTATGGGAGTCACTAAGGCTAGAATGGGAATAAATCACTTGACATTCAATAACTTTAAGGGGACATACAGCAAGTTTCCAGTTTTCAAAGAAGTAGCCAAACTATAAGGAGCACTGTCTATAATTGCTTTCCTGTCTTTCCTATTTACGTTTAGCTTGTAATGAATCTCCCTCTTGGGTTCTCAAAGAAGACCTTCTTAAATCATAGTCCCAGATTATTTTTAATTACTCAAGTCAAACATAATGTCTTTCAAGTTGCAAACCATAAAACACACACACATAATATATACATATATATGTCTTTATATTATTAGTCTTTATATACAATATTTGTTTTTTTATTATTGCTAAGTGTCATAAATGCTTGATGGCAACTTTGCTTATGAATTTCTGTCTGTAGAACATCTTTAAAAGAAAGAAAACCCTGGGGCAGTTACATCTGAGCGTGGAGACAAGCCACATGATCTTTTTAGGGCCTTACATAATCACAAACGCCTGGAGAACTGCCATGGGTGGTTGACGAATTGTGTTATGTTTAAGCTCGAGTTGTGTGTGTCCAATTAAGTAATAAGTTTGTAATCTGAACCAGGTGTTCCTCGGAGCACTTGATATACTGTTTGGTCTCCTGTCTTCCTTTCCTCCTTCTAGTCCTTTCCATGGATCTTTACCAAGTATTTTTGTTCCCTTGTAAGTTCTTAATTCTTTGGCTGTTTTGCATTTGGAGAAAGACACAATCTCACACTGCGATGAAGGAAAAGTAATTTACCATGTAAAGTGTGAGAAAAGTGACTGTCCGAGAGAACTTTAAATTAAGCTGGAAGAATTCCCACACAAGAGAAAAGACAGTTTGTTGTTTTGTTCCAGCTGCTATATAGAAAGAAGAGCAAGGAGGAGACCTCATTCTGTGTCTGGATACAAAACACAAGACTTACCCTGTAAAGCCAAAACTGTACATTAGGGGAACAACTGTATTTCCTTTCCATTTCTTTTTGCCCTAAAATTGTGAGTTGTTTTTTTTTTTTTTTCCCTACTGGTAACTGGGTAGTAAAGATACCGCAAATTGAGGTCACGGCTGACAAGAGATGCCAGCAAGGAACATATTGTGTAATAGAAGCTGTGAACTGTTCTCAGGGCCGGAAATCCAATGTTTGTAAAAGGAAAACTTCTTCACAACACGAGCAATCTCTCTGAACCCTGAAAAAAATCACTCCACTAACTCTACACATCTAACACTGATCCTATAATACACACAAGTCCCAAAAGGTGGTCATTAACAATAGTGTTTTTAAAAAAATAAAACTGAAACACAGGGTGGGAACACAGTTTGGATGTTCATCAAGCCAGCAAATGCAAGCAGGATGCTGTTCCTCTCGTCCTACTTTGGCATGGTCCTGTCATAGACCTACACAGGGGCCAGGCCTTCAAGAACTCCTGCCTCAGTACTCCCTATTGGGGGTGGGGGGTGCTCTTTCTGCATCTAGAAGCTAGTCAGGTTTAGGCCTGCTTAGAGTCACCAGGTTGCCATCTGCGAGTTGTGAGCTGCAGACAAAAGTAAAGACAGTTTGTTGTTTACTCTTTATTTACTCTTAGAGGGATCAGTGGACTCAGATACAACATCGACCGATTAAGTTGGGCTCCTGAGGTATGGTCAGAACAAAATGATAACATGTGACCAGGAACCCAGCACATGTTCAGTAAGTTGGAGAATGAGCACATCTGTGACTTCGCCTTGGGCAGGGATCACATCTGTAAGTCCTCCCTCACACCTTCCCACCTGCTTCCCCAGATATTCCCATGGTTCTGTTTGTCACTTCATTCAGGCCACAGTTCAAAGATCACAGACTGAAGGAAATCCTATCTCAGTCTACTCTATCCTATGCCAGATTGTTTCTTCTTCCCAGCTTTTTCACTACAGGATGCTGTCTGATAAAATTATTCATTTTATTGGTTATCTAAAAGAATATAAGATCCACGGAAGCTGGGACTTTGAAACATTTAATTAGTGTAAACAATGGATTCTATTGTGTACAGTCTACAGTCTCATCAACAGCGAATACGTGTTCCATTTCCCCATGTATCTTCACCAACATTTGTGGTTGTTTGTGGCCTTAGAGAGAGCCATTCTGGACTAGAGTGAGATGCAATCTCAACCTAAGTGTGACTTGCATTTCCAGGATGACCAAGGAGAGTCAACATCCTTTGCCTATACTTATTGGCCATTTGTACTTCTTTCGAAAACTTTTTGCTCATTTATTGCTCAGGTGAATTTTTTTGGTATCCATTTCCTGAATTCTTTATATGCTCTACATATTAATCCCTTTGACAAGGAGATTCATTTGAGGAAAAATAATTAGTGAACTTCTAATTTCCATTCTGTAGCCTGTCTCTTCACTCTGTTGATTATTTCTTTGCCACACAGAAGCTTTTTAATTAGATGCACATTTGTCAATCCTTGCTGCTGTTTCCTGAGTCACTGGGGTTGTATTCAGAAAGTCATTGTGTATGACTACATCTTGAAGCACTTTCAACAAAGACATTTTTTAAAAACTCAACTGTACCCTGAATACAGCTGTCATTGATGATGTATTGAATACATTAATCAATCTTATATTTCATAATCTTCATGCATTTACTAAACATTTAGCCCTAAGTATATACCATAATCTACATTTGATTATTGTGGCTCAGTGTCATTAAGGTTACAGCATAGCAACAGCAGAGCAAGAAATTCAATCAACATTTTTCTGTCTCTCAGAATGAAACTATTTTTCCTAGCCCATGTTGCCTCATGAATGCTGAGGAGGTTTTATGAGCACAGTGGTTGCCTCTGAGGAGAGATCTGACAGGAGATGAAACAGCAGGCAGAATTAGGTAGGGGTTTCATGAAAGAAACAAGAGAACTTTGCCAATTCAGGTGAATCAGCCATTTCGAGTAAAGATAAAATCCCAGGGCTGTATACAAAACTGAAAATAATCCTTGTGATTCCTGAAGGGATGGGATCAATTAAAAGACCCAAAGCTACAATACCCTAAGATGAGGTGACTGGTCCTTCATTATGGACATTCAAGAGCTTTACTTAATAACATCTAGCTACAAAGAAAAAAAAAAAGAAACTCACTTACTTTGCTAATGTCTTTCAAATCTACCCATTTCCCTTGCACCCTGAGTAAAATTTCTGACATGCATGTTAAGATTCTGTAACAATCATATTCATAAACCTAACTACTCAGGCAAGTTGAATCACAGACTCCCTCACTACCTTCCACCTGTCCCTAGATCTCCTGAAGAAGAAATATCCCTTCCTCTTCAAACCCAAAAGCGCAATCTTAGGATGACTCTCTTCAAACAAAACTTCTGACTCGCCGTGTAACTCCCAGCTACCTTCTTAACTGCTATGACCTACCTCCAATAAAAAGATGTGGTGACGGACCTCACTTCTATTGTCAAGTATATGACTTACCAACGTCTATGACTACTCACATTTCAAGCACACAATAGTATTCTATGCCCATACAGTGGAAAAGTCAGTAGCTACAACTTGTAGCTTAAGAGAGCCCCCTGCCAATTCAAAGGATGTGTGTCATGCTTCTAGTTCTCAACCTGGAGATCTTGCCCCTTTTGGGGTCAAATTACCCTTTCGCAAGAGTGACATAAGAGTCACAGATCAGATATCCTGTATATCAGATATTTACATTAGGATTTATAACAATAGCAAAATTACAGTTATGAAGTAGTAACCTAAATAATTTTATGGCTGTGGGTTGCCACAACATGAGGAACTATATAAAGGGTTGCAGCATTACAAAGGATGAGAACCACTGGACTACAGTCAGGCCTAACTAAACTAGATGCAGGCTTCGCTAATAGGTACATTGGTAAATAAGTATGTCTTTTTGGCACAAGAGCGGTGCCTGTGCTTAAGGACCTAGTGTCATGAGACAAGGTGTTATCTGGTGAGGAAGGGGCCAGCTCTGTTGTGAACAAGAGGGGAGTTATCCCACCTGGTTCTGACTATAGTTGAAAGCTATCATGGGAGGTACCTAAAAATGAAGTGTCTGAATTTCCTTTTTATACATACTATCCTCAGCAGGTTTGAGGTTCACCCTCTTGGAGTGAAACATGTGTTCTTGGCTGTTGAGCTGTCTCTCCAGCCAGAAATTGTGTTTTAATAAGTTCTCATTATTACATCTCCCCATCTCCATATTTTCTACCTTAACATTCTAGGAAAATAGTCTGTAACTCGTAAATTATTTATTACTATAATACAGTATGTATGAGGTGGACAGAAAAATTCATTGAGAAATTTATCTGTTTCCTATGTGCCCTATGTTTGGTGTCATAGACCAGGTTTTATTTCTAAAGCTGTTCTGGGCATCATTGGATCAGATGGACCAAAATGATCTCCTTTATGGTTTCAGGAAGCAACATAAATAAGCTTAACTCTTTAGATACTACTAACTTGATCCATTCCCTCACAATACTGGAAGGTTGGAGAAACAAGAACATTACTTTGCACTTTCAGGTAGGAAAATTTGGGTCTCTGGGCCCAGACAGCATCAATTCCTGCAGTAAGTTTAACAGCAGCTCTGACTGCTACCCACCAGATGGCAGTAGTGCTCAGAGACTTGACCAAAAGTTACTAGACATTTTGGAAGGACCCAGGCGACAAAGTTACCTTCAACGGAGAACCACTGAAATAGAGAATACTCTACCAAAAGCTAAGCTTCTGGGCTTAAGATGATTCTACTTTAGGCACAATTGTGTCAACCTGGGGGTTTCTGGATGTAGCCGTTCCCATGAGTTCACAACTAGAGACCAATCTGGCTTGGCTTCCATGCCTTCCCTAGTAAAGACTCAAGCTTTAGATTAGATTCCATCACATGCCTAAGGCCTCATTCCACCCTTACATATACAGTTTCTAAATCTGGTTGGAGTACTTGCTGTTTCTACTATATACTTTCTACCTTTACCCCCACTATTTATAGAATCAATTTTATTCTTAAGGCTCTACTAAATCATCAAGTTTTTGTTTGTTTGGTTTGATTTTTGTAGCTTGAGGACAACTTATTATAATCTACAAGAAAGATACCCCAGGGCAAGCAAGCTATAAATCATGGCAGCTGCCCCAAGGAGAAGAAAAGGGAAGAGGAGGAAAAGTAAAATCAAATAAAAAGCCATGCTCCTTGAGTTAAGCCAGCATAGAGGTTAGCCAGTAGGCAGCCACATGGTGAAGAGGGGGGTGGCTTTAGAGGAAGAATACGGCAGTCTAAAGGGTTAGGAAATGCATGCTTAGGAAAGAAATACAATGAAGCAAAGGGAAGGTACACTTTCCTGAGTAATTCAGAAAAGAGGGCAGGCTTACAAAGCAAAGTAGCTAGCTATGCTCTGTAAGAGACTCCATTAGGAGCTGAAACACTGGGAGGAAAAAAACTACAGCATCTCATTAAACAGATAATTATCCCACCGCTCTAATATGGCTAAAGATGGACTGGCCTTCCTAAGGGCAGTGCTGCATTTCAGAGAAGTAGGTCCATAGCCAGTTCATTGACTTTGCTCAGATGGGACCTGACTAGTTAGCTCTCCACTTAAGAAAAAGGTTTTCTTTTCTCTTCTTTTCTTTTCTTTTCTTTTCTTTTCTTTTCCTTTCTGTAGAACATGATTTTAATATTTTCAACTGTTAATATTCAACAAACAGATTAATTATTTTAAGACATCTTGGCCATATATTTTTTTCTATTTTTTAACTGCTTATACCCCAACATTGTTCCCTCTGAAGTGGTAATTCTAACGTCATTTAGGAGCCGGACTGAAATCGGGGTACAGATGTAAGTCATTTTCCCCATGAAAATCTGGAGATTCTGCTCCAAAGCAGCCACCAGAGGGGATCAGTGTCTGGAATGGAGTTCTGGTCCCGACCCACAAGTATAGCTATAGCCTCTGGGTAGGGGTACTCATTGGGGATATGGGAAAAACTTGGGCTCCCTTCTGGTATTTCTGGCCAGAGAACCAAGAACATTTCTAAAACTGTTGCTTTGGGGTCCCTGCCATGTCCAGTTTCTCCAACCTGTTCTCATCATTGCTCTGCAGCCGAGGACACCCTTCCTGAAAGACTAAGGTTTAATTGAAACCTCTCACACATTTCTGATAGCACTGACAGTTTCTTCCTCACTTGGACAATAAAGCGTCTTCAAATGGACCTCTCTCGTTCCTCCTTAGCCATTTCCTACGTTCTGTGTAAACCCAAAGACCTCCACCCCCACATCTAAACTCATGTATGCACACACACACACACACACACACACACACACACACACGCATACACAATTAAGTTATGCTTTTACTTTGGCCTTCTTTTCTATTGGTGGGATGCTATGATGGTACCCACGTAACACAGTTCTTAGAGAAACCTGCCCAGTGCAGAGGGTCAACCTCCTCATTGCACACTGCCAGATATTAGTAACTTATCTGATTAACTAGAGTTAGGACACAAACTAGCCACATTTGATCTGGAGAGAGGAGAACCAAGTCTCTCATTAAGATTCTTCGGAAGTAAAGTTGCCAGTGTCTTACATGTTCAGCCAGAGATGATCTCTAGGTCTATGCAAGAACCCCATCTAACTGAACTGCCTTAATGTTGTGTCCGGCCAGCAGATCACAACATGGGTTCTAGCCTGGAAAGGCATTTTGGAAACCTGGAAGAGAAGAGGGGCTAGGTGGCGAGATAAAGAAATGTAGCTAAGACAGGCATTCTGATCAAAGCTCAATTTTACTGTTCCGCACGCAGTTATAAAGCAGGGGAAGGGGCCCGATTCCCGCCAATTAGTCTTGGGGTCCAATAGCAGGGTGACCACGTGCACAGCTCCGAACAGCAAAGCGGCAGGTTCCAGCAGTGGGCATGGCAGAACGATTGAGCGGGAAGCTCCACCCCTGAGCAAGCAGGTTTCAGGCTGGGGGAGGGGAGACTACACCTTTTCTCTGTCAGCACCATCCGCTTTGGGTACAATACTTTGATGTTCTTAGTATGTTGGTACCAAGGGACATCTTAGAGTGGGGATTAATTTTGCTACATTCCTATAACCCTTTAGCTTCATCACAAGCAATACCAAGTCAACATATGTTAAAATCTACATGCTTGCCTATAATGGCAACCTCAGGACAAATCCTGAGCTCCTGCCCGCCTCCATTTAAATAACTAACCAAAGGTATATAAGCCACTTTGGTCTTTTCCTTTACTAATGCATTATCTCTGTATAATTTTTCTTCCTCCTTTTCAATATCTACAATTCTTATTAGTAGCCTTAAAGGTCCCAGACTGTATTAGGTCATCATAGTTCTTACAGGCAGTCTTCCTGCCCCCATTTCCATATAAATACAGCTGAGATGCACCATAAAATAATCAGTGAACAATGGACAGTCTCTGTGATATTGAAGAAGTTATAATTTCATAGTTTTCCCTAATATTTATCTTTGACTTCTTGAGACACACTTTCATATGCCAGGCTGGCCTCTAACGTTCTACTGTAGCTTAAGGATGGCTTTGAATATCTATCACCTGCCACCTCCTCCTCTTCCTCCCAAGTGCTGGAATTTCAGGTGTGTGACACCATGCCTGGCTCAAAATGTTTTCTTTCCTTGCCAACTTTGGTGTTGAATTTAATCAAATTTTTCTTTCCAACCGGGATACAGCCATCTTGGAATGGTTTATGTTAGAAAATGGTTCGCAGCACACTTTAAGAAACAAGCTGTGTGGAGACAGGAGGTTTGAAGTCAGTAGTAAGTTTGTTAAGTGTGAATCACTAGGGCCTTTCCCTTCCTCTCCAGGATATTGTTCAGACATCGCCTGCAAATGCTGCTGGCTACCAACCAAGAATTATGAGCATTGCTTTTCTGATGGGCACACCCTTGGAAACAGGGTGGTTTTGTTCTAACAAAAACCAAGGAACCTGCTGAGACTTGTCATGAAACTGTAAGCTATACTTCTCTGTTTAACTAATAACGACATGCACAGCATCCTAATATGTCCCTGTGACACAGATCTGGTGATTTACTCCTAACTTGCTTGTTTTTTAATTATGGCTCCAAAACTCTTAGATAGATAGATAGATAGATAGATAGATAGATAGATAGATAGATAGATAGATATTCATATTGGTTCTGTTCCTTTGGGGAACCCTGATTAATAATACACTTCCTCATGTGGCTGCTGGGAACCAAATCTGGGTCCTCTGCGAGAGCAACAAATGCTCACACCTTCTGAGTCATCTCCTCAGCTCCTGTAATATACTTTAAACAAAACTGACGCACTACCTCAGTTTTACAGGACTGAGGCATACCCAGAAACATAAGGTTTCCAGTCCAAAAACCTGGAATGTCTTGATTCTATCATTTAAAGGTAATTTTGAAATGTACAAAATCCATTTCTCCACGAGGCAGTTGAAAAACTCAGGAGTGCACAAACCATCAATACCTCTTCTTTGAAACTAAGTTTGGAAAGGCTTGCCTAATCTTCAATCTTGTTTTGGAAGTTGTAGTGTGGCACAGTATGTCCCACTGTATACCCTTTGTCCAGATTTCTTTGCTTACAAATGTTCACTGCAATGACTTCTTGGTCTGCCTGGAGTCATACAGCTGCTGGACTCGGCCTCACTTTTTTCAAGGACTGTTAGACTACTGATCATTCAGATGTTCACAGGTCAGAACACTGAGTGTAGACATAATCTCTCCTCTCTGCCACATACTGATGCACATGTGACACAGCAGCCACATCTACAAGGATTCTAGACACAGGAATAAAGCCATTTTTAATTAGCTTCATGAAGAATGTTGAAAAGTTCTAATAGTTACATTTTTTAAAAAAAATCATGATACTAGAAAAAATCAGACAATAACAATTACTATTTCTGGGTGGTGATATAATAATAGATCCCACTTATGTTCTTATTTCTAAATCATTTTATCTACTTTTTTTATTTTATATACTAGTCAGAATTTTCAAACATGACAAGTCTTTGGAATTTAAATTGACCTCAAGAGAGAAAGTAGTAAGAGCCTAAGACTGACTTGGCTTTAAATGGAAGGATTCATTTTTTCATTTATAGTTTTTGAAGTTGTATTATTTTTATTTTACATGTATGAATGTTTTGTGTGTTATATACCTGCATTGTGTACGTGCCTGATGCCAAATGAGGCCAGAAGAGGAATACTAGACAGAACACTGTGTGATGCTCAGGAATTGTTTTGAATAGAAAACATCAAAAAGCAGGAAAATATAAGAAACATGCCAGTAGGATTATTACAAGAACACTGGTCTACATTATGAGAGCCAGAACAAGGAAGTAATTATCTTATTACACCTCAGCTGGCAAGAAATGAGTCGGGCATCTCTAACATCCCGAAACATCATCAAAGCTCTACAAGCATTGACTTGGCAATTAATGGTGAGTTTTCCAAGCAGAAGAACTCATAAATACAAAATCTACAAATGATAATGATAAAATGTAATTACAGCTATAATTGAAGGGAAAATTCTTAATCAAGAGAAACAGGCCAAACATCGATATTCTATAGCTAAGCTTCTTTACCAAGTTCTTTAAAGCTGAATACCATATGATTTACAAAGCAGTGCCCCCACCAGGGCACTTTACCTAATGGAAACAGAAGTTTAGCAGCCATTGTTTAATACAGTCATTGCCTTCAACAAGAGCCAGAGAAGAATGGGCTAATCTAAGCTGAAACAATTTATAATCCTCTTGAGTATGTTAAATCAGGCAATTCCCGACTCTAAGGAAAGAGAGTTGCTCAAGGCCACCATCGAGGTATACATGTATGTTAAACTGGAACAAATCTAATGTCATTGGGACCAAATGAAGAATAAAGTACCATCCTCTTAGGATTGTTTGGAAAACAATAATACTAATACTAATACTAATACTAATACTAATACTAATACTAATACTAGATACTAGATACTAGTAAACTAGATACTACTAGATACTAATGTGTAAAAAGAGCTTAAAAGATTTGGAATATGGCAGCCAGAGTTCTAGAGCTCTGGACAAAGGATTGGAATCAAATACAGGTATAAAGAAGGTGAAAGTGTGACTCTCATCATAGGTGTGAAGTAAGACAGACACAGTGCAGCCAAAGTGTTAGCAGAGAGAACTTGAAGGCAAATGTATAAACGAAGGAACACAGATCTAACTAGCCTCATCTTGTTTCTGGAAGTCTCTTGGCTAAGTCTTTCCATGGTTAAATACAGTGATCAAATCTTTCCCTGTCTGTCTTTGCTCCCTTAACTAGAATACATATAGAAGCCAAGCAGGGCTCAAGCCTTGTTCTGTCTTCTAGCAACACTCCATAACATACAGCACACCCCCAACATCTGAAAGATCAGCTTCCACCAACCCTCGCATGTTGTAAGCCCTGGGTAAATATTTACTAATTGACTGCTCTCCTGAGTGCTGCAGCTGATAAGGGACAGAGCTAGCTCTTCCACAATCATGACACTGTGGGCAGCTTTCCCGATTGCTGGGGGTGAAGAGGTGGCACCAGTGCCACCATATATAAAATGAGTGGTGTGGTCAGCTCTACCGAACCCCCACCACCAGGGCCAGCTCCACTGTGCTGCCTGGGTGAAGCTGGGGCCATGCCCTGACCAAGGATGTCCCCTCGTTCTTTAGTGGCAAAAACGAGTCACAGACATCAACACTGATTCCTGCTGCTGTGTAGCAATGAACCTAGACATGACCCGCAGCAGCAGCTGGGGCTGGGACCTCACCATGACCCAGGTGGCAGGGCTGGCCACTCTCAATAGGTTCCTCCTCTCCACCCTCGAGTCTCCAGTTCCATTTCTCTCCATAAACCTCAAGCTGTCCCACTTCTCTTTCTCTCCCATCTGCCCACCACATACTTGCAAATTTTTATGACTCCAGCTGCAGGCTGGGCTGGAGGTTAGTGAGCCCCTGGGTGACATCCTCTAGCAAATGGGTATCTATACCCCACCTGTGCCATGAACCCAAAGGCAGGTCTGTGGGTAGCATGGTGGTCCACAGGTCTCTATCTGTCTACCTCCTCCCATACTGCACTGTGTGGTGGTAAGCCAGGCTTTGTGTGTCTATGCCCCTGCCTCTGTGCCTTGGGGGAGAGGGCAGGTCTGTGGACATCCTTCTCTAGCACCATGTGGCATGGTGGAACACAGGTATCTGTCTGTCTTCTTTTTCCTATGCTATGATATCTGTATTTGATTTGATTTTTATATGTCTTAAGCATAAAACAGCTTTGGCCACCAAGACAGGCATCAAGCTAGGACAAACAGAGGACTGTCATCTGCTCCGCTCCTGACTGTCATAAGAACACCACCACCAACAAGGTGTCTTTTTCCCCATTGCCAGGGGAGCCAATTATATGATAAGCCAATTCTTGCTCTTTTTGAACTGCTGAGATAGAAATGTCAGCAGGACACAAATTAAATAATATTAAAATAGTTAATATTTAAATTTGAGTATATTTCATATAAAAATCACTATAGCAACTATATAGCAGCCTATGGCAAGAATCTTCTAAATTAATTTTCGCCTATATTCATTGATTCTGATTGAATTTTCTATCAGAAATAAAAATCAAATTTTCAGACACACTTTTGCAGTCAAACCTTTGTACTTACTGTTTCAAATCCTCGGTGTGGATGATCAGGAAATCCTCCCGGCTTTCCTCCTTTAAATTCATCAAACAGTAAAAATGGATCCAGATTTTTCAACTGGAATAATAAAATTTGGCATGTCAGACATGGATTTTAAGTCATACTATGGGGGCTACATTCATAGACATATCTAACAAAACTCACTGAAGATTATGCAACAAGTAAGCAACCTTCTAAAATGCAAATTATATTCAGGAAGAAAGTATACCTGCACATAACAATTCATCAATTACATTAGAATTGACATTGTAGGAGGAGAGTACAGAGTGAACAAACATCTCGTGATTGTCAACAGATTTTTAACGTCACAGGGTAGCTGTTTATAAAATCAATAACTAAGCTGTGGTTATAAGTGTTTTCAAGGAAAACAACTTCACACATATGAGAACAGGTGACATCGGGAAAGCCTTTGAAAATTTGATTTTTACTTCTAATAGAAATTTACGACCAGGGAAGTGGCTCTTGAGCGGAGTCTTGAAGTCATGTTGGAGCTAATCAAATGGAAAGGAGAAAAGGACGATGGTCCAGAAAGAAGCGCGTAAGAGAGATTGGTATGCTCAGCAAAGTCTCTGCCCATCACTCATCGGAATTCCATGGCCATATAAAATTAACAGTTCCTCAATATTCTTGTACAGAAACAGGTTTTCTTTGTAATTTTATGAAGGGCTTTATTCTAATAAATAATTTTATTATTATAATTTAAATAAATAATTTTATTTATGGGCTTAAATAAGCCCTTAGTTTCTTCTATCAACAATAATTTACTCATGTTTGTGCACATATGTCAATTCTTACTCTCTATTAATGGCTCAAATAGAAATTTCTGCAATGGAATAGTCTATAAATACCCATATATTATTACTAAATTGTTATTGGTCTGGATTTAAATATAATCAATCTGGTTTGGTGATTACTAAATGATCAGCTGAACTTCCAAGACTTTCTGGCTCTTGAAACTCCTCTCTTGGCTTCTCACTCACCTCTGACCCTTTCCTGCCATTTTGCTCTATCTTAGGTATTCTCTGAGGCAGCATTTTTGACACCAACTTGGCTATCTCATTAAAAGTTTGTGTAATTAGCAAAAAAAAAAAAAAAAAAAAAAAGATAAAAATCAAACAAAAAGTAAATACTTAAATTAAGTCTATACTTCATTTAAAAACATGTTATCTTTATTTAAGTCTTTAAATGTCCTTCAATAAGGAATTATAATTTTCTTCATAAAGGTTTTGTTTTTTTTTAATTTGTCTGGACATCATACTCAAATAGTATCATAAACTGCATTTAAAATTACATTTTGAACAGTTTGCTATTGGGAATTATAAATATGAATAGATATATAACTTTTGAACACTGCTAAGTTCTTATTAATTTTATTAATTGCCCAGCATGTTCTTTTGAGTTTTATTTCCTAAGATGGTCACGGCACCAGTGTATCTATCAATAAGCTTTCCTCCAGTAGTTCATACAAATAGTTTTTGCTTGACTTAAAACCAAAAGTTGCAATTTCTCTAGGTTTTGCTGAGTCCAGCTGGCCTCTGCATCTTCTCTTTCTGGGGTTCATGTTAAAACAGCACATACATGGTCTGGCCAAACAAAGAGAAGGACACTTACCCTGGGACTCATGAGTCACACACCTAAAGGTGGGTGGAAACATACAATCCTATTGCAGGAAGGGGACAAATATTTGAGAGCAAGAGCTCAACCAACACCCATGAGCAAATAGCTTAGTCTTTTTCTCATTTTCAAACCTTGTACTTTTTATTTCCTTTTCCCCCCAATGCTGGGGGGGGGGGGGCAATGGAAGCTGGAGTCTCACGCACACTACACAAGCACTCCACCACCAAGATTAAGTCACCAGCCCTAACTTACCCCTCTTTTTGCTTCTTGCCTTTGTTTTGCAAGCTAGCACCTCTTTGAGTAAAAACAATGGTAAGAAACCTGGCAGTGATAGCACACGCCTTTAACCCCAGAACTTGGGAGGCAGAGGCAGGCAGATTTCTGAGTTCGAGGCCAGCCTGGTCTACAGAGTGAGCTCCAGGACAACCAGGGCTACACAGAGAAACCCTGTCTCGAAAAACAAAAAAACAAAAACAAAAACAAAAACAAACAAACAAACAAACAAAACGATGGTAAGAGGTGTGTGTCATTGTCATATCCCTGATTTTATACAGCTGGCTGTTTATAAAGTTTTATAATTGCAGATTTCTATTTTTCTGTAGACTCCTCATAGGGTTAAAGAGCTGCCCTTCCATTTCTACTTATTAAGTTTATCAATGGATTTTGAATTTTCTTGCTGTTGCCTATCTATCAACTAAGCTAATTATGTGTCTTTTTCTTCTTTGTCTTTTAATATGGATGAAGATGATATGTCTTTATTGCTTCTTTGTGACAAGAAGATTCATATGGGCAAATAAACTGGTCTCAAATAATCTGTGAAGACAAAACATACTATCTCTCTTCAGTAAACCCCGGTCACTGTCAATCACCCATAGAACATCAGTTATTCCCTGCTTTTGCTCTGGAATGGAAATCTCAAAATATGGAGATGGTTTTGGGGTTTGGAGGACTGGGTAATAAGTTCAAGGCTAGAAAGCTTTTGAGAGTTAGCCAAGAAAAAAAAATCAAAGCTACATTACAGTCACTGGAGTGTGAAATTGGGGGGGAGGGGTTAAAGGAATGAGTGAGAGGCACAGACAGCACTCCCCCTCCATCATCTTAAACACTAGCTGAACAATCCCGGACAAAACATTGGTAGTAACAAACACGCATGATTTCTTGGAAAGAACTGAAGCACACACTGGAAGCTGAAGGAAAGGTGATCCTGGTTACAAGGCAAAAACTGTCAATTCCATGGAGAGCAGAACTTTCAAGCAATAAAATCAGCTAAAGACAAAGTGTTGGCGGTGTGACATGGTTCCCCTTGACCACGTGTGGCAAAATATAAGAAGAAAGAAGTAATATATGCACAAAATGGTTGATCAAAAGAAAATTAAATTTGAAAGGCTTGGAAACTATGCAGCCCACTTTTAAAGAATGGGGAGGCATGTTATTAAGATTGTGGCCAAATGGCTATTTGATAAAGAGTCATCTACAAAGAATCCGGAAACTATTGCCCAAAACAATAGAAGAAACTGGTACCATGCTTTGTCTTAGTCCACTCAAGGTGCTATCACAAACTATCATAAACTGAGTACCTCCCAAGTAATTCAAATGTATTTCTTACAGTGCTGGAAACTCAGAAGTTCAAGATTAAGGCAGCAACAGCAGCTTTGGTGTCTAGTAAAAATCCGTTTTCTGTATAGGCAATACATTCTAGCTGTGATCTTACATGATGGCAGGGTCCAACTAACTCTCTGTGATCACCCTTATTAGGTCATTAATCCCAGATATGCGGATTTCATCCTCATGGCATAACTACCTCTTAAAGACACTACCTGCTAATACCATTAACTTGAAGGTTAGGATCTCACACTTTGATTTGAGGAAGGACACATACATTTAAACCATGTCAGCATGATGTGTATTAATTGCACACTGGCTCCTTTCAGTCACTAATCTCTGCCATATGAACACACCCACAAGAAGAAAGTCTGCATAAGGAAAGGCTACAGAACCCAGGTTGCTGATCAAGTGTCAGAGGGATGGACTTACTTAACTGGCCAGAAGCCAAGTGATGTGAGTAAGAGACACACCAATAAACAAGAGGACACAGTTGTGTTAGACTGCTACACTGAAGTGCTACTTGCAGGAGGGCTGAAAATTTATTCTTACTAATCTGCAAGCATTTACCATAGCTTGAGCAGCACGTTCAATAAACATATACCACCTGTCCACAAAGACAGATTTCTTTTTTCTTTTTTCTTTTTTTTCTTTTCTTTTCTTTTTGGATTCAACTTATTTATTTATTTATTTGTTTGTTTGTTTATTTTTAATTTATTATTTTTTAATTAGGTATTTTCTTCATTTACATTTCAAATGCTATCCCAAAAGTCCCTCAGAGCCAGTCACCAGCAGCTCTACTGGAGTCAACCACGGAAGTTTGGCCAGGGTTCCCCTCTTGCTGCATCTGCTCTAACCACCAGGGTCTGATCCGCAAATAGGGGCTAACCTTGTGCCGCCAGTGCTTCCGGCACTACGCAAAGGACATAGGCTACATTAAGATGGACTAAGCGACCTTGAATGGATTCAACTGACTACCAAGTGGAACCAATCATGCTAGTCTTCATGCACAAAGAATAAAAATGTGAAAAACTTTGAAAAAAAAAAAAAAGAACAGATTTCTATAAGAACTCTGATTTTTCTAAAATGTTTTAACTACGTCTCCAATTCAATCACATCTCTCTTTTCTTGTGTTTCTTTTCCTTCACCTACTTCCAAAACCTTTAGCTGCCAATTTTAACTGGCAGCTTCCAAGACTGTTCTTTCAACATCTTTAGAACTCCAAACAAAACCCGTGGCTAGCAGCCCTCTGGCTTGTAGCAACCCCATAATAAAGCTCCAACAGCCCAGCAGATTTGGGAAGTCAGGAAGTGCTGGAAGTGCCTATCAGAAGCACGGGCCTTTGGAGATAAGACTGATAATGTGCTTTTGAAATGACCCTCTATTGAATCCAGAATAATTCTAAGTATGCAGAGTACACCCCACAAACTCTGGGTGGTGCTTTTGTTAGATTCTTTAGTCTCTTCCAGCTAATCTTTATGGTTGACTCTGGCTACCACAAGGCAATTCTAGGGTGAAACTTTTAGGGCCATTCCTTATCAAATGAGGACTGAGAGTTGATATTTGTCCTTTACACATTTTTGTCCTCTTCTTCCCTTCAGTGTCAGAGGACAAGTGGTGGTTGCTATTGCCTTAGCAAACAGCTATTTCACAATATCATGGAATCCTTTGAATGTTCCAATATTATAAGAGGACTATAATTATATAGGTATGTATTGTACATATTTATTTATAGTTATATATAGTCATATATAATTAATTTTATCATCCTCTCTTCTTGTGTCATCTCCCTCCACATCTTTACAGTAATTTGTTAGCTGGCATACAAAATGATGATTTTTCACTGTGCTATTTTCATATATTACTACACTGTGTATTTTTCCACACCTCCCTTCTCCTCTTGCTGATTACCTCCTACTGGTGAGGTAGCTCGCCCTTTCTACTTTTGTCTTACATAGATCCCATTACCCTCTCTTGTTTTCTTGTATTTCTAAGAAACAAACTGAAATTCTGACGAGCAAGATGACATGTGGGTTTCTGCTCAAAATGCTTTGAGGCAGGATATGGACCAGGACATTCATTGTGCTAATCCCTCTAGCTTTCTTTGTTTCAAAGTATTCTCTTAAATAATTAAACAACCCAAAGACAACCACATTCTTCTGAGCAGTATCTGGTGGAATTGGGCATCATAAAAACAAGTGCAGATAAGAGATGGTTTCTCTCCTCCTGGGAGCACAAAGGAACCACCTTCCAAAGGCTGCTCAGTCGTTCAAACTCTGTGACTGCCTAGCCTGGTCCATGGATAACTGTATTGAAAGATATGAGCCACCCCCAACCTATCTTTTCTTTATTATAAACCATAGAAAGGCTGATTTTAAGTTCCTCTTTAACTTGCACATTTGCAATGATAGGAAGAGAGGAAGAAAGAAAGAAAAAAACACTTGTGACAGCTACTAAAAGGGAACACTTTTGCAGCTTCAATGCAAAAATAGCTTTGTCCAAAGGTTCTATTTCTTTAGGATGTAAGCCTTGGTCAATAGACTCTGAAGAGTAACCTTCTCAATGTAGACCAATGTCTTCATTCTCCGCTCATAGAGTGGGAGGGGGTCTATCTTTTTGTAGAATGTGAAATTATGTTAACATATAGTCAAACACTTGACCTGAGGACAAGAGTAATGGCCGGCTTATCCAGGCAAAGCATTTTCAAATGTTTATGATGCTTGTGAAGAATCTCTAATGACAGAAAGTTCTTGTGTCACCACGTTAAGTGAAACTTTTCAGGACACAAAACTGCCTTCTAAATAATCCCCAATGATGTAGAACATTGGTTCTCAACCTGTGGGCCACACCCCCCTCTAGCAAACTATCTCTAGCAATGTTTACATCGATTCATAAGAGGAGCAAAAATTAGTTATCAAGTAAGTAGCAACAAAAACAATTTTATCATTAGAGTCACCACAACATGAGGAACTGGATTGAAGGGTCGCAGCATTAGGAAGGCTGCGAACCACTGGTGTAGATAGAACATAATTGATAGATGGACTAATTAGTCCCAGCTATCCTCAATATGTATGTTTTGTTCTTTTTTTTTTTTTTCATTTTGGAAATGACTTAGTCCTCTAGTATTTTTAGATTAAATAAAAAGGTTTTTTTGGTGAGGCATTTAGTAGCATCCTAACAAGTGTCTGTGAGGTCTTAGAACTCTTTCTAGTTTTTCTGTTCAAAATGACATCTAATAGAGCATAGCTCCACTTCCATCTGGCCCTCTGCATTTAGCCATTAAGATAAACTTATTTGTGTCTTTCCTTTGAAAAATGGTGCATTTTAAATTTCAGGAGCTATCTGTGAGAAAGTTACTGTTGGAAAGAGAAAGTACCAGACAGAAGAAAGAAGACTGACGGGTCTAAAGGGGGGAGGAGTGTTCGCTGCCTACCTCAACGGCCAATCAATGCCAGGCACAGAGAGACAAACACTGCACACCCTCACTCGGGTGTGGAATCTAAACAAACAGAAACACAATGGTGACTTCCAGAGTCTGCAATGGGATGATGGAAAAATATTGGTCAGACAGGAAGAATAAGTTCAAGAAATCAATAGCACTCGATAACTATAAAGTGATGATGTATTATATAGTTGAAATGTGCTAAGAATAGCTTTTAAAAATAATTATGTGAAGTAATACAAATGTTGATTAGCTAGTTTGGACCATTCCTTGCCATATACAAATAGAAAACAACAGCTGGGTGTGGTGGCACACGTCTTTAATCCCAGAATTCGAAAGCAGAGGTACCTGTGAGTTTGAGCCAGCCTGGTCTACAAGTGAGTACAGGACAGCCAGGGCTCTGTTAAACACTGAAACTCTGTCTCAAAAAAAAAAAAAAAAACCACACACATACATACACACACACTTGCACACTCGCACACATGCGTACAAACACACACATACACATTTTTTGCTAAATTTTTAAAATGTAAGACATCAAAGCCATCAACAGTGTAGGATAGCACTCACTGAAGACAGCGATGACTTTTCAAACCCTACAAGCAAAGGTGAGCCCGGAAATCCCAGCTGCTCAGGAGGCTGAAGCAGGAGGATTTCAAGTATAAGGCCAGCCTAGGCAACTTAATGAGACTCTGGTCTCAAAAATAGATAGATAGATAGATAGATAGATAGATAGATAGATAGATAGATAGATAGATAGATAGATTAAAACAGCTCCAAAAAAGAGGGCTGTGGCTGGAACTCAGTGGTAGAGTGCTTGCCTAGCATGTGCAAGGGCTTCCCTGTGTATAATCCCCAGTACTGCAGAATGAAGCAAAACAAACCAAACTTGGTGTACAATACAAGTCCGTGAATGCTTTCAAACACACTTTTGAGTCAAAATGCAGACACAGTAACTTCTATGCAACAAGAGAGATAAAGCTTAGCAATGAGGCAGTAGGAAATTTCTGGAGTAGAGGGTAAGAGCTACAAATCAGCCCTATTTCCCAAAATGCAACCTGTCCCTACAATGCATTTCTTCTCTTATTCGCAACAGTTAATATAGCATGGCACTATGGCCTTTGGCTGGGACCATTATTTCATAACTTTCTATGCATCTAAGATCCGTCCCTAAATTTCATGTATTCCCTAGTATTCCAATAAAGACCTTCTCTGATGTTGGAAAACATCTAGAGGTACAGTCTCTGAGTTCCCTTATGCTCTCCCCCCACATACACACACGAAGGTGCATAGAGCTGGACCTCGGTGCACAAATACAAATCCTTTATTCTGTGTGATTAGACAGAGAGCTGACCCATGTGCAGCCAATCAGGTTGCTTTTCCTAGGAATCTGATGCTGAGATGCATAGTTACCCATGCACTGAAGCATGAGCATGTAAGCAAGGATGGAGAGGATATGCACTGGGCACATCTGAGGATATGCATGCTGTGGCTGACAGCCAGCATGCTTCTCAGCTCAAGCCAGTACATGGATATGTACAGAAGACCAGTCACATCTCCCAGAGCTGCACCTGCTACCCAGAACCTAATTATCTGCATACTAGAAACCTCCTTTAGGCTGGTGTTGATCCACACGGGGCCCCAGTTGTGGAGTTCCATGTTTCTCCCACTGGAATAACACAGGGAAGCTTGAGACCAGCTTGGCCTTCTCTCTCCAAATCCCCATTCAATATCCCACTAGTCGCTTTAGAAAGGAAAACTCAAAGTGGGATGTACTCATCCACCCTGCGTACCTCGGGTCTGCCAATGCTTCTGCGCACACGTGCTCCTACCCCCTCTGACTGCTCCCGGCTGAGCACTGAGAGAGTAACCTTTTTAGAGGATGCCATTTTGAAGTTTATAAAGAAAGTTCTGATGTTGAGCTGTAGAAGATGGAAAGAAAGAAGAAAGACAATAAACAACAAAAGAAATCACAATGGAGGAAATATCTACAGATTATAAACTAAGGATATTAACATTAGACTTGCTCCAAATCTTTATAGTGGCAATTTACTGAATACTGACTATGATCATGGCCTAGATTAGGTGATTTTTAGAAACACAGCTATGGTGTGCATGTATTAGTATTTACGAGGTACCTAGAACCCTATTATTAGCAGTTACCTCTTAGAATCCTGCAGTCATCTTGTCCAAAAGTTCACAATAGCAACTCTTTGGAAGAACTCAGCAGGGATATCTAAAGAACATTTTCTACGCTTCCCTTCAGTGGCAGGCATACTTGACCTCCTCACACCGTGCACACACCCTTCAATGGCTACCCCACGACATGCGGTGGAAGATGGAAGTGGGAGCTCTTTTGGTGATACTGGAAGCAAATGGAAAACACTAGGGGTATGTGACTCTCACCAGAATATGATGATGCTGGCATGGAAGGAAATCTGCAAGGGCCACTGAATTCAAATACTCATCTATCTCTAAAGTCCGTGGCCATTTTTAAAAATTCATCTCTTAATAATATTAAGCATGTTTACAATGCGGGTTTTTTTAATCATAGCAACCCTTTGTTCCCCTTCCAACTCCTTTCAGACCCCTGCTCCACATCTCACTCCCAATGTAATCTTGTATTTTCCATAGCCTACTGAGACTAAGTGATGCCCATTCTTATACGAATGGGTGTTGGGTCATCTACTGAAGCATGGGCATCCTAATAGGGGTCAGTTCCTTAAAGAGAACTGACACTTCCTACCCCAGCAGCCTCCAACTGCCCAAGTTCCTCAGTTAGGGGTGGTACTTCGTGGAACCTTCTCCCATCTGTGTTGGTATTCTTACTGGCTGACTTAATTTTATGTAGATCTTGTGCAGGTAATTTTTTAGGCAAGAAATCTTTGAACTTCTTAATAAAGTCCTCTAAAGCACAGACAAACCATTTATGAAGTACCCCAGGCAATGGAACCGATGATTCAGGAACAACACATATACTACATTTATTATTCAAAAGTGTTCCATTATTGATTGAAGTCTAAGTCCTAACCAAGGAAATATCACACAACAAATACAATCACCCCCCCCCACACACACACACACACACACTTCTAACTTCAGGTGTTTGCAGACAAGTAATTCCAAGCCCCAGATCTGATCACCATATGAACTCTAACCAATCCTTCAAAGATTCCTTAAACTAAGAGAAGCACTTTAATAACAGGCAGATTCTGGAACTGGACACCTCAGATTTACATCTCAGTTTTGCCACATTCCAGGCTGCTTTCATTTGGGATGCTGTGTGTCTCAGCTTTTCCATCTATACAATGGGATTAAGAAGCGTCTGCCTCAAAGGATGTAAATAGGGCTGTAAGAAAGTGAGCTGCTGTTCTTTATAGGGACTCAACATAGAAGCACCCTTCAGTTTGTGAAGGCAGATCCTAAAACGGATCCTCTCTAGCAGGCAAACAACATGCATCTATTGGGCCATGAAATGTGGGAGACAGAAATGAACTTCTGAGTCCAGCCCCGTAATCATCCACACATAAGCGACTAGTAAGTAGTTTTGCCTCCACCTAATTTTTCTGGCTTCTTCCAGACTCCCACATTTAGGCCCTATACACAGGAACAAGGATAAAGCAGTTAACTAATTGCAGTGTGTTGCCAAGAGAAAAACCAAGCTATCATCTCAAATCGTGGTGGCTATTTAAGCATTTCCCTCCCTCAGCTCCCCTCCGAGCCCCAGTAGTGAGCTGGGAAAGACAGCATCATGAAAACTGGTCGGAGCATTCCTCCCACCCCCAACACACACACACACACATACACACACCACTCTCACGAGGGCTGAGTTCCCCAGGCCACTCACTGGGCAGTAGCGCAGGCCCAGGAGGGAGGCCACAGTCGGAGGTGCCTAGACTCCACAGCGGCAGGGACACAGCAAAGGGAGGACAGGTTTGCGGAGCGCCAGCCGTCAGTCAGCGTGACTCAGCGCTTTGTTGCGGGCCTCCAGAAGGCGGGAGTCTCTAGGTCTCAGGGGCCTTGGACCGGGGGACACACCCTTTATTTACCCTGGGTTTGGATTCTCTGACTCCGCCCCATGGCTCTCTGGATCTGCCTTTTGAAAGTCGGTCCAAAGAGTGATGCGCACCCCGGCCTCTTGGGGGCGCGCTGCCCGCCTCCCAGGAATGTATGGGACACTCAAGTGCTCTGCAGCCCCTTAGAATCTCTTGGAAAACCTGTCCTCACTCAAGTCATCTTGTCACCCAACGCTTCGTATGAGCAAGAATGTTTTCTAACCACTTGTCCCGTTTGGGGGAGTGACTCAGCCTCTCTATGCATTATCCCCAGTGAAATGAGCGTGGTAAAGCTGACAGGACCAAGACTGTAAGGCTGTAATGAGAATGAAATGAGCATGTCTCCGCATAGGTACTACACAGTTATCTCTCATAAATAAATACGCTTCTTGCTGTTTGCCAATGAGAATGGGGCAGAGGCAGAGCAGATGTAAGAACCAAAGAATCTCTGTTCCTGCTGAAAGAGAAGGCACACTCTAATAGGGAATCATAGAAGGGCTTGAGTTTTGTTGGGCTTCAAGAGCAGGCCTTAGAGAGTTAGCCTCAGGAGGTGAGGGTTTGTCCACAGCCAGGAAGCAATCTAGTTTTCCTAGGACTTTTAATCAGAAGACAGGCTACCATACGCAATGTTCTTTAGATACCCGGAAGTTCATTGTCTTTTCTTGGAAAAAGAGTGAAAGTGATGCCTCTTTAAAAAAAACAAAACAAAAACAAAACTACGAGCCTGGGAAACTGAAAAGGAATAAACAGTAAATGTCTTTTTACTTTCCAGCTCTGTGGGTCTTCCGTGGAGACTGCTCCCATTTGCTTTTGTAGCCAGAAACAGCCAGAGACAACGCCTGCTGAGTGTGGTGGCTGTGTTTTAATAAAAATTTGATTTTGGATAATGAAATTAGAATTCATAAGATTATGTTTTGAATTCGTACAATTCTCAGCTGTCATGAAAGTCTTCTTTTGACTTTATATTTCAGCTGGTTTTTGGGGGGCATGGTTCCCCATATCCCCGGCTGGTCTTACCTCCCTAGAGAGCCTAGGATAACCTTGAACTTCTGACTTTCCTTCCCACAGTTCCCAAGTGTTAGGGTTACAGTGAAGCATTCACCAGCGTGCCCAGTTTTACATGGTGCTGGAGACTGAACCCGGGGCTTTGTGTATTCTAGGCAAGCAATCTACCAACTGAGCTAGATCCCCAAGCTCTTCAACCTCAAGATGTGAAAAGGCATTCTTACCTTTCAGACTACAGATTTCTGCTGTAGAAGAATGGGGAAGTGGAAGAACAAAGACTTTTCCTTGGTGCTCAATTGGGCAGAACACACTAAAAATGGGAACAGTAGAGAGGAAAATATCATGGCCTTTGTACAAGGATGACATGCAAATTCATAAAGTTGCACTCTCCCCTCCCTGCCTCAATTCATGGCCACACTTGGGTGTATATAGTCTTTTCTTGAAATGGCTATCTGTCTTCCTTAATGCCGATACCCAAATCTATATTAAAACGCATTCACAATAAATTCTGTTTTTTAACTCTTTTCCCTGAGCTTTTCATATCAGTGGGGTTCAAACTGACTCTGCCTACCTTCAGCAATTCAAGACTAACAGATTATGCATGCAAACTTCAAACTGCTGTGGACTAATAAGGTATTGGTACTTCCCATCTGTAATTATTTCTGAAATAGTTTCCACATAAAACAGAAGTATGAACACCCTGGCTGGCACATTACAGACCATATAAATAAACTGTCTTGTATTTCCTCAACCAGTCCAACGTTCAACCAGGTGCTGGGGCTTGGACTGCAAGCTTTGCCTTCACACTCTTTCAACACAAAAGCCTGTGGATTCAGAGAGTTCAGCGCATCCAAACCTTCCCATTTTGAAGGCCTCTATCCATCTTCCCCAATCACCACCCACTCCTCCTGCCTTCAGATTCAGCACTGGCCAAACCATTTTTCAAGTGGCAGGCAAATAGAAAGCAAATGCCTGGAGCCCTCAGTGGCTTCTCACTGGCTTGGGAGAAAGTTCTTTGATGTCTTTGAACGTTCTCAGCCCCAGCCACTTGTGTGGCGGTGCGGAGGGATGAACACACATACACACCTGTCTCTTGTTAATTTCCTGTGCCTGTCTAGAACTTGCCTTACTTCACTTTCACTTCACTTTTTGGCTCTTGCTTTCTATGTCATGCTCTCTGGACAACCTGTGCTAATTGTTTCCTCAAGTCTAGGAGGACATTTGACCTGAAAATCACCTATATATTGTTTTCTAAGGCCATTGTTTATTGATTTTTTGGAAGATCCCCTTTTCCTACAATGGGCTGAACAGTAGCTTCTACCTCACAAGTTCGTTCTGAAATATGACTCCGACACTCCACTAAAATATGCTGGTTACTCCTTTTGCTCTTGGGTCTAGGTAGAGCTTGTGGCTGCCATGACCAAGTCAATGTGCCATTTCTGAGGGAATCTCTGAAATGACCTGGCAGGTGCCACACCCTGCTTCATGGAAACCAGCTGCTCTTTAACACAAACCACCTTGAAAATGGATCAGCCCCAGCTGTACCAGTCAAAGCCACATGGATACAACCTGAACACCCAACACTGTTCCTTCCAACTTCCTGATCCACAAAATTCTAAGCAAAGTCCAGTGTCTTTAAGCTTTTAGTTTATTTTTAAAAATAGGAAACAGAATAACAGTTTTCATGTCATAGGAGAAAAGAGGTAGATCTTCAAAATATTCCAGGTTAGTGACTAACTTTGCAGAAAGTACCTATGTCCATTTAATTGATTGCCAAGACAACCAACCAGCCATTAATCGAAACATACCATCATTACACTGGGATCTAGATGATAATGGTTACATCCTCCCACTGGCCATAGCAGATGCCTCCAAAGTGCAGATGTGCCGGTGAAAAGGCTCCTCTGTTACAAATAGCATTTAATGATAAAAGAACTTCAAAAAGAATGGCAATGTTCTTAGTGATATTTCAGCAAACACCTTTTTGGATATTTCTCTGGAATTCTAAATGTGCTCCACCTCTGCATTCAGAGAAGGTGATGACAGGTCTTGAAGTATAAGACAAGAGCAAGGGCATGTGTAGTTATGGCGGAGCAGGGGGATTCTCTTGTAGGCCTTTCAGCAGAGAGGAGAGGAGAGACAGAGACACAGAGAATACTTCTGAAAAGCTAAAAGTCTAAAATGGAAATACAGTGGTGGGAGAGGGAAGACTTTTTACAAATGGAGTACAGGCCATAAACTGCTCCACCGTGAAAGGGTCCATGTTAGGAGCGAGAAATGTACCCTGTACATTTGAACTCAGAGCCTTTTCCATCAGCTGGACATGTGACCATCAATCACCTTTGGAATCCTGAGTATCACAAAAGAAACCTTTATGCTGACATGGAAAAGAACAAAATCTTTCGGTACAGAGACAAAGTTTGGAGCTGAGATAAAAAGATGGACCATGTAGAGACTGCCATATCCGGGGATCCATCCCATAATCAGCTTCCAAACGCTGACACCATTGCATACACTAGCAAGATTATGCTGAAAGGACCCTGATATAGCTGTCTCTTGTCAGAGTATGCCTGGGCCTAGCAAACATAGAAGTGGATGCTCACAGTCGGCTATTGGATGGATCACATGGTCCCCAATGAAGGAGCTAGAGAAAATACCCAAGAAGCTAAAGGGATCTGCAACCCTATAGGTGGAACAACATTATGAACTAACCAGTACCCCGGAGCTCTTGACTCTAGCTGCATATGTATCAAAAGATGGCCTAGGCGGCCATCACTGGAAAGAGAGGCCCATTGGACACGCAAACTTTATATGCCCCAGTACAGGGGAACGCCAGGGCCAAAAAAGGGGAGTGGGTGGGTAGGGGAGTGGGGGTGGGTGGGTATGGGGGACTTTTGGTATAGCATTGGAAATGTAAATGAGCTAAATACCTAATAAAAAATGGGGAAAAAAATCTTTCTTAAATGACTCCAAATTCCACTACTATAATCTTTAAAGAATCCTATATTGTCAACACATATTTGTCCATATCCACCCCACTCCTCTCTCTCTCTCTCTCTCTCTCTCTCTGTGTGTGTGTGTGTGTGTGTGTGTGTGTGTGTGTGTAGCTAGGCTCTAGCAGGCCTTACCCTTCTCCTATTCCCCTCTGTCTTGCTAAAAGAAAAAAAGTTAGACTACATTCGTAAAGCTAACCACCAAGGTCTATTTCCTTATTTGGCCACTTCCTCTACCTCAGGCTGACTGACAAGGTCCAGCAATCAAAGTATTAAAGTTCAGCAATCAAAAGCCCGCTTTGGCTCACCTAATTAACATACCCAATTAAAATTAATCACCTCATCCTAACACAGGCTTTCCCTTTATACATTTATAAACTGCCATTTTTCTATAGGCCATGCCTGTCTCCTTTCTATCCAGAGGCAGTCCTTTGTCCTCTGGACAGTCCTTTGTCCCCTTTCCCCTTTCCCTTGTTCTCCCCTTTCTATTCTTGTTTTTGTCCCTTATTCCCTGCCCTCTGTCCCTCTGGGACAACTAAAATCTCATTTGTGCTGAGAACTTGGACTGTAGGGTCCTGGGCCAATAATGATCTCTACAGTTTCAGGACCTCAAACTCATTATGCAGCCAAGGATGGCTTTGAATTCTGATCTTCCTGAGTACAGGGATCACAATCTTGTAACAGCATGCTTGATTGATGCAGTGCTAGAGATCAAACTTAAGGCTTTGTACATTTGAGACAAGCACTCTCCCAAATGAGCTACAAACCCTAGTCTTTTATTCAATATATTGATTTTCATCTTTATAACACTGAATATCTTTTTAAATGTATTATTTCATACAAGTGTGTGGTCACCTTAAACACTCCATCACTTGTAGTTATTTTCCTTCTTAAGACATCAACTCAAACGTTCTTGTTTGTGGATTTTGGTAAATTGCTTTCCAGGAAAATATAGCTACTATTCTTTAAATTGGCCAATATCTCTGGAATATTCATTATTAGAAATTCAGAGCCAATAACCCAGAAAAACCACTTGGCTCCAAGCCAAGAACTAATTATTTTGTATACAATAGTAGTATATGAGGGTCAGCATTTTGCTGGACAGTTGAAGATATTCAGTTATATCTAGAGAAGGTGAGTACATACGACTCCCACCTCCTCCTGGTTGAGAATGTCTTCATAGATGTGATAGGTTCTGACCCAGAAGCTACACTTACGTTCCTCTCCACCTTCTCTCTGGAGCTCTGGCAAAAGTCCCAGAAAAAGACAACTTAAGACCTTCTCTTTGGAGCCTCAGAACCCTCGGAGAATCCTACACATGCTTGATTGATGATTGGCTTGAAAACTGATTCCCATTGGAACTAGAGAAGCAGGGAGAAGCAGGGAGATGCAGGTGGCCAATTTCCCTAACTCTTACTTTAATGAACCTGATACCCTTTCTCAGCTTTCAACTTTTGTAAAATGGTGTCTTCTGACCAAAAGAAGACGGCTCTGTGGACCACAGCATTGACATGAGGTCAAATCTAACTTTAATAATTCCTAACTAATATTAAGTCAACTGAGCTGCTTATGAATGGCATGCACGGATGTCTACAACTTACCTGGAATGCACCATTAGCAACAACAGCAATAATGTGGTTGATGAGTAAACAGAGTCATGACAAATTCTATGTCAAGAGAATGTTATTTGTAAGGTATGGGTAGTGGTGTATGGGTGTTATGACTTCTTTTAACATCTCTCTATGCTATTTTTCATGATAAAATTTTGTTTAAGTATTAAAAATCAAATGGGAAAGAAAACTAGAAAGCATCCATAAAGTTACTCTTTGACCACGTTCTTTGTTCCCAACTCTAGGACATGGTACAATATCTGCAGAATAGAGCTACTAAATCCAATTCCAAGTGATAAGGTCATTCCTACAGCTAGCAGGATTCCCGTATAACATGATTTAGCAAATTCTGTCTGTGAAAAAAAGCCAGATAGTGAACACCTGAGATTTTATAGGCGTAAGTTGGTCATAATTGCTCACCTCTGCCATTACATAGGAAAATTAATCACCCTCAACAACACACAAATACACAATTGATCTATTCCAGTTGATTTTCTTTTGAGAAAACAGGTGGGACTGACTCATTTTTCTGACTCTTTCTAGACTTCCAATCCTTACCTTCCACCAACGAACTGGGGGAAATATGATTGAACATCACCAGCTTCCATAAAGTAAAGGCATCATAGGAATTTACAAAGTGGGAAAACAGGCCTTTCTTCAAACACTCCACATACCCATCTCTTTTCACAGGGAACAAGGTTATTTTTTGCCACTGAACTTAAGATTTGATACACAAGCGTCTTCGGGAGAGGTGATGTATTCATCTTAATTTCCAGTGAGTTGAACCATTCATGTCAGATCCCAACTTCTAAGCAGGTTGGTTTAATAACAAAGGGGATACACGCACCAGGTGATGGAGTGATACTCCCAAGAAACACCTGCCCGTGCCTGAAAGCTTGTGCTACAAGAAACTTGTTAGGGACCTTGTAGGTTTACACTTTCGTCACTAGCAATTATGCATTATATAAGAGCATGAATACTACTGTGTGGGACTGTAAAAGGCAGCCTAGTTTCTGGTTGAGCTAGGTTTAAAACCCAGGTGACCCAGCAGGTGATTCTGCAAGTCAAGGAAGGTGTTTTGCCACACTCCTAGACACCAGGCTCTGGACACAGGCCTCAGCTCTCCATAATTCTGTGGCCATCAGTCACATAAGGGCAATGCCCCAAGCCCCTCCACAGGTAGAGGAGGTGGGTAGCCTCAAGACAGATCTCCACTTTAATGAGGTACCTAAAGGCCTGAAGGGCTTAGCCAATTAAACTCTCCTTCCCAGACACTCCTCTCTGAAAAGGGTATTTAACTTTAGGCCCGCCCTGAGAAGTGGCATAAGGTTTCACTCATCACAACTTTTCACCATGACAATAAATGGCTTAAAACCAAGGACAGACTGTCTCTTCTCATCTGGGGAACAATGGAGCAGGTCTTCCTCTAAAGAGCTGAGTTTAATCTCCTGCAGAAAGCCTTTCTGTGCTCCCAGCCATGGACTCCACCAACTCAAACCACCTGCCAAGCAAGGCAAGGACTCTCCTCCCCGTGGGACCCAACTGGTGCTCTCTCTTCTTGCCCTCTTCCCTTCAGCCCTGGGATAGATCCAGCCCGAGGGCCCCCACTCCGTCAGCATCTGGGATGCCCAAGAGTCTAAGAACCTGACCCCCAAGCCAACTCTGACAGTCTGCAGGGACCTCAGACTGTGCTTCCCCATTCCCCAGAGCAGAGGTCCTGCAGCTTCGCAAAGCCCAAAGCCTACCTGGCAATGGTATGGGGAACGAGCACTCAAAACTTCCCGAGTCCTGCTCCACAAGAGACCCTAGCCTTGTGGTGAACTGGACGCGGGACACCATTTAACCAACACTACTGAATAGGGGAGGGGGAGCAGAAAAGAGTAAGAGTGACTGGGCATGCTGGGTCAGGGTCCCCCACGTTATAGTATTGAACTGAGTGGCCAAGAGAAGGCTCATTAGTAACAGGCCATGTTGAAGCAAGTCTAGGGTGAGGCATGAGCCAGACAGATTTCTGGGACATTTACTCATTAGAAGATACAGTCAATGCCAAGACCATGGGACAGTTGGTTCTCAATGAATAGGCCAGTCTTAGGAGTTGGTAAGATGAAATAAGGTACTGAGATGACGTAAGAGATAATTCCAGGGAACCAGAAAATTGGCAAGCATTGAGGGATTCAGAATAGAGAATGATGAGATTAGACTTACATTTTGTTCATTAATCCATTCAGTGCTTCCCAGAGTGTAACCTAGGCTCTTGTGCACACTAGGCCAAGCATTCTACCACTTAGCTATGCCTTGTATCAGTGGTGGAGTTTTGCAACAGATTCTGATAGCCTAGGCTGGCCTGGAATTCTCAATGTAGCCAAGCTAATGCTTGTGAGAGATAACTCTAATTTAGACCAAGAAGTAGCAGCAGAGATACTGAAAAGTGATCAATTTTTGGACACATTTAGAATATAGTGCTAGCCATGGTTCATGAAATATTGAGCCCTGAGTTTGTAAGGAAACAAGGAGTCCACCTTGGTTGGTCTGACCCAGTGGACAGATGGAGCAATTATTAACTGAAGGAGGGGAAGAATATAGGAGGGGGTAGTTGAAGGGATTAACCAGGAAGTCTGCTTTCAACATGTTAAATTTGACATGTCCATTAGATAACTGAAATAGAGATAGACACATTAGCCATGGAATATGAGTCTCTGAAATCCAGGGGGACTTGACTGGAATAATCATATTTAAAATAATAAGTTAAAGCTAGATGATTCCTCCTAGCTGATTAGCATTCATAGCCATGGACAGTGAGATGCAGGCTGCTACAGGAGGATGCTATCAGTGGCCTTACCAAGATGTGGGCCCATATCTAATGATGCAAACCTTCTAGGCAACATATACTGCTAGTACAATAGTGTTTGTGGGGTCCCCAACTCCATAGCAAAGAATACCTGCCTGGAACCATAAACAGTCAAAAGTCTACGGCTGGGGAGATCACAGGCCTAGTAGAGTGTATACTATCATTTTGATAAATGGGCATGTAGCTAAATTATCCTCTAAATATTTGTTTATACCCATAAATAGTGTTTCTCTTAGTGTGGGCCAGAGAAATTTCTTCTTGCAGTGGGAGACAGTTAATGTAGAGACCCATCAGAACTGCTCAAAGTGCTGAGAATAAATACATTTGCAGTGCTCAGCCCTATAATGGGACATCTGTGCTCTATATTACTCCTTGCAAGAACCAGAGAACAGTCTAGAAAAGGAGCCAGAAAGATCCTGAGAGTCAGAGGATGGAGATAAGGGCTAGGAGACCCTGTCTTCTGGATGTGACACAGCTGTTGCAATCGTGAACTCCAGGCAGCTGTGACTCCCTACACAGAAAAAAAAGAGGAAGGGGGGCTAGTTTGGGGGAAAAGGAGTCGGCAAGAGCAGAAGGAAGAGAGGGGTGGGCATGATTAAATGCATTACATGCTTGTATAAAATTATCAAAAGTTAAAAAATAAAACATAAGTCAAACAAAAAGTTTTGAGACAGGGTCTCACTGCTATTTAGACCAAGCTGGTCTTGACCTCAAAGAGATCAACTCCCTAATGCTGAAAGTGATAGAGGCTAGCCATCAACCTGAAGGATCCTCCCTCCCTCCCCTTCTCCTCCCTTCCCCTCTCCCTCCCTCTCTCCTTCCTTTTTCTTCTCTTCCCTCTCTCTTCTCCCTTTTTACCCTCTCCCTTTCATTGCTTCAATTGTAGTGGATTCAAGACCATGAGTGTAAGGGAACAAGCCTCGTCACATCACAAAGTCCCATCCCTTGGTGTGCCTCTTTGGCTGTTGCTCACTAAAGACTTGCACAAGCAAGCTGTCCAGAAAGTTCCAAAGGGTCTTGTCTGCCAAAGGACATAATAAAGACTACAATTGGAGTCAATTAAGTCATGTAATTAAAATTAAAAGTTAGAAGTTAACTGAAACCATGGAAAATACAGAGCCAAAGAAAGTTTCAGGAGGAATAGCAGGGGAAGAGAATCACTAGAAGAAGGAAATAAATCTGTGGCATTTTGACTTAGAGAAAACCACTCCTCCTTGCTGCCTTTGAATGGCACACCAATGGGGTATAGAAATCCCAGGAGATTGTATCCAGGTGTTTCCATGGTGATACCACCCCTTCCTTCCCCTCCTCTAAGTTATTCTTATTCTAAAATCTACCTACCATGTTACCACATATAACACCATACCGGGGGGGGGGGAGTGCAGAATTAAATCACTTTACCAGGTTATTAAGCCTGAGTCTCTACCAGAATGATCAGCACACAGCAGACTCTCAATATGATTTGAACAACTCAAAGACTAGCAACAATGCTATTCCTACCTCTGCCCAAATGAGTGCTTGTTGGAAAGGTGAGGGATTTAGTCTCCATCGCACACACACAAGGCATCATCATATGATCACATCACACATGCTTATAGATACATTAACATGCCCGCCAGTTAATAAGTGAATACAGTATGTTAATGCATACTAAAAGGTTGATTTTCTTGCACCCTACAGATGAGTCTAAAATAAGGTATTAGAGGTGCTAGAGAGACATCTCAGAGGTTAAGGGCATTGGCTGCTCATTTGGAGGACCCAGGTTTGATTCCCAGCATCCACTGTCCGTAACTCCGGTGTTGGGGTATCTGAAACCCTTTCCTGGCCTCTGAGGGCACTGTATGCATGTACTGCACTGACACGCACTCAGGAAAAAAATCCATACACATAAAATAATAAGTGATAAGAATCAGTGATATATTTGTAACTCCATTAGCTTTATTGTACATGACCAGCCGGCACACACTAGAGAAAATAGTGGTTGAGAATAGCCAAATACCAAGATGTGTTCATTATCAATAAAAACTGGCAGTCACATTTTTTTCTTGGTGATATTGCTGCAGCATACATTAGCAAAACCAGTCTTGTTCCCATTTTTAGACTCATTTCTTTGACATAAATTAACTCATTTCCTGTAGGCTGAGGCACGCCCCGGATGGTAGAGTTTCTGCTGGTCGTTGAATTCTTTCAGTATTCTGATAGCAGGCTTGAGTATAGCAGTGGAAGAGGTGTCTGTAGATCCAGGTCCCACCAGCCACTAGTTCCCTGCAGCTTGTTTCGTTAGCTAGGTTTGGCCTCAGAAAAAGAAATGTGCTAGGCTGGCTGGCTGATTCCAGTTTTTGACCATTTTCAGAAGGAGACATTATATTGGGTCCCATATTTACTGACTATTGCACACATGGGTATGTGCACTTTCAGGGGTGTAGTTCTTATTCTCCGGCCTTCCTTTGTCCAAGTGCTGGTTTGAAGTTTTCATTGCTTATTCTATGTACCCTTTGGCATTACCTAATGATTTCCTGACTCTGGCCTCTGTGCGAGAAGTCAGCGTCAGAAGTCGGGTTTCACCAAGATATTTTCTTGTCTTTTCCAGCACAAAGCTCTAGAAACAAAGGCAGGGTTATCACATGTCCCCAAGAGCTGCCTGGGAAAAGCAGGAGCCGCAGTTATCAGTATTAGAGCCTTTCTGAAATATGCTTTTGTCTCCGTGTTCATTGCATTCAATCACATCAACAAGTGTTGGCTAAGTGTTGAGCGTGGTTTCCTGTGGGATTGTGTAAGGCCCTGCAGGACAATAAATGCTTTGGGGGCACTGAGTCGTACAGCCATTTCTGACCCAACAGCCAGGGGAAAAAAAAATGTGATACAATTCACTGCTGCTGGAGAGAGGACAGCCCGAGGTTGCGTTCTTGCAGGAGCAGCTTCGCTTCACCGTGGTGGACCCCAGGGAGACAGAAGGAGCCCAAATGGTGCGTTTAAGTGGCCTGTGACTACGCAGTGTCATTATCTTACAGAATAGGTTTGGACCCAGATGTTGTGGTGCCTGGAGGTTTTAAATTTTGGAAAGCCCATCTCAGGAAAAAAAAAAACCACAAAATTATGAATACAGAGGTGTTGGGCTGCCCCTGGGACTTGAAAGGGAGCTTGTAATTTGGGGACCAGAGGTTTAAATCCCTATAGTTTCACTGTGAATTATTCACCTTGCTCAAACTTTCACTCTGAGAGGCTGCCTGATTAGGTGCCTAGCGAGACCAGCTGGATGTAGCTTTGTGCTCTTTCCTCTGTTGATTTTCTCCGCGTGCTTCTTCGCATACTGCCGTGGCAATGACATTTCACACTGTCTCTATAACTGCTCGCAAAACAAAGAAACAAACAAACAACAACAAAGAGCTTTTAGATGTACCTTCCCTTCTTTATCTTTTTTATCATGCTTTTTCAGCTACAAATGTTTGCTTTTCCATTCCTGAACTCTCCATAAACCAGAAATTAAGAGTGTTTCATGATGGAAAGAGAGACGTGGGAGACAAATGGTGCATTTGGTTCCCACGACCATAGAATTAAAGAGGTCTTGCTAGCTACAGTGATTTCACTGGATTTTAATAAATACTGCAAATAAATTGTAGTTTCTGTCAGTGCTCTAGTGTTCGCATGAGTCACCAGAGTCAGCTGTGCTCTTTACCTTTTTAATTTACTCTTTGATAAGTTTAAATATTTTGCCCGGATGAAAAATATTTTGATCAAGTATTTATTTAGTTCGGCTCTTCCCGCTTCCTCTCACTCCCTTGGACTCTGTTCTTCCTCTGAACAAGTCTCCTTTCTACTGTGTTTTTACCCACTTGCTTGCATGAGTGTAGGTATGGGCTTCTTTGCTAGAACATCTTAGTGGTGAAGCAGCTCCAGGAGGTAATCGTACTATCGGACCATGAACCACCCTTAGAGTCACTTCCAGTATGTGTTTGGATAAGTATTTGTGGTGGTACAGATACACCATGCAGACTGGCTGATTCACCCTGATTGGAAGGTAACTGGTCCCCAAGAGAGCTGGTTACAAACATAAGGAGCAGGTGCTTATTGACTTGAGAATATGTAAAGAGCTTGGGGGCAGGGCGTGAGAAAGGAAAAATTATCTTTGAGGCACACATCATTGTCTTCAGACTATTTTTCAATGTAACTATAGAGTGCTGTGGAGAAGCTTCATCTCCTACGGTGCTGGTCAGGGCACTGCCATTTTCTCATGACTTCTCAAAACCCTTCAAGGCAGTTATTGTTTTTACCGTGTTTACAGATGAGGAAGCTGAGGTTTAGCAGGGTTAGGTAATATGTCAAGTTGCAGAGAGACAAAGAAAGATTTGAACCTATCCATATGTGATGGTCTTGTCTATGCCAGTCCACATCTAGAGAGTAATAGATGCTAAGCCAATGCTAACTGATAGATTTACCACTTTTTATTTTTCTGATGAAGATGCCCAGAGGGAGTGGCCAGGGGGAGGGGAGGCAAAAAGGAAGAGGTTGCTCAAAATAAGAGAAGGTGGCTCAGAAACTCTCCAGAAGGCACAGAAGATGAATCTTATGTGCGAAGCCAATGTGATCTCAGACAGAGGTAGCACTGGAATTTTCTCTTGGTGAGAATAAAGTTTGCCTTGTTTTCATAAGCTTATCTCAGAGCAGTCAACATTTGGTCTTCCAAAATGTTAAGGATGTGAGTGTTGACATTAGTTTTTCTGTCTGTCTCATGCCAAGATCAACTGTAACTCTCTGACCTGCACCGTGTCGTGTGAAATAGGGACTTGTTGGGTCTACAGAGCTGAAAGCCAGTACCAGGGGCTTTGTTCAGCAACTTTGACTGATTCTGAATTGTACTTCTTGTTCTTGCTTAAGCTTACCATTGTGTTATGTTCAGTTGTTTAGCAGAATAAACAGGACCAACTTTGGACAAATACTTGACTATTTAAGTTGTCAAAGGACTCTCCAATTTCTTTTTCAGACCCCTGCCCAATCTTCATGTGGAGTACCTCCCTTCTCCTGACTCGTCTTCCTGCCTATCCAATACATTTATCACTTTATATTTTAGCACCAGTTAATCAAAATCTACAGCTAAACGACATGTAAAAGAAGACAACAAAACAAGAAAAGGGTTAGAAAGTGTTGCCTCCACTATCCCTTCTAAAGAACATCTTGAACTATTCAGGGAAGAGGTTTCCATTGCCAGACTGGACCAATTTAAGTACACCCCATCTCTCTCCTGTCTCCAGCTCCCACCTCCTTCACTACCTGCCATTTACTCCCACTTTTAAGGCTGAATATTTTTAGCACTATTCAAAATATGCATTATAATTCATCTATAGTGTCTGTGTTTCTGAAACCAGAGATAAAATACGGGGCCTTGTACATACATGATTGACAACCATTCTTTACCTTCATTCTGTACCCTAGCCTGGAGTTTTGCTGTCTAACAATGTATTGAGGCATTCCACTGAATGATTATTTCAAAGTCACATCTTTCTGAGAGTTCGCTGGTAAATGTTCCTTGCACAGGTCATATTAGATCCACATTTATGTCTAGTTCCCTCAACAGTGTGCCTTATTAAGGTGGAAGTAGCTTTGGTTGAACATAGAAATCGCTCTCATATGTGAGTTTCTCTGCAACTCTCTGTCTGCCTCTTTGCCTCTCTGCCTCTCTGTCTCTCTCTGTGTGTATGTGTATGTTTGTGTGTATGTATGTGTGTGTGTGTCTGTCTGTGTGTGTCTGTGTGTGTTTCCCCCTCTTTGATACAGGATCTCACTGTGTAGTCTTGGCTGGTCTGGACCTCAGAATGTAGACCAGGCTGGCCTTGATTTCATAAAGACCCTCCTGCCTCTGCTTCCTAAGTACTGGGATTAAAGGCATGTGCCACCATGCCCAGTTATTTGAGTATGTCCAGTGCCATAGTATGAATGCATCTAAGGTAAGACAGCTGAATCTAGCTCCCTGAGCTATTAGATCACTGCTTTGTCGTTTTAGCAAAGTTGCTTAGAACGTTAGGGTTCAGAATATCTTTAGTAAAAAGTTACTCCAAGCTTTCACACTCTATGGCTGCTTTCTTGTGTTTAAGTTAGTCTTCTCAGGTTTAGGTCACACAGTGACCATGTTCTTTTCTGTCACTGGTATCCTGGTCAATAATGTGGACTTTAGAGCTAAGTGACCAGAATTCAAATGCCAACTCCAACACATTACCAGTGTGACTTGGTGTTCCATACAGTTCCAAGAATGGTCTACAATAGCTAGCTGTATTTACAGTTTCAAATGAGTGTTTGGGTTTTTTCTTTGTTGGTTGTGTTGCTTTGTTTTTGTTTTCCAAGATAGGGTTCTTCTATGTAGCCTTGGATGTCCTGGAACTCACTCTGTAGACCAGGCTGCCTCTAACTCACAGAGATCTGCTTACTTCTGTCTCCTGAGTGCTAGGATTAAAAGGTGTGCATCATGACAACCCAGTGAGTGTGTTTTTATTAAGAATTTAGCAAACAAGCAGTAAAAAAAAGAAATAACCAGTAGCATATAGACAGAAGCAAAGCAACATCAAGCCATCCAAGGGAGACAAGTGGAATAGCCCAGTTGAATGACATCATCAAATTGGAGGCTTACAACATCTTGCAAAAACTAACTAGGGTTTCTGGCGAGTCTCACTGTCCGTGAGCTTTTAGCACTGCAGGCATTTTTATACCCTGGGATAAACAATAGTAACCAATGTTGGAAATAGTTTGTCTTTTAGCTATTCTGGAGGGCATGAGATTTTTGTGGTTTTGTTTGTTTGTTTCGGGGGTGGGGTATCCCAAACAGAGTTTCTCTGTGTAGCCTTGGCTGTCCTGGAACTTATTCTGCAGACTAGGTTAGCCTGAAACTGACAAAGATCTACCTGCCTCTGCCTCCTGAGTGCTGGGATTAAAGGCGTGCACCACCACTGTCCAGCAAGGCTGAATTTTTAAATACTTTTCATTGCTTGCAGTTTTTGTTCTTCTTTCTATTACAGAGTCAGAGGGTCAGCCTGATTCAGAACAGAGAGTTTGGAGGACACTTGGCAAAAGTGTGCTTGAATATGAGACAGAAAAGGCCAATTGCCTCTCAGAATCCATGCTTAATAAGCCTAAACAGCACCTACCAATTTACTAATATAATATAAATTACAAGTGGGCAATTTGATTTTCTATTGGAGCTTCATCACCTATAACTAAAGACAGCAGTTACAATATACTCTACAATGTGACTGTTACAGTATAGACATTTCACAAACTACCTTGGCACAGGATTGTTTCAGGACATGCCTAATAGGATTTATAATAGCCTACCTCTAAGGTGTGCATGGGCATGTGTCATATCCCATCACCCTGGGTAACTATAACCAACAAATAAATATTCCTCTGATGTCTTAAATGGTGTCTGGTATACAGGAGCCCTCCTTAAATGTTGACAAGGATCATCAGTACTAGTGTGTGTGTGTGTGTGTGTGTGTGTGTGTGTGTGTGTGTGTGTGTGTACTTCAGGGCTCATTATCAATGTCTTCATAGTAACTTTCATGATTTACTTTTTTTCCCTTTGAGGGCTGGAGACATGGTTTCATTGGTTAAGACTGTATCCCGTACTGATCTTTCAGAGAACCTGAGCTGCGTTTCCAGCATCCACATTGGACACTCACAATTACCTGCAACTCTAGCTCCAGGGTGATCTTGCAATGACATCTATACTCACATGTGTATATGTATGAGTGTGTGTGTGTGTGTGTGTGTGTGTGTGTGTGTGTCTGTCTGTGTTTTTTTTTAATTCCTGTTTTTTTTATTCTTCAGGCTGTTTATAGTAAAATGAATAGGATCTATTAAGTTCTCACATTCCACACAGTTATTTTTGAAATCATGATTTGGAGCCTATAGCATGCCAGGTTTTTCATTTAAGTGGCTTCATGTAAGAGGACTGTGACAGATCTCATTTTATGAATCAGGTCATTAAAACTGAGAATAATAAAGGGGCCTGCCTTGTCCAGGTACAACAGCTACTTCAAACAAGTCAGGTGCTTCAGTCTACTGCTGCACAACAGCTTTACACATTAGTCCTGAAACCCATCTTAGCATCATGGTTCATTTAATCCTGCCCTTTGTGAATGCTTTCTTTCACTAAAAACATATGATACATGTTTATTCTACAAAACTGAGAACTCAAGCAAGCCAAAGAAAAAAAATGAGCATATTTCTAGATTATTTTTTCTTTTCAAATATGTAGGTATGCGTGCTTAGTGTCATTAAGGTGTGTTCACATTCTGTGATGTGTGATTGTTATGTACCAAACATTTGGAGTCATGTGTTGTCACTCAGGGTCATGGAAAGGTGACTTTTATTTCAGCCGCTCAGGTCGAGCATCTCAAGGAGACCTGACACTTTGCCCTCATTTTCACAGGATCATTTCCTTGTGAATCTTAAATAACCATGGTGATTATGAGTCATATTAATGCAACATGTAGCTTTTACGTATGTAATTAGTAACATAATAGTTGCTGCTTTCTTTGTATTGATTTCTGCCAGGGTTGGTTTTGCCTTCCCTGTGCGTAGTTTAATATGTTTATGGAAATAGGCAGCATGGATTATTTGGTAAGCAAATTGACGTTACTATTCTATGTGGGTGGTATTATGAGAGTCCAGCCAAATCCCACCCATTCCTGTATGGAAATAGATTCTTGTTTAATATAAACTGGGTTTCATGTGGCAGCGTATTGTGAAAGTGGCTTCATTTACTCTTACCTTCTGCTGGGACTTCCTTCTGCTAATAGTGGGCAGATCAGACCTTGCTGGTCATTAAACAGGCATGTGAATCAACAGGGGTGTCAGAGGCCCCTTTTAGCTGCTATCATAATAAGAAGGAGGAGATGTCACATTTCTAAAAATTAGTCCTTATGGAGTATCACTTCCTGGAGCAAGTGGGACCCCGGAGGTAACTTCAGTTCAGATCTCTATTTGGCTGTAAAGGAGAAGAAAATCATGACTTGTGCAGAATGAAACCAGAGAGCATTTGATTCCGTGAAATAAGACAGACCCAAAGTACAATTACCACATCTCTTTAACATGCAAAATCTAGATTTAACTTTCTCTGTAAATGTTCACATATATGTAGGACATGAGAATAGATGGGAGACTATAAAAGAAGAGAAGGAGGTCCAAAGGAAGTGCTATGTGCAGGAAAGCAAGAAGAGGTAGCATTTAAACAAACAAAAAAGCAAACAAATAAAAACAACATCCCCCCCAACTCAAAACTCTTCTTAAGAAAACCAAAACTGGACAGAAGCCATAAGAGCTGGCTAGACTATGTCAAAAGGGTGACTCCTCAAGACAGGATTCTTCAGGTCTGTAAAAGGACCTGAGAGTCTACCTTAGAGAGTGGAGCCTTGAAGACCTGGTCTCCGTGAATATAATTTCAGAGACACATGACTCCAAATGTTTGGCACATAACAATCACACATCACAGAATGTAAACACACCTTAATGACACTAAGCATGCATACCTACATATCTGAAAAGAAAAAATAATCTAGAAATATGCTCATCTTTTCTTTGGCTTGCTTGAGTTCTCAGTTTTGTAGAATAAGCATGTATCATATGTTTTTAGTGAAAGAAAGCATTCACAAAGGGCAGGATTAAATGAACCATAATGCTAAAATTTGACAAGTTATACCTTGTCTGGAGCAGAAGGCTTGTGAACGCTTAGAAATTTATTGTAGAATTTCATTGAAGTCCTCATAGCCTCCCTTTCTACTTCGTGTTCTTCCCTCTAGTATATGGAGGATTTCACAGTTCTTCTTAATCCTCTCCATATAATTTCCTCCAGATCCATCTTTAATGTGAAGTGTATGACAGCTCAATAAAGATCACAGTATGCAAGTCATCCTGCCGTGCTGGGAAAGACTGCCTCTTACCCGGACATGAAGCCCTGCTTGTTTAAAACAGTGCTTGGATCAGATCTGCTAAGTTCATAGATGGCTTTGAGAAGTATTGTTTTAGCTGCAATGTACAAGAAAATCAGCAAGAGCTTTTAATGTTTTTTAATGTAAAAAGTGAAAATGACACAAAGTGGCCTGCAACTATGCCTACCTAGTGTACCGACTACTCTGTCTTATTTCCACGTCCTGTGCTACACTCACAAAAGAACTGCCCCTCCTTTTAAAAATCTATAAAACAATATCCAAAGCCAAAAGTATGCAACATTTTCTTCTATTTAATGAATAAGAATGCCTGTGATCAGCCCATAAATGAAGCAATGCTCTTGAGAATAGTTTCAATAGTCATAGTCTCCTGACCTCCGAAGATAAATTTAAAGAGCTGCTTTTCTTAATCCCCACTTTAGATTCTGTGGTGTATATCAGGAGGAGTGACTAGTGCTGATTTATTGAACTCCAGCATGTGTTTCTTGGTCTCCCTTTCTGTCTACTACCTGCTGTGGTAGGCTCCTCATATTCCTGGGCTAATAGGAAGGGCTGGCTAGTGACTGCCTGGGTTTGCTTCCGTGCCTGCACCTGCATCTTTGCTAAGGGAACAAAGCCTGTGCTGGTGCTTCCTGATCAAGAGTGTTAATAGGATGCAAATATCTTCTCTTTTAATGCATGGCCCTGGCATAGTCAGGGAGAACATGAGAGATGGTGCCTCAGAGCAGGAACTTTTTGCTTACAGCTTGAGAGTTAAAGTTAATATGTAGACTTGAGTGAGCTCTACAGAGTCTAAGGTAAGTAAACTTAATTATCTTGAGACCATTAAAGATAGATCAGAACTACTGGGCACTTAATTGCTAATAATGGTGTACTTTCACAAAGCTAAGAAGAACATGAAATCTATCTTTGTGGCCCACGGCTTAACATAACTGCATTTCTTTCTTTCTTTCTTTCTTTCTTTTTTTTTTTTTTTTTTTTGGTTTTTCAACACAGGGTTTCTCTGTGTAGTACTGGCTGATCCTGGAACTCACTCTGTAGACCAGGCTGGCCTTGAACTCAGAAATCCACCTGCCTCTGCCTCTCGAGTGCTGGGATTAAAAGCATGTGCCAACACGCCTGGCTCTTTTCCTTTTTTCTTTTTCTTTTCTTTTTTCTTTCTCTCTTTTTTTTTTTTTTTGCATTTCTTTATCAGATCTGATACACAGGGTTTAAACTCTGTCTCAGGAGAAAGAGAGAGTTGATGCACTTCTTTTTTCCCTAAATACCTTCAGTTTTCATCTTTCCCATAGTTTGGGAGTGAAAAGTATTTCCTTTGTAAATGTGCTCATTCCACTCTTCTTCTCATCTCTTTTGACTTTTTTTTATTGTCTTTTCACCCATTTTCTTCCTGTGATTTAATCTTGATATTGTCAATCACACGTGTATCATTCATGTCAAAAGACCCAGTTATGATCCTGGGTAGTAAATGTCCCTCAAGGTGATACTAATGGCTTATGGTGATTTAGATAATCTGGTGAAATCACTGGCCACAGGCATGGAAGGGAATTTCAGTTATGGGTTACTTAATAGATAGTAAGTTTCCTGGAGTGCAGTTTGAAAGAGTTTACTATCTGCTAGTCAATTCAATAAGTGTGTATAGAGTGTTTCAACAGTGGAGACCATTTTGATGAGTTAGCCAGGAAGATGGCGCAAACATGGTGACTGTATGATACAGAGTGGGACATGAGTCAGGGAAGAGGTAATATGCTGTAGAAAACCTGCATACATTGCAAAACTCAGAACAAAGGCAGAAGAAAACTAGGAGGGATTTGTGGTCTATGCTATACTCCTAATTTAGCCTTTATATTTAGAAGTTGGCATCTTTATCCTCCCTGGACCTAGCTAGATACTGCAATCATTTTAATTCTTTTCTTTAGGACGACAATATGGAGAGTAAATCCATTCTGGAAGAACTGCTTCTCAAAAAGTCACAGCAAAAGAAGAAAATGTCACCAAATAATTACAAGGAGCGGCTTTTTGTTCTAACCAAAACAAGCCTTTCCTACTATGAATACGACAAAATGGTATCTCCTTCCTTATTTTGTGCTATTTATTATTCTTCCCAAGTCTCTGCAAAGTCCTTGATTATAATGAAAGAATGCCAGGATTCTTAGCTAAGAGTAAAGATCAGCTTGTATCAACATATTACACTGCCTCTCTTTAGACAATGTATGATAAATCAAGAGAAAGGATTGGAAACTACTTATTCATTTTATTAAGACCAATCATAACATGTCTTTAAAATGGTAGTTCTCAGCTAAAGTAATTTGTGTTTCCTGGAAAACATTGGACAATAATTAGAGATATGTCAGCTGTCACAACTCGTTCTGGGAGCCAATGAGTAAACACTACGAGCATCCGGTGAACAGACACTGAGGATGCTACTAAAATTTCCTACAGCCCACAGGTCGCACTTCACACATCCTTAAATGTTAATAATAGTTCTGAGGTTGAGCAATTCTGCCTTAAAACAGTAATGGTAATAATAACATCTCTGTGTAGTTAAGAACTTGAGCACAGGGGGAAAACCGAGACACCATCAAAAACCAAGATGAAGTGAAGATATTTCATAGCATTAAACCTTGATTTCTTTATTAACCACTTGGCAGGGAATTTTAATAAATATTATACAATTCTCAAATAATATTGTTAACTGTCACACAGATACTTGTGCATGTGTTCATAGTTTGGAAATATGATTGCAAAAGCCATAGAGCAACAGAATATGTGTCTCCGTTGACTTCCACGTCCCTTAGTCTCCCTCCAGACGTTATCTTTAGCTGTACACTTTTCCCTGCTCACCTTAACACACTCACCAGATATAGTTTCTGATCTGCTTTTGAATTCAGAAAAGAGGAAGCAGAAAAGGATCAATAGAAATTAAGAAAATCAGATGTGTGGAAAAAGTCAACCTTGAGGAGCAGACACCGGTGGAGAGACAGTACCCATTTCAGGTAAAAGAGGGGGAGGCAGTCTGTTTAATATTTTGTACTGTTAGCTCACTGTGCCCAGGAAAAATAACCATATTGCAAAATGACCCCTTTAGACATTGATAATGTTTGGAATAGCCCCAAATGTGTGCTGGCAGTCTCTTAGAACCCTCCTGGCCAATCTGCTTCTCTCAGAAGGAGGGGAAGCAGGATGAGAGTGTAAGCTACCATGGTCTGACCTGTTTAGGGTCTACCCATCTCTTTAATGGGACACTGGGGGGTGTCTCTCTTCTCTTGGGTAACAACAGTAAGTAGGAAGCTATGCAGGATTAAATACCAACCCTGCCCCATGTGTCTCCAAGGGGATGGCAAAATAGAGCATCATAATCCAAGGAGAGTGAGTGTTCAGATGGAGGCTGAGAGATATTCCTTGCTCCTCACTCCAATGTGTCCGGAAAATGCTCTGTTGGAGGTCACAGTTGGGTTGGGAAGGACTAATGACGGAGGAGATAGCAGGACACACTAAATAACAAGTGCCAAGGCACTGGAGGCTGGAATAAGAGCATGAAAGAGGCAAGCCTACACAAGCAGGTGGTGCTATACTGTGGAGGGCTCTACATTCTATGTTAACCAACTTTGACTTTACACCAAAGAAATCTTTTTTTTTAAAGCATTTAGGTGTGTGTGTGTGTGTGTGTGTGTGTGTGTGTGTGTGTGATATGCTTCCACATGCACGAAGGTGGAGTCAGAGGACAGCTTATAGGAGTAGTTCTTTCCTTTAACCCTGTGGGTTCAGAAAATCCAAATCAGGTAATCAGGCTTGATGGCAAAGCACCCTTCCTTCTGAGCCACCTTGCTAACCCATAGCCCCCAAAGAACTTTAAATAGTCCCCTGCTAGATAGAGTAGAATAACTGTGAATGGTTTCAGCTGAGTCAGACCTACTGCAAAACTATCACCCAGTTGGGGAAAACCAAGGGAGAGTGTGCCCATGGAGGCGACCTTAAACACAGCAGGGACACAGAGGCTATTCAAAGCCACAAATGTTTTCCAGCCCTACAGAGTTCCTAGCCCACTACCTGTGTGTATATACTCATAAAGATACATCACAACTTAGCTGGGGTGATGGTGGTGCATGCCTTTAATCCTAGCACTCATTGGAGAAGTAAAGACAGGCAGACCTTTGTGCAGCCAGTCTGGTTTACAGAGGAAATTCCAGGGCAACCAAAGCCACACAGAGAAACCCTGTCTCAAAACAAAACAAACCCCCACCATCACCATCGCAACTTATCTCTGAGTATACTTGCTCATTTGTTAGAAAAAGAAACCACATACTTATATATAAATAAAAGGAAAGCTATTGAAGTAGGATGAGCCCAGCTACTAGGAGATCTTTCATAAGTGGTATATATTATTTTCCAGTTGTAAAAGAAGTCTGATCCAGAGAGAGAGTATTGTAATTTTCAAACTGGGGCAGGTGTATAAGCATGTGGGTACAAGAGCAGGGCAGTGGGTGTCCTGCCTGTGGAGGCAAGAGGACACCAGGTGTCTGGCTCTGTCACCTTCCAGTTGATTCCCCTGAGATAGGATCTCCAGGAATCTTCCTCTCTGTGACTTCCAGAGGACAGGACTTGCAGGTTTGGGCACAGCATGCCCCGCTTTCCTTACCTACAAAACCATCTCTCCAACCTCATAAAAGGTTTCTACTGGTTAGAAAGATAGACTCCAGCACTTGTAAGAAATATGTAGTTTACCATATTAAATTAATTCCAAAGCTAATATATGTTCTATGAGAAAAGGTTTATTTCTAATAACATAAAATTTTACAGGTACACCAGATTGAACTATGAAACACGTATCAAAATTCATTGCTTTCCCCCCTCCATGCAGATTGTGTATAAAGATGGGCTTCTTTATGTCTATGCATCGAATGAAGAGAGCCGATGTCAGTGGTTAAAAGCGCTGCAAAAAGGTAACGAAATGCTAAAATGAAGGCTTGAATTGTTTTCCTGTGACGCTCAGGAGGATGAGTGTATTCATGCTTGCTTTTGCTTTCTCAGTGTTACAGGCAGGAAGCCTGCGGATCACCGTAGCTTTCACACCGAGCACAGAGCTAGCTATTGTGTTTTCCCTGGGCATGGTGGGGGTGGGGGTGGGGTGGGGACAAGGGGCAGGCCGACTGTGCTTCCTGCTGTGCTTCAAGTCCTGTTGGGGCCAGACTGCCAATGTTCACAAACAGTTAGCATTAATAAGGGCTGAGCACTTACCACTTGCCAGCACTCTATCAAGCACATGTTGCATCTTGTTACATAATCCTCTTGACAACTCTGTGGACAAGGATATTATTATTAGTCTTCATTTTTTACACAAGTTTAAAGGAAAGCAGCCAAATGCCACAAACCTTCGTAATGGGAAACTCAAAACTCAATAACCTGAATCCAACCTTTTAAAATCACTATATTTTAACCTAAGTCACTATAGTTTGGCCCAAACTGAGAATTTAATAAAGATTTAATTTGTGATTTTTAAGTTGCTTCAGTAATAAGGAAGAGAATTGTTATTATTAATTTGGTGCCATGATGTTTCCCTCTATAATCTTTTTAGGTTTGAAAAGGTCACGTAGTAAGGATGATATGTAACTCAAGTCAGTGGCTATACTGGTGCAGCTTCAGGTTTTAACATCCTAGACAGAGGAAGATTTTGTCTTCCCATTTACTTTTTAGATGATGGCAAAATCTCAGTACACCTCCCATTCCACACACCCATTCCACATCAATGCAAATACATCTTTTACCACACAAACTTCTCCATTTTCCCTTTCTGTGAAAGGACTTAGCAATCTATTTTGTAGAATAGTGAAGTGGTCCTTTAGGATGAGAATTGTCTCTCATTATCCATTATCTTCTCAATGAAGTTAAATGGGTATCTCTGTAAGGGCCAGACAAACCTCTCCTCTCTCTCCTCTCCTCTCCTCTCCTCTCCTCTCCTCTCCTCTCCTCTCCTCTCCTCTCCTCTCCTCTCCTCTCCTCTCCTCTCCTCTCCTCTCCTTATGAAGTTCCCCCAGTTTGCGCCATATCAGTCTATTTAACTCTGTAAGAGTTATGACAGCAGTAACAATCAATCCTCAGGGTTGTTGGGCAGAGATGCACCTGAGAAAAAATAGATAAAGTCACATACAGTTTTTAAAATATCATTAAGTGTGGAAACTTGCAATGCAGACTTTCAGACGTTGTTGGAGAATTCGTTACCCAGGAACCTAAATCCTTTTGGTTGGATACATTAGAAATCTTGACACATTAAAGAGCAACAGATTAGATAGCAAGAGAGCATGAAATTCTAATGATTTTTTTTGGAACTAAAATCAGAAATTAGCATTTTATGATCTTAACTCATTCTGTCATAATTAACCTTTAATGCTCATTAGTTTTTCCTTGGGGCCAGCAAGGAACTGAATTGAGATGTACTAAATAAATGTTATTACTAAAACCTACGTTTACTGAGCAACTGAGGCCAAAGACTTATATATACTATCTTATACCCCTTCAGTGATCCAGCACAATATTAATTATTATTCCTTAGGTTGGGTTAATAAGGGAAGAACAAGACTCTCTTGGTTTCAAAGTTAAGGATTTTCTAGATGAAGATAAAATCAAGAGGAAAGAGTTGAAGTCACACATACAACCAACTCTCCTCAATTAAAGATGCTTCTTAAGCTATTATCTATTAAGTCCTTGGAGGTTTCTCTGCTGTATTGCAAAACTCATTAATTCTCTGTACATAGAAACATTTCAAGATTGGAATTTAATTTGTCGAGACTAACATTGCCTTGTTCTCATGGTTCACTTTTCCACTACTGGAGATGGAGCCTGGGACTTGGTTTCTACTAGACAGGTGCCCTACCACTAAGCTCACCTTAGCTCCTCTTTTCTAATATACACATATCCTACAAAAGCAGCTTCTAGTTAGGTGTGCTGGGGGAGTTCTGTAGTCCCAGCATTTGGAAGGTGGAGGCAGGAGTCAAGAGTCAAGATCAGCTTTGGCTGCACAGTGAGACAAAGTTAGATTTGTATATATGAGACTTTGCCCCAAAAAAGGTAGCTTCCCACCCCCTCAAATTATTTATCCCTTAGAGTAAGGATGTCAAAGTCATGGAAGACAAAGAAAAGACAAGAAACTATTCTAACTCAAGGACAACTAAATAACTAAATTTCATAAATAATGCTGGACCAGAACTTTGATCAGGAAAAAAAGTAATTTAAAGAACATTATTGGAACAATTGGAGGAAATCAAATATAAAATATATTAGATTTCCTGAAATTGAAAATTTGCTTTATAGTTAGGTAAGAGAATACCCCTGGTAATAGAAACTGTGTGGGGAAATATTTATGGGTGACATTATTCAAGCCATATATCTGCTGTTCATTCTAAATTAATGATTGAATAATAATGATAAAATTTTAGAACAAAAATTATGTATGTCTTAAAAAGAAAGAAGCAGTAAAATAAAATAGTTAACAATTGGTGGATCTAAGGAACAGGTGGGAAAAGGACATAGTAGTGCATGATTCTTACTGTACCTTTGAAACTTTTCCAAATGAAAACCCATCTTAAGTACATGATCTTAGAAACTCTTTTTTCCCAAGATCTAGTCCTACCACGAAGCCTACTTCTCCCACCAAAGACCATCAGGTGCTGTAACCCAGTCAGGACCTTTCCATAGGTATTTATAAAATCTTAATGACAAGCTAGATTCAATGCAATCCCCATCAAAATTCCAACTCAATTCTTCAACGAATTAGAAAGGGCAATCGGCAGATTCATCTGGAATAACAAAAAACCGAGGATAGCAAAAACTCTTCTCAAGGATAAAAGAACCTCTGGTGGAATCACCATGCCCGACCTAAAGCTTTACTACAGAGCAATTGTGATAAAAACTGCATGGTACTGGTATAGCGACAGACAAGTAGACCAATGGAACAGAATTGAAGACCCAGAGATGAACCCACACACCTATGGTCACTTGATCTTTGACAAGGGAGCTAAAACCATCCAGTGGAAAAAAGACAGCATTTTCAACAAATGGTGCTGGCACAACTGGCGGTTATCATGTAGAAGATTGCGAATTGATCCATTCCTATCTCCTTGTACTAAGCTCAAATCTAAGTGGATTAAGGAACTCCACATAAAACCAGAGACACTGAAACTTATAGAGGAGAAAGTAGGGAAAAGCCTCGAAGATATGGGTACAGGAGAAAAATTCCTGAATAGAACAGCAATGGCTTGTGCTATAAGATCGAGAATCGATAAATGGGACCTCATAAAATTGCAAAGCTTCTGCAAGGCAAAAGACACCGTCAATAAGACAAAAAGACCACCAACAGATTGGGAAAGGATCTTTACCTATCCCAAATCGGACAGGGGACTAATATCCAATATATATAAAGAACTCAAGAAGATAGACTCCATAAAATCAAATAACCCCATTAAAAATGGGGCTCAGAACTGAACAAAGATTTCTCACCCGAGGAATACCGAATGGCAGAGAAGCACCTGAAAAAATGTTCAACATCCTTAATCATCAGGGAAATGCAAATCAAAACAACCCTGAGATTCCACCTCACACCAGTCAGAATGGCTAAGATGAAAAATTCAGGTGACAGCAGATGCTGGCGAGGATGTGGAGAAAGAGGAACACTCCTCCATTGTTGGTGGGATTGCAAGCTTGTACAACCACTCTGGAAGTCAGTCTGGCAGTTCCTCAGAAAATTGGACATAGTACTACCGGAAGATCCAGCAATACCTCTTCTGGGCATATATCCAGAAGATGCCCCAACCGGTAAGAAGGACACATGTTCCACTATGTTCATAGCAGCCTTATTTATAATAGCCAGAAGCTGGAAAGAACCCAGATGCCTCTCAACAGAGGAATGGATACAGAAAATATGGTACATTTACACAATGGAGTACTACTCAGCTATTAAAAAGAATGAATTTATGAAATTCCTAGCCAAATGAATGGACCTGGAGGGCATCATCCTGAGTGAGGTAACACATTCACAAAGAAACTCACACAATATGTATTCACTGATAAGTGGATATTAGCCCCAAACCTAGGATACCCAAGATATAAGATACAATTTGCTAAACACATTAAACTCAAGAGAACGAAGACCAAAGTGTGGACACTTTGCCCCTTCTTTGAATAGGAAACAAAACACCCATGGAAGGAGTTACATAGACAAAATTTGGAAGTGTGACGAAAGGATGGACCATCTAGTGATTGCCATATCCAGAGATCCATCCCATGATCAGCTTCCAAACGCTGACACCATTGCATACACTAGCAAGATTTTGCTGAAAGGACCCAGATATAGCTGTCTCTTGTGAGACTATGCCAGGGCCTAGCAAACACAGAAGTGGATGCTCACAGTCAGCTATTGAATGGACCACAGGGCCCCCAATGGAGGAACTAGAGAAAGCACCCAAGGAACTAAAGGGAACTGCAACCCTATAGGTGGAACAACAATATGAACTAAGCAGTACCCCGGAACTCTTGTCTCTAGCTGCATATGTATCAAAAGATGGCCTAGTCGGCCATCACTGCAAAGAGAGGCCCATTGGACTTGCAAACTTTATATGCCCCAGTACAGGGGAACGCCAGGGCCAAAAAGGGGGAGTGGGTGGGTAGGGGAGTGGGGGTGGGTGGGTATGGGGGACTTTTGGTATAGCATTGGAAATGTAAATGAGCTAAATACCTAATAAAAAAATGGAAAAAAATGACAAGCTAGCCAGAATATACATTTTTCCTAACTCACTCATGTCAGAATGATACATTATTATGCTGTAGTTAGACTGTGGATTATGCTGTGGTTTCTGTTTATTCTTTGAGTTTATTAACTTCCTGGTGAAAACCAACTGCTTTGGTAGACACTGGGTCTGACCTTAGTTGCTGATAAATGAGACTGCCATTGCACTGAGATTATAGCACTTACTTATTGCATTGCTTCTTTTGGGCCAACTTCTGTTGACATCTTGTATCCTTCCTGCTTGCCCTTCAGAGATACGGGGCAACCCTCACCTGTTGATCAAGTATCACAGTGGCTTCTTTGTGGATGGAAAGTTCCTGTGTTGCCAGCAGAGCTGCAAAGCAGCCCCAGGATGCACTCTCTGGGAAGCATGTATGTGTGATGGGAACTTGGGGTGCGTTGGGGTGGCCACTAGGTGAAGCCTGCCCAATGCCAGATTAGTTTTCCAAAATACACCATATTGATTGACATCGTATGTAATACAGCTTTGTGAATGCTAAGTTAAAAATGAAGTCTATTTTTAGTGTCAGTTGACTCATACTCCCTCAATATTAATATGTGCCTGTTTTTCATTTCATGAGAAATGCTTATAAAATTGAAACCATAATAAACAGAGAGAAAAGAAGATGAACTTGGATGGGTAGGGAGGTGGGGAGAATTTAGGAGGAGTTGGGGGAGAGAAAAGAGTATAATCAAAATATACTTTATGAAAACATTTTAATAAAAAATTGAAACCATGGGTCAAGAAATCCAATAAGGCCTCTGATAATTCTGTAGTTTAAAACAAACTCATTAGAATCAAAATGTGGTGAGCATATCACCAGAAATCAAACTGCTAGGTTTCCCACTTGATAAGAAAATGAGGGCTGGAGAGATGACTCAGCAAGTAAGAGCACTGCCGGCTCTTCCAGAGGACCGGAGTTCAATTCCCAACAACCACATAGTAGCTCACAACCATCTGTAATGGGATCTGATGCCATCTTCTGGTGTGTCTGAAGATGGCTACAGTGTACTCATATACATATAATTTTAATAAATAATTCTTTAAAAGAAAGAAAATGAGAGGCAGGAGAGGTGGTTCAGTAGTACCAGCTGCTTTTCCAGAGAGGGCCTGGGTTTGGTTTCCAGCACTCATCTGGCACTTCACAATCTATAAGTCTAGTTCCAGCGGATCCAGTGCCTTCTTCCAGCCTCCTTGGACACTGCATGCATGTGGTACACAGACACATCCAAGCAGGCATGACGGCATATATTTGTAATCTTGGTACTTAAGAGCTGAGTCAAGAAGATATAGTTTGAGACTAGTCTGAGCTACATAGTAAGTTTAAAACTAACCCTCACACTGAGACCCTGTCAACACACACACACACACACACACACACACACACACACACACAGAGGGGGGAGGGGGAGGGAGGGGGAGAGGGAAAGGGAGAGGAAGAGGGAGAGAGATCAATTCTTATATAAAAAACAAAAAACTCACGAAACAAGTCTACTTATTAAAATATATAGCAAAAACACAATTTTAAAAGTAAGAGTCTTAATTATCACATATGCCAACATTATGATGACTAGCATTACGAGATTTGTTTAAAGTAATTGGTCATTCTCTACAGGTGTGTTGGTTTCTTAATAACATGTGGAAATGAGGTATAAATTGCTTGTTGGATTTAGAGGAACTTGAACTTCAATCCAGGCATTGCACTATTTCAGTAGCTGGAGGTGGAAGAGTGCTGTTTGAGTTGAGCATTACACGAGAACACTCCAGAATTGCTTGAAATGTTGTCTAAGTTCAGTTGATTTGGTGAGAGTGGTTCATTTCTTTTCTGACTCCCTGTGTCGGGTGTTTTCCTTTGTTCTGTTTGCTTTTCAGATGCTGATCTGCACATCGCAATCAGTGATGAGAAACACAGAGCTCCCACTTTCCCAGAGAGGCTAGTAAGTCCAGTTTTAAATTCTTTTTAAGGATGGGCTATTTGCACACATGCCATTCTATTTTGTCGTAATTCATCCTCTCTCTTCTCCCCCACTGGTTCCCTTTTATAGTCTGCAGGCGTGTCCTATGTACCATTACCTCTCACTTTCCCCCTTACATTTTCCTTCCTCCCTCCTTATTATTCCTGTTTTAGTTTATGATCTAAACACACACATTTACACACAGAGAGACATATGCATTCTTACATACACATGTACACATAATTCTAAATTATGTATATGAGAGAAAATGTATAGCATTTGTCTTTCTGGATCCGGTTTATTTAACATAATGCTTTCCAGTTCCCATGTTTTTCCCTGAAAATCTCATGATTTGGGTTTCTTTTAATGGCTGAATTAAATTCCAATGTGCATATGATTCACATTTTTTATCCAGCCATCTGTTGATGGACACTTATGCTTGTTCCATTTCCTTCCTGTTGTGACTAGTGTAACAATAAGTGAACAGTATACATGGGTGTGTGTTACAGCTCTAGTTGGGAACATGAACCTGGGAAGCAGGCCCTAAAAAAATGGGGCAGACTAAAGTCTCATGCAATAGCTGACTTTATTCAGAGCATCAGACAACTTATATTTTGAGGGTATTCTGACAGTTAAGGAAGGTCAAATGAGCAAAGGTCACATGAGATTAAACTGTATATTCAAAGGAAAACCACGCCTGGAAACTTCTTTGGACTAACAAAAGTAAGATGTTGAGTAATCTGAAATAAACCCACTCCTATTTACTACTATCCCTGGGAGGGGCACAAACGCACATTCTAAGAACAACCCATGTTTTAGAGAAACAGAAGTTACAAAACATTTGTTTTGTTCCCGTGGAGTTATCTTACAAGCTCTCAGAACGCTTCTCACACAGCTTAATTCATGGGCCATGTTCCAACAGGTGTGCAATTATCTCTAAGTCAATAGTCTAAAAAATATTTTGCAAGCAGGATATAGCAAATAAACCAACAGTTGCCAGATTCGAGACTAGAAAATGTGGATTTCATATGAACTTCTCAGCAGAGAGAGAGAAAAAAAAAACTATGAGCTATCACACACACACATATAGTTAGTATTAAATAATGTTTCACTTATATCTATAAAATAGTGTTTCAAACACAGACCCATGGTAACATTTTATTATTTATTAACTACTAGGTCTTTTGCTAACCAGCAAACCTATAAGCCACCAAAAATGTGCTCATGTGAGACAAATCTTTGGAATGGTATCACTCATAACAGACAGTGTTTCTTTTCTTACAAACATGGACAAAACTACCTTGTGAAAGTATCCTGGTGATGAAATAGGAGTCTATAGAATATGAAACATTAAACAGCATAGTTGATTCCCTCTGTTATTCACCCCAAGCCATTTACTGCAACTTCTCTGCTTCCAGATAAATTCTTTGACAGACTCAATAGTTTTCCAGTTACTGTAGTATAATGAAAATTTCCCTAAACTGATCATTAGAACAGCCTCCAAAGAGAGCTGGGGACAGTGGTACACACCTTTAATCCCAGCACTCAGGATCTCTGAGTTGCAGGCCAGCCTGGTCAAGAGAGAGGGGGGAGGGGGAGGAGGAGGGGGAGGGACAGTTGAGAGGGAGAGTTGAGAGGGAGAGTTGAGAGGGAGAGTTGAGAGGGAGAGTTGAGAGGGAGAGTTGAGAGGGAGAGTTGAGAGGGAGAGGGAGAGGGAGAGGGAGAGGGAGAGGGGAGAAAAAAAACAAAACAAAACATAAAAACAATAACAACAGCCAGCTTCTAAAGTGTCTCCATCTGCTGCTATAGCTACCTTTCTGTAAGTTACAACCTCTTCTTGCTGGCAGCCTGCTTTGGGGCAGAGATCATGGAACCATAAGGGTAAAGCCAAGTAACAAGAATATATTGAAAAAAAAAACGACATACTTCCATAGCTATACATGGTCCTATTATGATCTAGTAGTGATGGCAGTTGTACGAACTTTCCAAAACATCTTTTATCTTATGAGAGAATTATATCAATGTACTGCTGAGGGGGCAGATGCGATGGAACTTCGTGACAGGAGAGATGTCTTGCCATTCAGTCTTTAAAGCATTTGTCAAACCCCAAGTTGACGCTGGGTGATCCCACCTCTTTTGGACAGGGTCCCTTCAAGACGGTTTCTAGCCAACTTGTAACCAAGGATGGAGCCTTTCTACAGAAAAACAAACAATATTTAGACAGATCTAGATCATTAAAATATATGCAACTTGCCTGCCTCTTTCTTCTGTTGATAGCCATGGTCTTCAATTCTTAGGATTCCCAGGCAGGTGTCAGCCTTTTCTAATCCTAGGAGGTGTTTCAAGTGGCATCTCTGATCTATGGTGTGTTTTAATTTCTGATATTTTTCTCTTTCTGATAAAAACACATATCATTTTTCTAATCAACACAACTGACAAAAACAACTCATTAAAAAAATACATTAGGTAGCATTCTCCAGTTTCGTGTCCATACAGAATTTCAAAATGTAACATTATTTGGAAACAAGATGTTTTGGGGCATAATTTACAGTTAAGGGTCAGGATGAGATGACACAGGGTAAGAGTGGGCCATAAGACTGAAGGCTGGTGCTTTTCTAAGACAGAGGGCATAGGGAGGTGGCTACTCAGAGCAGATGGCAGCGTAAATTCCTATGCAGACACTTCTCCCACTTTCTCTCCTCCCTCTTCACACCATCATGTGTGTGTGTGTGTGTGTGTGTGTGTGTGTGTGATGTGCGCACATACAACTACAGTACTTGTAGTACTAGGTAGAGTGTATTTTCTGAATGAGGGGAGAGGGTGGCAGCCCTATGGTCATTCTGCTCAGATTGCATTTGAATAATTTTATAATGCAATCTTTGGAGAGAACCCTTCTTTGAATTTTATCAATGATGGCATCCTTTGTGAATCCTCAACTCTAGATAAATGTTAGCCCTGAAACAAAAGAAGGAAAATACAATACAAGAAAAAAATCATATTTAAAGTTCATACAGAATGAATTTTTAATAGAGTCTAATGTACACAAATATGCTCAGCTTGTAAATTTCCAAAACTGAACCAATCTACATAAAACACACTCAGATTAATAGAACATCAGGAAATGTCAGGGGTACTTAGGTTTTATTTCAGTTAGCACATTAGTCAAGAGCAATTGCTAGTCAGAGAGATGTTCAACCTCATTGATTGTTTGCTTGAGTTACCCAAACACATCCTCACACAGACAGACAGATAGATACACACACACACACACACACACACACACACACACATGAGAGGGAGGAGAGATAGGCATAGAGATAGATTACTAAGTCACTTATCTGTCTTTTATGGTTCAGTTATGGGAGTTTTAATTTTTAATAAGTGGTTATATTTTATTCTCATTTCATATAGAAGTCTATCATATGGTTATACTACTGAACTATTCTCTTATTGTTGTCCTAACAAATTACCACAAATTTGATGACTTAAAGCAACATGATTTATTGAGTTATTGCTTCATAGTTCTGAATTTTAAAAGCTTACAAATGAGTCTAGCTTAATGTTTCCTCTGGGAGCTTTAGGGGCAATCTTTGCCTGCCTTACTTAGCCTCCGAAGGCTGACATTTGCAGTGGTTCCAGATGCTGTCCTTCATCTTCAGAACTGGAAGGGCAGCAGCTTCTCTGCTCTCTGCCCCTACTCACATAGTCACATGTTCTACCTAATCCCTTGCACATTTGATTATATCAGGTTCATCTCTATCTCTCAGAATAATCCCTCCATCGAAAACACCTAAATTTAGTCATAGTCAGCAGAATCTCTTTCACCATGAAAAACATTCTCAGATTCTGCAAATTAGGACATAGACATCTAGGGAAGCCATTTTTCAGCCTACTGTATCAACAATATATTTTCTGTTGTATCATCTTGATGAGTGTTTTGGCAGTTTCCATTTTATCCAATTCTAATTATTCTACTATGACCATTTTTTTTTTACACATCGTTGGATTTTTGCTACTGGATATAATATATAATTGCTGCCCTATAGGTTAGAGACACCCAGCCTTACAACATTCTGCAAATGAGTTCCCAGCTAACAAAAGCATGAGTGAACGGTGGTTCTACATCCTTGTTGATGCTTAATATTGTCTCTATGCCTCCCTCTTTTCCTTTCTTCCATCTTCCCTCTTTTGTGTAGGAACCGGCATATATTTTATTCATGGGTCTGTATCTCTTTTGTAATATGATAAAATCTCTTGTTCTGCAAAGCTGAAGATTCCAAGGGCAGTTCCCGTTCTCAAAATGGATGCATCATCTTCAGGTGCCATTCTACCCCAATATGACAGCTATTCAAAGAAAAGTTGTGGTTCCCAGCCAACCAGCAACATACGCTATATTCCAAGGGAAGACTGCCCTGACTGGTGGCAAGTAAGAAAACTGAAAAGGTAAAGCTAAGCATTTAAGCCGGCTCCCCAGAATATGAATATAGAGTATAGAATGTCTATTGTCCCGTAGCCTCAGACTACAGCCTCAAAGCTGGTAGTGCAGGCCTTAGCTGAACTAGGGTGGTCATTTCCAGAAACATTGAGTACTTGAACTAAAAGAGTAGGGAAGCCCAGTGGCCCCTCTGGAGCTGAGAGTATATATTTCAATGATCCTATCTAACATTCCTCATGATCGCTTTAGCATTTTAGTCCCTCCCCTTCTTGCTCCCAATTCCTCCAAATAACTGCCTAATCCTAAGCATAGAATCTATAAGAGGTCTCCCTTATATAAAAGGGTGAGTTTACGGTAGGCTTACTTAGTCCTTTCAGGTTTTCAGCCAATGATGCTATCCAAACTCAGAATTGAAAGTATATTGAAAGTGAGTCTGTCTTTGGGGTCTTGGTGCTCAATAAGTGTTTAACTGACTAGCAACTGGTCAAGTGTTATCCCTTCCTTTTTTGCTGCCTTAGACTTCAGCCCCACCATACTGTCCACTCTGTCATTCTCAGAGATGTCAACTTCCTTGCCAAGGGCTGCTGGTGTCTGTCTCTACATAGACTAAATGCAGAGCCTATCTCTGACGCATAGTTTATCTCCTACTCCTTGACTCTTCTTACCCTCACTATTTTTACTTAAAGCAAATGCCTTACTGTATACAGAGTCATGTGGAACCTGAAAGAACGTAAGTATATACCATTGGATTTAAATGTCTTTAAAAATAATAAATTGTGGTTTTCCGCTCTAGGGTACAACTAGTTTCCGAGTGCATTGTCTATACCCAACTGCGGAGGCAAGGCTACATTTAATTGTCTTTTGCCCCGTTCCCGTATAGATCTAGGCTGGCAAGATGGCTGTCTGCCTGAGTATCCAGTTCAGGGCATGTCACCTCTGAGGCTCTGAGTTCAGTCCCACATTTCTCATGATTGAAGGAGTGAACTTGCTACTTCAAGCTATTGCAAGTCTCTCCCTCTCTCTCTCTCTCTCCCTCCCCCCCCCTCTCTCACACACACACACAAACTGAATGTAAAAACAAAACACAAGGCTAAATAAATTGCTTTGCCTTTTTCAATGAGATTTTCTGACATAGGAGGAAGGCAAACGTCTCTTCTGGGGGTCGGGTAGACTGGTAAAGAAGGTGGAGAGGAGGCATTTTAGAAACGAGGGCATTTAGAATTCTCTTGGCATATCTTAAAACAAAGCCAGAGGATCGTTTCCTTGCCAAAGCAGCCTGCCCCTGTGAAGGCAAACAGGAAATGGTGTCTAAATTCCAGACAAAGAAACCTTTGGACTTGAGGAGGAGGTAAGCAATTCCTCGTGCTCTTAAAAGCTGAGCCTATGAGCCGCAAAGGTCTACGCTAATCTTGCTGCTTCATCTGTGTCCGGAGGAGTTGCAAGTACAAGATTTTTAGCTCTAATCACACCAACAGAGAGGAGAAAAATATACATAACAAATATGTAAAGGACAGAGTGGTGCACATCCACAAGAGAGCAGAGCAAAGGTAGTCAGGCCGTTTCCTGATCCAGGGCTCCTGCTGCTGAAGTTAAGACCTAGCTGAAGCAAATCGCTTTGTCAATTAACATTCAATCATCATACACTTTTAAATGTACCGTCAACAACAACAAAACCACCCAGCTGTCACCTCAAAGGGGACAAGAAAGAGTTTAGAGCCAGATATGAGTGCCCATGGCCCAGGATCACAAATTGAGCTCACCTCAAATTCCATGTTCTAATGAGATAGCAATTTTATGAACTTCTCATAGAAACAGAACAATAAAAAAAGCCATGAAGCAAAACCATTTTCAATGGGTAAAAACCTAGTGGTGGAGGTGGTTTATAGCAAAGAGGGAGGGAGCGCCTGTGTTATAGGCCTCAGATGTTACCAGATGACAATTTAACTTTGGGGTTTGTAGAAGCTAATGGTTGCGAAGTCTCACAAAACCAGCAACAAGTGGCTAAGCCAGGTGCCTGTTAACATACCAAAGCAGGCGCTGGCTAACTCTCCCAGTGTCCATACAATACCTGTGGCCCTCCCAGCATTCCCCACCCCAACCTCTACCCTAAATGCCTCCCTCGCTGGGAGAAACTTAAGGCTTCCCTTCGCCTAGCTTCTCTACCTCCTATGTAAGGCAGGCTACACTTTGGCCTGGGCTGCTTCGGTTGGTCGGCCTAATCCTCTCCCGCTCCTTCCCTCCTCTCTTGGTCTGGTTTAGTCTGCTGGCCGTGTTCACCCTGGACTCTTCTCTCTGCCTGCTTTTTGCCTTGAACCTACAATAAAAATCTCCATACTCTACGAGTAGTGCTGTCCTTTTATTTCATGTTTCCAGAGGTCTGTTAAGTTAATACATTCCAGGTTTTACTGTCAGTCACAGGGATGATTGGCCATACACAGAGATGGACAAGGGCTGGCTGACAAGAGAACTAAAGATAGCCTGAGATAGATAAAACAAAATTAGGTTCTGGATATGCACCATTCCAGCGTCTCTGCAATCGCTGACGTTCTAATCTGCTAGCCTTGCAGAAGAGCCAGTGGAAGGTATGACTGCTCTCTAAGAACCTTCATTTTCACCACACTAATCATATCCCTTTACTGGCAGCGAGGAAGACATTGCATGCAGTAACCAACTGGAAAGAAATATCGCCTCTCACAGCACCTCAAAGATGTCATGGTAAATCCAATTGAGACGCTACTTTATACTCAAAATTTACTTCCGCTTGCAGAAAAAAATAAAAAACTAACCACATTTGAAATAAGTTTGCAATGAGGCTTTACATGCAAGGTAAATATAGTCCAAAAATATCCATGTAATTTGCCTCTGAATTACATATGTGGACCTCACTGAGGTTTCCTTAGTTAAGGTTTTCCTCACACTGATTATATCAACTCTTCAGTCATGAAGTACTCAAGTACTGCGATATGCTGGCTCAGACAACTTTAACAAGTGAGAAAGCAACCCAGAATAAATCATTCCCTAAGAATAGCTCTGTCCACATCACCAACATTTTAAAAACATTATTATATTATATATTTTTTATTTTTATGTGCATGAGTGTTTTGGCTGCATGTATGTTGTGTACCACATATGTGTAGTGCCCACAGAGGCCAGAAGAGGGCACTGGATCTCTCGGAATTGGAATTACAGCCAGTTGTGAACTGCCATGTGGGTGCTAAGAACTGAACCGAAGCTCTCTGTGAGAGTAGGGAGTGCTCTTAACCACCGAGCTACCTCTCCAGGCCCAGCAGCACATTTTTAAACGTTCTACACTAGCCATCTTCGTAGGAATCTTCATGTGTTTCATAAGGTTAACTCTTCAGAAAGGGTCTAAATAACCCGATTGAATTCCCAGGAGCCTCTCCTGTTGAAGCGGTGTTCTCTTCCTGCACTGGCCACAGATGTAGCTTGTGAATGACCAATTTTTCACTTTGCTGATACCTTTCCCAAGTGCAAAGGGGAAACTTAGAAGTCTAGATTTTGTCTATGAGGATACAATAACTTGGTATTTCTGTACTAAGTGGTTGTATGGTTTCTTGCTGTACTAGGCAGTTGCATTGTTTCTTGCTTTCCTTGTTTGTTTGGCATTCATGCTGTTTCTCAACTCTTCTTAAGGGGATTCCCTGAGTCAAGTTCATCAGAAGAAGAGGAAAATCTGCATGCTTATGAGTGAGTGTTGAAAATCTTGTACGTTTTTCTAAAACTAGAATTAGATGTTTTTATTTGATTCCTTAAAGGTATTAAAACAGATGGTTAGACTCTCAGAAGATTGCACTTACGTGGGTAAATTAATGTGAGGCTCTGAGCCATTTTTCTAAATGGCAGGTGGTAATGAACTTAGTTATTATCAGTGAGGATGTTTTTCCCCAGTCTGGACCATCTAAATCTGCTGCATATACTCACTGGATTTATCATGTGCTGAACGTTCTCATTTCATAGATAAATAATATAATGGTTCTGCTCATTAGTTTTTTTGCTGGATCCCTCTAATCAAGGTAACATTGGAAGCTCTTACTAAAGCATTTGTCATGATGCACTAATTTCACACAGCAGTGCACTGAGCTACTCAACATAACAGCATTTATGTATATAGAGTCTTATTCATAGGATGACCTTATTATTTGACATTAAAGTTGAGATTCCTGACAGAGAGATAAGTTCCAATAGTTATCTGGCACAAATTCATCTGTCCTGGGAAAATAAGAATAAGTGGTCACTGAAACTATATCCTTGGGTAGGCCAAAGGTTAAGCAAGGCCTCTTTAAGGATCTTTCCAAAATTCAGGGATTTCTGTTATTCTATAAATATTGACTTTATTAAAGATTTGTGATAAAGAAAAATTAAAACAGTGTATCATACTGTATTTTGAAGTCACTCAGCGTTTAGAGGACTTCAGAGAGTTTTAGGATTCATATGGACACTAGGATTCCATATGCTCTAGTTCTCTTCTGAGTGAGTGCTAGTATTTGGTTACATGTCAAGTGAGAGCTTTTACAATAGACCTATATGTTCCCTCTTCTCCTTTTACCTGTAATCTGTCACCAGGTTCTAAGCATAACTGTCACATTAGGGAAGATGTGGTATAGCCTCCATTCTCTTGTGCTTCTACTTCTTTTCTACATTCTAGCCTCCTATTATAGTTAATTTAGCTATCAACTTGATGGAAACCTAGGAAGAGAGAACGTCAATTGTAGAATTGCCTCCATCAAAATGACCTATGAGCATGTCCATGGGGGCATTTTCTTGATTGATAATAAGTGGGAGGGTCCATCTCAGCTCACTGTAGACAGTGCCACCCCTGGATAAGTGGTTTTGAATGCTACAAAAAAGCAGCAAGCCATGGAAAGCAAGCCAGTAAGCAGAATTCCTTGGTGATTTCTGCTTCAATTCTTGTCTCTGGGAGGAGAGCAAATCTTTACATTGTCAAGGCTTAGTCTTTAGCACTGAGATGACTAGAAGTTCTACCACACTGTCTCCACTAGGTTGAAATAATGTGAGAGATTTATACATTGTGGAAATTATCATAAAAGACCCATCTCCTTCAAAAATCAAAAATATTTTCTCAAAAGGAACTCAAGACTTATAGAGCTATATGACCCTAATCTATTATTATTATTATTATTATTATTAATTCACTTCACATCCTGCTCATTGCCTCTCTCCTGGTCACTCCCTCCCACAATTCTTCCCCCATTCCCCATCCCCTTCTCCTCTGAGTGGATGGGGGCCTCTAGCTATCCTCCCCACCCCCACTATCAAGTCTCTGCAGGGCTAGGCCCATCCTCTCCCACTGAGGCCAGACAAGGTAGCCCAGTTAGAAGAACATATCCCATGGACAGACAAAAGCTTTTGGAACAGCCCCCGTTCCAGATGTTTGGGACTCACATGGAGACCAGGCTGTACATCTGCTATGTATGTTTGGAGAGGCCGAGCTCCAGCCTGTGTATGCTCTTTTGTTGGTGGTTCAGTCTCTGAGAGCCCCAATGATGACCCTATATTGTACTTGATATTTCCGTATATCCTATACTGTGAGTGCCACTATCTGTGGATCTTACATTCTTAATTCAATCAGCAATTCAACTTCATTTAAATAAATATGGAAGCACTGGGATTTAGATGGAAGATGTTAGGGCTAGAGCTGGGGCCCTGCTTTTTTTTTTTTTTTTTTTTTTTTTTTTTTTTTTTTTTTTTGCCAGGACCCAGCAAAATAATGGCGCGGGTAACATGTCTATTCATGCAAAAGGTTAGGAAGGTGTATGCCTGTTTGCTTTCCATTATGATGAAACACTGACCAAAAGCAACTTGTGAGAGGAAAGGATTCATTTGGCTTATGCCTATAAGTCATGCTCTGTCACTACAGGAAGTCAGGGCAGGAACTCAAGCAAGAATTTTGAAGGCAGGACTGCTTGCTGTTTCATGCAGCGTTTCCTCCAACCAGGTAACTCTCTCACAGCTGAGAAAGTACAGCAGAAACCATGGAAGAAAGCTGCTCGGTGGCTTGCTCACAGGGCCATGCATAACTAGCTTTCTATACAGCCCAGGATCACCTGACCTGGAATAGCACCACTTTGAATGGGCTTAATATTCCTACATCAATTAACAACCACGTCAATACCCCACACATATGTCCACAGGCCAATCTGATTTGGACAATCCCTCAATTAAGATTCAACACTTCTCAGGTTGCTATGCTATGCCCAAGGCTAACTGAGACAATGCAGTATATATACCATCTCAGCTTCCACATCCAAGTCCATGTTTATTCCTGATCCTTGCTTCCTTCTATCTACCCACAGGTGTATATCCCAGACCAGGGCTTTTAAAACGTTTTCTGCTCATGGTCCTTTTTTTTTTTTTTTTAATCAGAGAAAACTTTGTGACCCAAGGTATATAGAGTTATAAACTAGAAACCAAAATTTTACTGATAAATCATAAAGGATTTTATTTTAAAGTACTTCTTAATTTACATATAACTTTGCCATTTATTAAAGATGAAAGCAAATTTGCTTGTGCATATTACATAAAGAATTAAACATTGGAAGAACATCCTCAATGTTTCACGGAGTTGATTGATTTTTTAAAAAATACTTTATATTATTTTATTTTATGTGTATGGGTATTTTATCTAGGTGTATGTGTACCACTTACATGCCTAGTGCCCAGAGAAGCCAGAAGAAGGAGTTGGATCCCCTGGAACTGGAGTTAGAACCAGTTATGAACTACTGTGTGGGTGCTGGGAACTGAATTCATATCCTCTGGAAGAGCAGTCACTGTTCTTAATTGCTGAGCCATCTCTCCAGCCCATGATCAATATTTTTGACAGTTGTCAGTGCTGAAAAATGTCACTTTGTGTAGAGATACAGTACAAAATGGAAAATGTTTAAGGTCCTTTTAGAAATTGTTCCAAAAAAAAAAAAAAAAAAAGCCGGGCAGGTGGATTTCTGAGTTCGAGGCCAGCCTGGTCTACAAAGTGAGTTCCAGGACAGCTGAGGCTACACAGAGAAACCCTGTCTCAAACAAACAAACAAACAAAAAACAAACAAACAAAACCCGAAATTGTTGCAAAATCTTCTCTAGTGCTAAACTAAAATTCATTGAATAATTGTTTTAATGAAATTCCAGAAAAATAATTCAAATGACAATTATTAGAATGGAACATTCTAATAAAATATAGTACAAAGATATACTGATTTGATATTTGCCATGGGAAATATTATAAAACAAACCTGCACATTCCCAAACTTGTGCTGACAACTCTCAGCCCCACTGAGGTCCTGCTGGCTCTGTCTCTACCCATCGACTCTCCGTCAGGGCCGGAGCTCCTGAGTTCCTTTTGCTACCATGCCAGCCCCACACGACTGTCCACCCCACGGTCAGCCACCACAACACCCAGCAACCTGGTAGAAACAAAACTCTAGAAGCTTATAATTAACCAAACAGATTTATGTATCAATAAATTCTCAATTCACAAGATGCCAATACAATAATTTCAGAACCAGTTGATAATGGTAAAAGCTGCCCACCTGGATTAGACAGATTATCCCAACTAGCCGTATCCTTTATGGTATCATAACTACTGTGGCTATTTAAACCACGCTGGATCTGGCTTTCCTTCCTGTTTGTCCATCTCCATCTTGGCTCCTCTCCTTTTTCCGGAGATGCTCTCTGTCTCTGCAACTCTTAGCGCTGCCTCCCTTTTCCCTGTCCAATCACAGGCCTCCTGCTGCACTAATATTTTAATGTATTTGGACAGGGAAAATCCTGTCACAAATACTTACATGCTGAGAAATAATGGTAGGAAAAGATTACATCTCTGTTTTTAGGAATTAAACCATTACATTTCTATGAGAGCAGACAACTTTGCATGTATAGTACAAGTACTGTGATTCAGATAGCATTTATTAGTGTTGTGGATATAATAAAAAAAATGCCCATTGCAAAGCATGTATATTATATGTCCAAAACAAGACGGCAGTGAAGTTGTATCATGTAACCTGGGCAGGCACTGCCAAAAACACCTGGTTCATCACATGTGTAGTTTAAAATTAATTTTTGTTTGGTACACTTTCAGGAACCTTTTACTATTGACATTTTGTGACCCACCCACCCCCATAGTCAATTATTCATTTCTACATGGGGGTCCCAATAAGTTCTTAAGAAGCTGTGTGCTGCTTAGCAGTGGTAGTTCATGCCTTTAATCCCAGCACTTGGGAGGCAGAGGCAGTCAGATCTCTGAGTTTGAGGCCAGCCTGGGCTACCGAACAAGTCCCAGGACAGCCAACAAACCCTGTCTCAACCCCACAACAAAACTCCCACCCCCCACCCCCGCCAAAGAAGCTTTGCTCTATATCACTTTCTTTAAATGGTGTTTTGATTAGCTTTTATTAGATTGAAATATGAGTTAAACAGAAAACTCTCATGAATACCTCAAGTGTTAATTAAACATCTGTAAGGGTAGAGTTAAAAGGATTTTTCTTGTGTGTATGGTTTTTCGAGACAGGGTTTCTCTGTATAGCCCTGGCTGTCCTGGAACTCACTTTGTAGATCAGGCTGAACTCGAACTCAGAAATCCGCCTGCCTCTGCCTCCCGAGTGCTGGGATTAAAGGCGTGTGCGACCATGCCTGGCTGGGCTGGAGAGATGGCTCAGCCATCAAAGGCTCAGCTCACAACCAAAAATATAAAAGGAGCTTCTTGCGTTCAGCCCTGTGACAGCTAATCTTGGTTGTCAACTTGACATTCCTGGCAAAAGGGAGCTTCAACTGAGGAATTGCCCTCCCGCTGTTGGCTGTGGAGCATTTTCTTAATTGCTAATTGAGATGGAGGGCCAGGCTTTTGTGGACTCTATCATCTCTAAGCAGGTGGGCCTAAGTCATCTAAGAAAGTTAGCTGAGCGAGCCAGCAGAAGCTAGCCAGTTCACTGGACTGCCATTGGTCTCTAGTTCAAGCCTCTGCTTTGAGTTCCTGCATTGATTTCCCTCAATAATGTACAGCCTGAAAGCTGAAATAAACCATTTCCTCCCCAACTTGCTTTGTTTATCACAGCAACATAAAATAAATTAGTATAGCCCCCTTAATTTTACAGATAGCTAAGTCTATGGTCAAAAAAAAAAAAAAAGACTAAGAGGCTTGTTCAGAGTCAAACAACTATAGATGAGGTAGTTCTTTCTAGAGCTCAGATCTCCAAACTGGCTAGTCTAAGAATCTTTGCACTTTATTGAACTGTCCAGCTACTATTATTTTTTATTCTGTTAATACAGATACCATACAAAATAGCAGTTCCCATTCATAGAAGAGACACTTTCTACCTTGCTTTTCTCCCACAAGCCTTAGCATTCACCATCCCTCTTCTTGAGCACATCTTTCCTCTTCTAGTCAATTCCTCCAAATTCCCCAAACCCGTGCCCCATTGCACTTCATAACCTATTTATTCCTGTATGTGATATTTTACCCCATGCCAGAGGGACACAGAAATATAAAACATAAATGTATTGTTGTGTTTCACATACAAAGTAAGGCACAATGTTCTTGGCTCGTTAATTAAATTAGCAAAGGTTAATTTTTTGTTTCAAATTTTTATTATAATTCTCCAGTAATCAAAGCAGTGGCATTGGCATGAAGATAGACAAAAGCCACAAGAGAGAGCAGGCTCAGAAACAGCCCCCCCCCCCCAGTGCTTGGAGGACGTTTTACCACCAAAGGGTAACATGCAAAGCTGGATATCCACACGTGAAGAGTAGAAAGTCAGACCTTACATCACACACAAAGATTAACTCAAAATGCATCAAAGAGCAAAGATAAGAGCTAAAACTAAAATTCCCAGGGTATGCTATTGACAACTCCCTTGGATGCTCCCTTGGATGGGTCAATGCTTTTGTGGATATGACTACCAAAAATTCAACCAGAGCCAACAACCCAACTATTAATGGACAGAGGACTAAAAGGATTTCTTCAAATAATATATAAAGAAGGCCACCAAGCATAAAGAACATGTGACATCAGTAGTCAGGGAAATAGGAAGCAGAAGCACTGGTAGATCTTCACACCTCTTAGAATGGCTACTAAAAATGAGTAAGATTCACAAGGACATGGGCAGTTTTAATCTTTGTGCACTGCTGATAGGAACATAAAATAATATGGCTGCTAAGGAAACTACGGCAGTGCCTACAAATAAAAACAGAATTATGGTATGACATACAGTCTTCTGTATTGAAATTGAAAGCAAGGTCTTAAGGATATTTGTAAATACATGCTCACAGCATAGTCAGGAGCTCCAGGGTGGAAACAAACCGAGGTACCCACTGCTGGATGAGTAGGGAACAAGATACAGACAACATACATACAACATACACTTATCTTAGTCAGGGTTTGTATTCTTGCACAAAACATCATGACCAAGAAGCAAGTTGAGGAAAGGATTTATTCAGCTTACACTTCCACATTGCTGTTCATCACCAAAGGAAATCAGGACAGGAACACACACAGGGCAGGAACTTGGAGGCAGGAGCTGATGCAGAGGCCATGGAGGGAGCTGCTTACTGGCTTGTTTTCCCTGGCTTGGCTTTCTTATAGAACTTAGAACTACCAGCCCAGGGATGGCACCACCCACAATGAACTAGGCCCTCTCACCTTTGATCACTAATTGAGAAAATGTCTAACAGCTGGATCTCACAAAGGCATTTCCTCAAGGGAGGCTTCTCTCTCAGTGATAACTCCAGCTTGTGTCAAGTTGACACACAAACCAGCCAGTACATACACTTACTCCTTCCTTATTCTTATTCTTATTCTTATTCTTATTCTTATTCTTATTCTTATTCTTATTCTTATTCTTCTTATTCTTTTATTCTTATTCTTATTCAGTACATACTATTTGTTCTTACAAAGGAAGGGAACTCTGATACATAATACAAACCTTGACAGTGTTTTGCTATGTGAAATAAGCTAGCCCCCATCCATCACTGAAACACACACACACACACACACACACACACACACACACACACATACACACACACACCAGGCACTTAGGGTACTCAAATTCAGAAACAGAAAAGAGAATAGTGATTACCATGAAAAGAGAGTATGCCAGGGACAAGAACAACCTGACAATGGCTGGGAGTTATTAGATGTTCACACTATACATTTTGTGGAGTGGATGCAGAATTGTGCTGCAGGCCAACTACAGTGTATTGTGGATATATACTTAACCACATTAAGGTTTATTATTTCTACTTAACTAATTTTGAATATGATCATGAATAAAGGTGTATAAAATTATTTTGAGAGCACAGGACTACAGGTAAGAGGTCAAATTTACATAAGTCTCTGTAAGTTTAGGTTAGCAGTGGTTTCTTTTATTTATTTATTTATTTTTATTATGTATTTTCCTCATTTACATTTCCAATGCTATCCCAAAAGTCCCCCATACCTTCCCCCCGACTCCCCTACTCACCCACTCCCACTTTTTGGCCCTAGCAGTGGTTTCTTAAGGTACACTGAAAGAACAAAACACATTGTCCTTATCCAATATGAAAACTGCAGGAGCCAAGCGCAGCGTGTACCTTCTGGGAAGTGAAGCTGTGAAAATACTTGCTCTGTGTTCAAGGCTTTGGTGATTCCTGGCCAGCCTGGGCTAAGATACATAAAGGCAACATACAAAAATAAAATTTGTGCTTCAGAGAGTATCAAGAGATTGAGAAAGACAAACCACAAGTTGAGAAAATACCAAGTAATCTTTAAGATACTTGAGTCGACAATAAATAATCTTACAGGAAAATAAAAAGATAACCCAACTGAAAGTCCGACTGTAGACAGAAATAAGAATTCTGCAAAGGCAGCATAGAAAGCCAATGAACACATGAAAAACTGCTCGGGTTATTAGACAGTAGAGAAATGTAAACCAAGATCCCAATTAGATGCCTCTTCGTCCCAAGTAGAATGTCTATAAGCAATAGGAACAGTTGTGATGGGTGCTGGAGCCTAGATCCCATGACAGCATGAAATGGTGGTTAAAAAAAATCATTGTAGAAAATATAATTGAGGCTGTCATAATACCATCCTGGAGTTCCACTCTAAGGCATGTATTAAATGAAACATTTTGAACTTTTACACAGATGTTCATAGCGTTAGTCAAAAGCCCCAAAGTAGAAACAGCTCAGAGTTCATCTGCTGTTTCATGAAGAAAACACACTGAGTTTGTCTACTATGGAATGTTACTCAGCAGTGCTACATTACAGACTGATGCTACACGTGAATAAACCTTTAAAACTTGGTAACAGGACTCAGAAAAGACTGGACTATAGACTATCACTCATCTAACATGATGAGTAGAGGGAGCAGAGGGAAGAAGGACAGAGTACTAAGGAGTGTAAGTTTCTGGAAAAGATGAGACTGTTCTGGAAGTAGATAGTGGTGACTGCTGCATGCTTCAGGAACACTCTAAAATCCCCAGGATTGTATAATGGAAGGTTTAATTATGAGATAAATGACTCTCTCCAAATAAAGCTATATCTAGACAAATGGAGGCATTCCGTACAAACACATTTTACTCTCAGTTGAAATTGAAGCGCTAGTGGAATGTGTGGCTCAGTGGTGGAGCTTCCTAGCCTTCAGAAGGTGCAGTCCTCCACACTGCACAGACACCAAGCTTGGGACATGGGTGGCAGGACTGAAGGATGCATTACCCCCCACTCCCAGTGGGGGCAGTATATAGAGCAGACCTCTGTCACACCCTAGGGAATCCTCACAGCTTCAAAACTTTTAAAACTGCAAGTGAACTTCCCAATCCCCAGTGAACTATGGAAAAATATAGGAGCTAAAATGACTCTCTGTTCAATGGCAAGAATCAAACTGAAGATTTAGTTTCCTGATGGCTCTCTACTGTGGTAAGTAGTCAAAATAAAATGATCAGGATTCTAAGCTTTCCAGCCACTTCAGGTCATTGCCATTTGCTGTCTAGAGTGGACATGTGTTCCTTCCATTTGCTGCAAATTCCAGTGTTTAGGGATGAGGCCCATAACTCATCCTATGTGACTGTGAATGGTGTTGGCACAGTACATGTGACCAGAATCTAGCCAAGATCACAAAGGATGGAGCAGGAGTATATGACGCAGAAAAGACCAGAGTTCTTCAGTAGGGTGTGATTTGTGAGCCTGTACTCTCATTTTTGGAGTCCAGATCTTGTGGATGTGGACTGAGACTGGTATCATCCTTTTACGAGAAGGATGGCCTAAAATTGAAACCAAGAAACAGAAACAAGAGTTGGAGAGTCTAACAACAGGTTCTATGTTGCTAACTATGCCTATCTCATCGTGGCCTCCTAGATGCACATACTGTATATTCTGATTGAAGAGTCATCCTTGAACATACTCTCTCCATTAGGCAATTCCCAAAACACACTAAGTTCTTATCCTATAGTTGTTCAGTTCCATGTATTTTCTATAAATGACTTCAAACAGCAGAATCCTTCAGAAACAGCACTGATCCATTTTCTCTGGTGTCCTTGGGAGGGAACATCTGGCTCAGAGGTCGAACAGATGCTACTGTGCTTTCTATTTTGTTTCTTTTCTATTAAGGTCCAGAGAAAATCCTAGGCGATTTTTATCTTGCTTTCAACATAATGTTATCAATGTCCCGTTCTTCCTCTGAATCTTGATCTGGCATCCAACATTGATCTTTTACACTCAAAGGGGAAAAAAATGAATACTGCAAAGCTCTGCAGGAGCCTTCCTTCAAACACTGCCGTGGGGATTTTCCTTCCTGGAGCACACAGGCCAACTGTAGCAGACATGCACCCAGGTCCTCCTTCATGGCCTCGCACGCACTGCCCTTCAGCTTGTCCTCATAATACCAGGGTATGGCTGGGCCTGCAGCACTCACCACACCAGATCACAGTCTTCGGTCCAGTTATTTTTTTTTTTTAAGAAAAAGAATTCTGCTTAACTTTTCCACATATCTTTGCCTCTTGCCTGGATATCACCTTAGATGTTTATCTCTTCCTGTTCTGAAGAAAAAAAATTTAAAAAGTATTTGCTTTGAGACTAGTTGATATAAAATATGCTCCTATCAAGTTATTAAAATAAATGGTTGAGTTGAAAGACAAGAGTATTTATCCTTGGCTACGCTGGCTTTCCCATTGCAACCCTCAGGGATCTGATCTCTGGTCCTCATTCAAAGAGTGAAATGTGGGCTAGCTTGGAGTCACCTAGAAGGACTCTAGCAGCCTACTCACAACTTGATATCAGCTAGGCCTCACCTCAGAAATAGAATATGGACGACTAAGCGTCTGAGTTTTGAAAAATATCCTCAGGTAATACTGTCCAAGAATTAGGTTTGAATGTCCGTATTGTATTATAAGCCAATGCCTTATTTTACAGAGTCAAAAGTTGAGGGACAAGTTGTATGATTTAAAAATGATTAATTCTCCAATCCAGAATTCTTTTGCAGCTGGTTTGCTGGGAATATCTCCAGGTCACAATCTGAGCAGTTACTGAGACAAAAGGTAAATGATAGTGTTTTCCTCTATTCATGCCAAAGAATCCGGGTCTGTGTCTGTGTGCGTGCGTGCACGTGTGTGGTATGCATGGCTTGTGTGTGTTGTGTGTGTGTTCATATTAAGCATTCATTCCTATCACTAGACTACACTTGCAGCCCAAGAACATCTGTCTCTGGCAGGTCCCAGGATGAATGCATTTCTCTGAGAAACATTTTTGCTAATGTTTCAACTCACCGTGGCATTGGCCTTTGGGTTACGAGCATATCCTGATGCCTAACTCTAGCTGTACAATGAACCACCTCAAGCTTTAGGAGCCACTCTGGTTACCAAGCGGCTTGCTGTCTCTTTGCCATGTACTCAATACACTTTTCTTCCACAATAAATAAACCACCCCCAAAACTTAGTGGCCTGAAACAAGATTTGCATTTCCTACAATGCTGTAAGTCAGTTTATTCAGGCAAATGTTTTCTGAAGGATAACTGAGGGTCAACTGGAATGCCACAGTTCTTCCTTATATGGCCTCTCCAAGAGTCTGATTTGGGTCCTCATCATAGAATAGAAACCCTTCAAAGAGGACTAGCTCAGCACTGTAAGTAGTTAGGGACCCTCTCTTTGACAGCATCAGCTGATGTCCCATTGCAAGTCACATGTCAAGTCCAGAGTCAAGGCAGGAAGAGATAGCACAGTATCACAAATAGAAGAGATGTTTTCATTTTTCAGGGCTGGAGATGGAACCCATATGATAATGAGTACTATGCATGCCTCCCTAGTTAACTTTTCTACTGCTATGAAGAGATACCATGACCAAGGCAACTTATATAAGAAAGAGTATATTCCAGAGGGTTAACCCATTGCCAGTCTTGGTGGAGAACATGGTATCAGGCAGACAAGCATGGTGCTAGAGCAGCAGCTGAAAGCTTACATGTCGAGACAACAACCGAGAGCCAACTGGAATGGTATGGGCTTTTGAAACCTCAACGCCCATGCCCAGTAGCACAGCTCCAAACAAGGCTATACCTCCTAATCCTGCCTAAAGAGTCCACCAGCCAGGGACCAAGCATTCAAATGTATGAGCATATGAGGGCCATTTTCATTCAAACCAACACACTGAGATATATACCCTTATATACACTTAGCCCAAGAAAAATGTCTTAATGTGAGTTATCAATAGAATTATTTTTCTCATCTGGATTTCACTGCTCATTAGCACCTAAACCAGAACATAGAAGATGTGATATGGAATTAATTTACTTGATTTTATTGCTAATTGATATGAACTTACCTATAGTAAATTCTTTTGATCTATGAAAATGGTATTTTGCTACAGTTCAGCCTAATAAAACACTAAACACACAAGTTATGTTTTAAGATGTGCTTAACAGAATGTGATAGATTCACTTGGCAAGCTGGTATATCCATAGTTTATTATGCTTTTTCTGAACCTGACTCTGGTTACAATTGGCATAAATCCTTGAGAAAGACAAATGGAGGCTACAACTTTAGCAGAGTGTTTATTCTTCCTCAAACATTTCCAGAATATGATATAGGGATATATCATATATATTTGTGATATACATACATATATATATATATAATATAAAACAAAAATTTTAGAGAGTTGCAAATTTTCTAGAAAAAAAAGAGTTTGCACAGGATGGATCTATAAATATATTGACTTGGGTGAGGATAAAACACAAAGGTAAGGCCCTTGCTTAGCAAAGGTCAGGCCCTGGCTTCCATCCCCAGAACTAAACAAGAAAAACAGAAGGAAAGGAGAGGAAGAAAGGAACTGAGTGAGAAAAAGAAGACAACTTAGCTATGGGACCCTTCTGTGCTAACTATTGGGTGACCTGTCCCTTTGCTGACATTATTGTGCATCTAAAATTTTATTTATTTATTTATTAATATTTTGCTTACTGCCTATATAAAAATCATTTTTAAAATAATGAACATTATTCCTCCTTTTCAGGGAAAAGAAGGAGCATTTATGGTTCGGAATTCCAGCCAGATGGGAATGTACACTGTGTCCTTATTTAGTAAGGCTGTAAAGTAAGTACAATGTAGACTTACTTCCTTTTTCCTCTTGTGACTGTTGTTTGAAAACGATGATCACTTAGTTATATTTTGAGGTGAGACACCACTCACTCTTGAACTCTGGAATTTGGGATCAACAAATTTGTGTTGAATATGGCCATTAGCCATTGCCTTCAGGCCCTCTACTTTCAAAAGGCTATGCTCCGAGTGACCTTCCCCTGTCCACTCCAGACAAGGCAGAGTGCTGTGAGCACCGCACACCTCCATAAACATTTATTGAAACAACAGTGTGGGCCCCTTGGAGTCAGGCCCAAGCATAGAAAGAGAAACATTAAAAAATAGTGATAGCACTTCTAAACTCACAACCCAACCTGCCTGCTGAGTGGAGAAGTTTGCCCCAGTGCTCAACTCTCAGCGAGCCTTTCCTGTGGAATTAAGTCAAGGTATCAGTGTTTTCTAAGTATGTTTCATCTGCCTGCCTGCCTGCCTGCCTGCCTGCCTGTCTGCAGGTAAGAGTTCTAGTTCAAAGTCAAACTTCTCTTCCCATTTCAGGCCTTTATTATGTTGAACCAGTTTCTCAACCTGCTCTGGTCCTGAACTTCCTCATTGGAAAGGGAAATATAATAATGATTTTTAATGCACTCAAAGCAACAAGGTGTTATTTAATAAAATAGCAATGATTACTGCAAATTAGACCTGTGACCAATTACACATGATTAAAATTACTTCCTGCATTCACATCAGTAGTACGTGTCCAAAGACTGTGTGTCCATCCCAACAGAGAGCCACAGTATTTAAATTCACCAACCTAACAATGGCTTTGAGATGGCCAAATGCCAACTGAAAGCCATAATTAAAGTGGTACGATTTTGTATTACTTACTATCACTAGTTGAATACATTTGGATTGCCATGCAAGGGCTTGTGTTATAATTACTAGGCACTTGGATGTGTTTTGTCTAATGTTTTAACAGAGCTAGTGAATAAATCCAGGTTTACCTTTTTAAAAATGATTTTTCTGTTCTATGAATGAAACCATTTAACACATGTATTTAGATTAGGATACTGTCTAGCACACAGTAACACCAAATGAAGGAGCAGTTATTGTTAATGATGCTGCTGGTAAGAAAGAGTATTTCTGTCTACTCTTGCATGCCTGATCCTTGGTGTGTAAGACTTCCCATCATCATCTTGCCAAAGCCATCATCATCAGGACCTCCCTCCAGAAGTTGATTTCCTTGAGACAGAGCCTCACTATGTAGCCTCCTTGAGCCTTTGTGACCCCAGTGCTGGAATTACAGGCATGCACCTTCCAGAGATTTATAAGTCACTTTCCCATGGGTTAATACCTCTTGGATTCCTTGTAACACCCCTCCAGAGTAAATAGGGCCCTTTGCAGATGAGAAGATTGGGGTTCAAAGAGATCTCTTAAGGACTAGCCCATGAGGCACAATAAGTGAACAATCTAAAGCTAGGCCACCTACAACCAAATAACCAAGACATATCCTTTCATCCACACTAGTGTGTCTCTGAAACTCCCAGTGTCTGGGGGACAGGGATTGAACTGACACTTAATTGATATGGACCATTTAAAAGAAATATTTCTTAACAGCTGGATTGAATGACTTGTGTAAATGTGTGCCCCACCACACAGAGCATGCATATGTATTTGTAATGTAGTATGTATTTGTAACTAGATTATGAAGATATTTTATCTTGAGATTTGACTTACAGAATACCTACTTCCAATTTGAAATAACAGGGTGTATCTTGAATGACCATACAACATTTGCTAAGACAAGAATCCATGCCTCTAATAAGCACATATGCTAGATTTCACATGATCATTGGCTGAAACAAATCTAACAACTAGAGAACATGCTGTTGACTAAGCATCAAAACAGCTGTGGCCCTCTGGATAGAGCCAAATGAAATGTCAGTTGTTCCCCTCTTTGAACTTCATCATCCCAGATTTATTTTTGAAGTTGATCCAGTAGAAAATTATTAAATAGATAAGGAATTAAATGAAAGGAATATTTCTTTTAAAATATTTTTGAGGTTATAACTTAATTATGCTTCTCCCTTGATTTTCTTCCTCCCAAATCCTCCCATATACTGGTCCCCAGTCTCTTTCAAATTCATGGTCTCTTTCTTCAGCAATAGTTATTGCATGCATATATGTATACATATATAATCCAAAATACAGCTTGTTGAGCTTGGTCAGAGTTTCTGTTGCTGCAACAAAACACCATGGTCAAAAAGCAACTTGGGGATGAGAGGGTTTATTTGGCTTATATCACTATTCATTATTGAAAGAAGTCAGAACAGAAACTCAAGCAGGGCAGGGTCCAGGAGGCAGGAGCTGATACAGAGACCATGGATGGGTGCTGCTTACTGGCTTGCTCCCCATGGATTGCTCAGCAAGCTTTGTTATAGAACCCAGGACCACCCGTGTAGAGATGGCACCACTCACAATGGGCCCTCCCCCATTGATCACTAGTTGAGAAAATGCCTTAGAGCTAGATCCCATGGAGACATTTCCCCAACAGAGGCTCCATCCTCTCTATGCCTCTAGTTTGTGTGGAGTTGACACACAAAACCAGCCAATGCAGCCCATAGAATTTTACTTGTATGTTTGTTTCCAGGGCCAAATGATCAGCATTAGGCAACCAATTGGTGTGCTCTTCCTGGCAGAGGACCAGGTTTCTTCCTCCCAGCTCTCCTCAGTTGCCTAGAGTTCTTGGTGTAGGGCTGAAGCCTCGTGGGCCTTTCCCTGTCCAGTCTGGCACGTTCACGGGTGTCATTCTTTTCCAGCTCACACTTGAGCAGTCATGTTTATGAGATTTCATGAGTAACTTCTGATCTTATCAGGAGGCGCAATCTCACAGCAAACTCCCTGATCCTCTGGCTTCTACAATCCTCCCATCCCACTACCCTTCCACAATGTTCCCTGAGCCTTATGTTTAGGTGCAGGAGTTTTTATAGATATGTCCATTGGGATTAGGAAAGCAAAACCCTTTTATGAAATGTCATCAACTCATACTGACACTACCATCAGATTAGCCATGTGCAACATAGAGAAATACCCTTTCTTCTCCTGTGGCATTGTTCTTGTGTGGCAAGTACAACCTCATCCAATTTTTATAAAAACGGGAGGAGGAAGCCAGTGAGTGATAGAACTGAACTCTAAAATCTAAGACAGGTTATTCCTGATTGGCCTCAGTCAGTGTGCATGAATTCATTACAATATTGTAGAGCCGGAGGAAAAGAAATGGTTTTTTTTGACGGGGGGGTGGGGGGGGGGACTCTTACACGCGTTCACGACCGGCCAGGAAAGATGCAACAAACCGGAATCTTCTGCGGCAAAAGCTTTATTGCTTACATCTTCAGGAGCCAGAGAGCAAGAGAGCAAGAGAGCAAGAACAAGAGCAAGAAAGCAAGAGCAAGAGAGAGAAAAAGAACAAGAGCAAGAAAGCAAGAGCAAGAAAAAGAACAAGAGCAAGAAAAAGAACAAGAACAAGAAAGCAAGAGAGAGAATGGCAAAACCCCGTCCCTTTTAAGGAGAATTATCCTCCGCCTAGGACGTATTACTCCCTGATTGGCTGCAGCCCATCGGCCCAGTTGTCATCACGGGAAAGGCAGAACACATGGCGGGAAAACTGCCCCTGCACGTGTGCAGATTATGTTTACCACTTAGAACACAGCTGTCAGCGCCATCTTATAATGGCAAATGTGAGGGCTGCTTCCCACAGGGGAAGGTTGTTTTGTTTGTTTGTTTGTTGAGACAAAGTTTCTCTGTGTAGTCCTGACTGTCCTGGAACTCACTCTGTAGACCAGGGTAGGCTCAAACTCAGAGATCCACCTGTCTCTGCCTTCCAAGTGCTGGGATAAAGGTGCACGTTACTACTGCCTGACCCAGAAGAAAATGTTTTATGTGGGAAGTATATGCTATGCACTCATTGGATCATAGCGTGGTCTGACACATAAAAATGCCTGCTAAACTGATGGTAACAACTAGTACTGTTGTTGCTTGGAAAGAGGAGTTCTAGATATTTAAGTATGGAATGACCCCGATGCTTTTCTTCCTGCGTGCCCCATTCCCAAAGGAACTCTAGGGTAAGAACACACACAATCTAACCATTTTTTGCCTATAAAATTTTCTTCCAATTATTATCTTAAAGGAGAATTTATGGTCGCACATGATCCTAAGGAACTTCATGGCTTGTAGCCAACAAAGACAGATTCTATAGATTCTCTTTATTATACATTCTAAGAGAGAAACAGTACATGAAATTAATCTTCCTCCCAAATTAATCTTTATTATATTATATTATATTATATTATTAATTAACTGTGCTGGGGGGGCACTCATGTGCGGAAGTTAATTCTCTCTTCCCAGAGTGTAGATCATAGGAACTGATCTCAGACTGTCATAGTTGACTGCAGGAACATTTACTGGCTGAACCATGTTGCTAGCACCTCAAGTTGAAATTTTCTGTGTGTGAATTTTGTATATTCACAAAGAACACATTGAGTTCAGAGAGGACCGCTTTTCCATAATTTACTGATTGTCAAGGATGCTTTCAGAGAAACACCAGATGTCAAGTTTGGGTAACCATCCCTGTCTTCCTAGTCCCAAATTTGTAAATAGATTCAAAATAATTATCCACTCATCATTTCATCAAAATTTGGTTGTGTGTTTAAAACATCCTAACATTGTCTTTCTTCCTTACTAGTGATAAAAAAGGAACTGTCAAGCATTACCACGTGCATACTAATGCTGAAAATAAATTATACCTGGCTGAAAACTACTGCTTTGATTCCATTCCAAAGCTCATTCACTATCACCAACATAATTCAGCAGGTAACTTCTTTCTTTCTTTTACTTTTATGAGCCCTAACATATAAATATCAGCTTTTTTGGATACCATTGATCCTGTTAATATACTTGATTAATAGGATACCAAGAAATCAAAGAAAATGCTATCAATCTCTGTCTGTTATGATTTGTAGCTCAACCTCCTCATATATAACACAATACACTAAACACAATCATAAACCTCCTCGTATATAACACAATACACTTTACAAAACTAGAAGGGATAAGGTTGATTAAGTTGAATATGTTGAGATAAAAATTATTTTTCTTTAGATTTTATCTATTTTTTTAAAAGTATGCATGTGTGTCTTGTGGACATGAATGAAGTGCCCACAGAGGCCAGGAAGAGAGGGCATCGTATCTTCTAGAACTTTAGTTACAGATGGTTGAGAGCCACCTGACGTGGGTTCTGGGAACCAAACTCTGGTCCCCTAAAAGAGCAGTACAGCGCTCTTAACCACTAAACCATCTCATCAGGCATAAAAGGAAAATTGCTTTAATCAAACTTTATTTCTAGAGTTTTTTCCTAGACCATAAAAGCAAGATGATTATACAATCCAGATATTAGAAAAATGGGCATAATTGAATTGGTAACTTCTCAGTTCAGAGAATAGTGTCAATCATGATATATTTTTGTATATGGATGATAATATTTGTTATATAAGAATTACACAGTACACTTTATAGAAATAAAAATCATTATCCACATACTATTCAATTTATCTTCTTTACTAACCTGACCTCAGAGGACTTTCCATGCAAATATTCATGGCTTACCTTGTTCTCTTCAACAGCTACATAGAATTCTATTATATCTTGCAGCAACTCTCTAGCGATTAGCAGTGGATCATGTGTGATATTTTTATATTTTAATGTATATTTTATTGCACAGCACTGCACATATAGCTCTGTACATTTGCTTGAATAATTTCTATTGCTAGTTTCACAAAGGCTATGAGCATTTAAAAATGTGAAGTTGTTGCCGGGTGTGGTGGCGCACGCCTTTAATCCCAGCACTTGGGAGGCAGAGGCAGGCGGATTTCTGAGTTCGAGGCCAGCCTGGTCTACAGAGTGAGTTCCAGGACAGCCAGGGCTACACAGAGAAACCCTGTCTTGAAAAACAAAAAAACAAAAAACAAAAAAAGAAAAATGTGAAGTTGTCAAATGGTTTGCAGAAGTATACAATCCTACTAGTAACAGTTTTTTTATATTTGATATGAGCTACTGTTTTCTCTCAAAATATTGCCTAGGTTATGAGTATCCCTATTTTCAGTAATAAGTTTCTGTGGGGGAGTAGTATATGTTGTGCACATATTTGTTTGTGTGTTTGTGCATGTACATATGTGCATATGCGTGTAAAGGCTTGAAGTATGTGGTAGTATGATTGAGAATGGCCCCACAGGCTCATGTTTTGAATGCACTAGAGAATGGCACCATTTGAAAGAATTATAAGGATTAGGAGGTGTGGCCTTGTTGGAGAAAGTATATTACTGGGGAGTGGGCTTTGAAGTTTCAAAAGCCTATACAAGGCCTAGGTGCTCTCTGCCTCTCCCCTTCCCTCTCCCCACAGCCTCCCCCTACCCCCCCACTATGGATCAGGATGTATATATCTCTTGCCTAGTGCATCAGCACCATCCTGCATGTTACCAAGCTTTTCATCAGGATGATAATGGACTAAACCTCTGAAACTGTAATCCAGCTCCAATTAAATGCTGTCTTTTATAAGATTTACCATGATGGGGGTCTTGTGACAGCAATATAACAGTGACTAAGACAAGGTCAATATTGGGTGCCTTCATAAGTCACTCTCCACCTTATTTTTTTGACACAGCATGTCTCACTGAGTTGGATAGGTTGGCTGGTCATCAATCTCCAGTGACCTGTCTGTCCCTGCCTTCTCAGTGCTCACATTAAAGATGTACACCATAGTGCCAGATTTTCACATGGGTACTGGGAATCTGAAATAATATCCTTATGCTTGTGCTTCAAACACTGTACTAACTATGCCAGTACTAATTATACTAACTATCCCAGGACTGTAACAGTATTCATGACAGGAAGTGACTTGGTGAATTTCCAGCAGTAAGGGAAAATAAGCCATAGGCTCTGCATCTAAGCGGTGCTATCATGTCTGACTTGTTTTCAATTCCATTTTGATTTTTGTTTGTAATTTTTTCTTAAATTTCTTCCCATGTTTATCTTAACATATAGCATCTCCTGGGAAAGTAATTATGCAAACAGTTATCTCACAATAAATAATTGCACCTTAGAGGATACACAGAATATAAAAAGGTATTAAAATGTTGATCTCTCATTGTGTTTTCATTAAATCTTCAGTTTATTAGTGTATTTCATGACTCACACAATAGTTATTATAGCAGAAGTTGCACATATACATATTTCAAAGAAGGCATAAATATTTTATCACAAAGATATTGCATTTCTAATAGAAAGCATAAGATGCAAAATACTTTTAAAATAATCATAATTTCTCTTATATATATATGCATAAACATACACATTTCTTTTTTATTAGATATTTTCTTCATTTACATTTCAAATGCTATCCCCAAAGCCCCCATACCCTCCCCCTGCCCTGCTCCCCAACCCACCCACTCTCGCTTTCTGGCCCTGGCATTCCCCTGTACTGGGGCATATGATCTTCGCAAGACCAAGGGCCTCTCCTCCCATTGATGGCCGACTAGGCCATTCTCTGCTACATATGCAACTAGAGACACAGCTCTGGGAGGTACTGGTTAGTGCATATTGATGTTCCTCCTATAGAGTTGCAGACCCCTTCAGCTCCTTGGGTACTTTCTCTAGCTCCTCCATTGGGGGCCCTGTGTTCCATCCAATAGCTGACTGTGAGCATCCACTTCTGTATTTGCCAGGCACTGGCAAAGCCTCTCAAGAGATAGCTATATTAGGGTCCTGTCAGCTAAATCTTACTGGCATATGCAATAGTGTCTGGGTTTGGTGGTTGTATATGGGATGGATCCCCATATGGGGCAGTCTCTGGATGGTCCTTTCTTCTGTCTCAGCTCCAAACTTTGTCTCTGTAACTCCTTCCATGGGTGTTTTGTTCCCAATTCTAAGAAGGGGCAAAGTGTCCACACTTTGGTCTTCGTTCTTCTTGAGATTCATGTGTTTTGCAAATTGTAATATATATCTTGGGTATTCTAAGTTTCTGGGCTAATATCCACTTATCAGTGAGTGCATATCATGTGAGTTCTTTTGTGATTGGGTTACCTCACTTAGGATGATATCCTCCAGATCCATCCATTTGCCTAGGAATTTCATAAATTCATTCTTTTTAATAGCTGAGTACTACTCCATTGTGTAAATGTACCACATTTTTTGTATCCATTCCTCTGTTGAGGGGCATCTGGGTTCTTTCCAGCTTCTGGCTATTATAAATAAGGCTGCTATGAACATAGTGGAGCATGTGTCCTTCTTACCGGTTGGGACATCTTCTGGATATATGCCCAGGAGAGGTATTGCTGGATCCTCTGGTAGTACTATGTCCAATTTTCTGAAGAACTGCCAGACTGATTTCCAGAGTGGTTGTACCAGCTTGCAATCCCACCAGCAATGGAGGAGTGTTCCTCTTTCACCACATCCTCACCATCATCTGCTGTCACCTGAATTTTTGATCTTAGCCATTCTGACTAGTGTGAGATGGAATCTCAGGGTTGTTTTGATTTGCATTTCCCTGATGTTTAAGGATGTTGAACATTTTTTCAGGTGCTTCTCAGCCATTTGGTATTTCTCAGATGAGAATTCTTTGTTTTGCTCTGTACTGAAATACACATTTCTATATAGGTATTCATATGCTTTGCAAAATAAAAGCTTATATTATGCATGCTGGTATTCATTTCTGCCGATTAAAGGTATGGTATTGAAAACATTTGATGAACACCCTTAAACAGAAACAGATACCTAAATAGGATGTAAGGGAAAACACATGCGTGGTAAAAACCAACCTATACTTAAAGCAATAATCATTTACTCTTTTGAGTGGTTTCTTTCAAGACACTATCAGCATGATTATTTTAATCCAACTTTACCATAGCTACATGTATGTAAAAAAGGCTCAAACATTTAACGTCAATGAGAAATAAATTTAAGTTTAAGATTGTTTCTTTTATATGTAAATATCTGTTTATTATACGAGTTTTTTTCAGATTTGTGTGCTATTTATGATACATATGTAAATGTAGAACTAACAAAAAGATAGTAAAATATGAATGAGAAAAAAAATGTTATATAAAAGATTCATCTAGCACCTAACCCCTGGTGGAATTTCACACAAAGTAACTGGCTCTTTTAGATTTTGCTTTGTATTAGGGGGATATGTTGGTTGAAGCCACTGAATACAAGGACAGGATGAATGTACTCAGCGTTGATTCTCTTCCTGTATCACAACACCCCATGCCCCATATTTTCAGTTTACTAAGAGAGTATGAAGTGATTCTTCATAATATGATATGATGGTAATGTGGTAATATGTTACTGATTCTATTGCAGGCATGATCACACGGCTCCGCCACCCAGTGTCAACCAAGGCCAACAAGGTCCCGGTGTCTGTGGCTCTGGGAAGTGGTATGGACACACCTCTGGGCTCTTAAGCTCCATTTCCCACCATTTGGGGTTCAAATGCATATGATTACCTAACTGACACATGATGGACGACAGGAAGGAAATCCCTATGGAGACTGCACCAGGGAATCACTTAGTCTAATTTATATCATTCGTTTTTAAAAATCATCTATCCACACCTAACTCTGTAATCTTCCCAGAGTTAGCCAAACAATGGATTATTCTCACAAGCCTTTGTCATTTTCCTTCAGTACTCCTTACTTGCCCTTTCTTTTCCTGGAGTCTATACTTGCTCCTATTTGGAGCCAGTCCTCAACTCTGTGTCTTTAGGGTAATAACGTCCATCTTGATGACAGCTTAATTTGTTTTATGCAGAAAAACAATCTAACAGTGTTTTACCAATCTAAGAGCATTAAGCACATTTTGATATTAACTATTTCTAAGATACTTCCAGTGTAGGGGGGATGGACTTCATTTTGACTTTTTGTGTCAAGAAGTACAGCTGCTTTGAGAGCATCATTTTCCTGTGATATGGTCATGATATCAGTTCACTGAGGATTTTTTAAAGTTACTATCATAAAATGATGTTTTACAGTTCTTCATTTTGTGGATGCACAAATCTCATTGCTGAAGAAATCACTTTGATAGTTGTTGACACTGCTCCTAAGGTATCTGCCTTGCTTCATTAGGAATTTGGGAACTGAAAAGAGAAGAGATTACCTTGCTGAAGGAGCTGGGCAATGGCCAGTTTGGAGTGGTCCAGCTGGGCCAGTGGAAGGGGCAATATGATGTGGCTGTAAAGATGATCAAGGAGGGTGCCATGTCAGAAGATGAATTCTTTCAGGAGGCCCAGACCATGATGTAAGTTTCTGTTCAGGAATGACAATAGAATGTTGAATCTCCATAGAAGAACATTACCGTCAGTCCTTGTCCCTAACTTGCAAAGCCTGACATATGTTGTACACTTAATATTTAGGAGTTATAGTTTGGCCTAACTGTTAAATAAAATCAGTGTTATAATTTGGCCTACTGAGCTGTTAAATAAATCAATGTTATGCTCTTAACTTGTCAAGTAGGCTTGCATAACACCTTGAAAGCCCATGTTTGACTTTAGAATATTTCTGACTCTATTGAGAAAGTAGCTCGTGGCCTCTGTGCATTAAGACTCTCTACCCTTGATCTTTCTCCTGCTCACAACTTTGTCCTGTGCTACAAAGGGCCCTTAGTAGTTACAAGTAGGTACAGCACTCCGCATATCCAAATTCCCTTCACATCTCCCACAGCTATGCATAAGCCGATGGTATTTGTTAGAAGTAGCACGGCTCACATGTGAAGGAACAGACTCAAGTATGGTCTTCAGAAGTCCTGGAGTGGGCAAGCCCTTCATCCTTAGAAATACTTCTAATCGGGGTAAAACAGCATGGCTGATCACTTTATTAGAAAACTAACCAGGGAGGATTAGAAAGTGTTAGAGCAGGGCCTTGGTCAGGAGATGGCTCAGTCAGTAAATGCTGATGGGGCAAGTATGGGTTCATCCTTTGAGCCCATGTCAAAAAGCTGTGCATGGTGGTACATGCTGTAGTCCCAGAATGGAGGAGGAGAAGGGGGAGGAGAGGGGGAAGGGAGGAGAGAGGGGAGGGGGAGGAGGAAAAGGAGGAGGAGGAAGAAAAGGGGGATGAGACAGGAGAGAAAGTGGAGGAGAGGTGGAAGAGGAAGAGGAGGAGGAGCAGGAGGAGTAAGAGAAGGGGAGGAGGAGACAGGGGAGAAGGAGGTGGAGGAAAAGGTGGTGCAGGAGGAGGAAGGGGAACGTTTGGAGTTCACTGTTCAGTCAACCTTACC